>NW_026652308.1:2918934-2956211 GCF_009828535.3 Hylobates moloch | reverse complement strand
GAGGCGCAGGCCCCGCGGCCGCCGTCTCCCGCTTCTGTCCGCGCAGGGCCCGCGCCATGGCCGCCTCGCCGGGCTCGGGCAGCGCCAACCCGCGGAAGTTCAGTGAGAAGATCGCGCTGCACACGCAGAGACAGGCCGAGGAGACGCGGGCCTTCGAGCAGCTCATGACCGACCTCACCCTGTCGCGGGTGAGGGCCCGGGCCGGCGCGGGCGGGGGCGGCCACGGCCGCGGGCGGGACCCGCGCGGCGGGTGAGAGGTTGCGGGGCCGAGGCGATGGCGGGGCCGGGCGGGGGCCGCGCCCGGGAACCGGCGGCTGGGAGGGGGACCGGAGCGGCCGCGGCCTCGGCGCTTCCCCGCCTGCCGACACCCGCTAGCCGTTCGCGATCCCGGGCTGAGGTGGGAGGGTCGCCGGGCCCCGTGTGCGGGAAGATGGGCAGGGGTGAAGCCGTGGAGGCGGGCGGCGGTGCGAGGGCGGCCTGAGGGGGAAGAGGACGAGGAGCCCCGAGAGGAAATCGCAAACAGCTCGGAGTCCGGCCGGGTGGCGCGGCGCGGCTTCTGGTCGCTCCGAACATCCCCCCACCATCGAGCCCTGCTGTTCTGCCGGCGTGGAAGGCCGCGGGCACCCCAGGGTCCCACGCGCTCGTGGGGGGAGCTCTGTGCACAAGTCCTTCCAGGGCCCGGCCCTGGGGTGGCTCGGGGTATGGGAACCACGACGGTATTCCGTGTCGAGTGTGAGGCTCTGCCCCTTTTACTCCTTGGAGGTGCTTTATCGGGTCCAGTTTACTTTGTTCTGCCCCGGATTTTTAGTGAGAACTGACAAGCGTCGCCGGTGACTGGGGAGGGACCTGGAGAAATGAGTAAGGCGCGAGCCGGGACAGACACCTGGAGAGGTTAGGTAACCGCTGAGTGAGGCAGTGGAGGATGGAGAGCCAACCGGAGTGTCGCGCAGGGTTGCAGAGAAGGGGGGTCAGCAGGAGTGGGGCTGGCCTTGAGGATCCTGAATGCTGACCTTGGAGGACCATCGGGAGGATGGGGGAGGATCTGCAGATTCTGGGGGACTGAGGTGGGGGAGACAGCTTGAAGGAGAGCTGAGAGCAGAGTTGCAAACCAGCTGAGTTGCAGACACATTATTTTTTGGCCAGCGCAGGGTTTGGGAAAAATTATTGAATCTGTTGCCAGAATTTTTAAATTGGAAGACTTCCACACAAAATCCAGATTTCCGTGTTATTTATTTATTATCATTTATAGATATTAAAAATTGAGAGACTTGGTACCACTAATCCTGAATTCCTACATGACAGCTACCGACCTGCTGGAGCTGGGTGATGATGAAAGGGAGCTGAGCTCCCTTTCAAATGGGGCGAGAACTCTAGTTTGCCACCGTCCATGCCACTCTCTGTCACAGTCCCCCAAGGGGAGGCTAGGTGACAGTTGCCATTTATACTCATGATGGTGTTTTCTTTCAGTGAAGTTAAGGAAAAAGTGAAATATTTCCTGTACTTACATTTCTGTTCACATTGAGAAAAAAATATATATAGAGAGAGAAAGAAGCTGAAGATTTCAAGAAAATGTTTTCTTATACCCTATCAGCTTCACTCATTTATTACCTGCCTGGCATCCACTGGCATTTACATCTGTGACCTTGGTTAGATTCAGAGATGAACTCGATAAGCTCAGAGCACATTGAAAAGAATGGGTGGGTGAAAGCTGAGGATTAGTGTTGGGGCCTGTGTTGTTTAGATACATACTGTACATTGTTTATGTACAAATACATGCACTGCATATGTCTGTATACCTATGGTGGATCCAATCTTTCACCCAATTCATGAATCTCCTTTAAAATATCCCTGACAGGTGAGGTCATGAGTAATGTACAGACTCTCTTTTAAAGGCAAAAATTTTTCACAGATCCTCACTGTTTACTTACTTTCAAGTAAAAAAAAAAACAGTGTTTACTTACTTTAGAGACCCTGCTATATAGCTCAGGGTCTCTTGAATTTAGCAAGCCTAATCAACTGTGGCCCATATGATAATTCAGTCACCACTTTATTCTAATTACTACAAAATTATGGTGTCATTGTGCCCTTCACCTGGTACAGGGAATCATTTACATATTAATTCTGCCCGTGTTTTCTTCTTGGCCAGTTACAAGTAAAGTAACACTGCTTGGCTCCACCGTGTTCATAAACACATCTGTAAATGATAACACTGAATTTGGCTACTAATGTTTGCTTACTTAAAAATCTTAAGGGTTATTTTCATAAAGAAATCACAAAATTAGAACACTTTTCATAGAGAACTCTTAGATTCCCAGCATGTCTATGAAGAATGTGTCTCTAAGGATCCAAAGATCCCAGTTGGAGGAGTATCCACCTAGTTCATAATTGGTAACTGAATGGCAGATATACTGACTTTCCATTACTAGCCCATGACAGACATGCTAATCGATAGGGCAGACATTACTGATTGATCTAGATGCTCTTTCCCCTCTGAGCCTGTGTTGGGATTCAAGTTCTTCTCTACATAATCAAAGCAATCCTTCAGAGTTGGCGTTAAATCCTATTCACCTAGTGGGTAGGATAGACTAGACTGTGGAGGATTTTTCTAGCTTTAGAAGTCCAGCATTATCAGGAAGCAGTGGGAAAATTTTGAGAAGGGAGTACTAGGAGGAGGAGTTGAGTGGTGGTACCTGGAATGGTAAAGAGAGGGAAGAAAGTTGGGTCGGGTGTGGTGGTTCACACCTGTAATCCCAGCACTTTGGGAGGCTGAGGCGGGCTGATCACAAGGTCAAGAGATCGAGACCATCCTGGCCAACATGGCGAAACCCCGTTTTTACTAAAAGTACAAAAATTAGCCTGGCATGGTGGTGCGTGCCTGTAGTTCCAGCTACTCAGGAGGCTGAGGCAGGATAATCGCTCGAACCCAGGAGGTGGAGGTTGCAGTGAGCCGGGATCGCACCACTACACTCCAGCCTGGGCAACAGAGCAAGACTTCATCTCAAAAAAAGAAAAGGCCGGGCGCAGTGGCTCACGCCTGTAATCCCAGCACTTTGAGAGGCCGAGGTGGGTGGATCATGAGGTCAGGAGATGGAGACCATCCTGGCTAACACAGTGAAACCCCGTCTCTACTAAAAATACAAAAAAATTAGCTGGGCATGGTGGCGGGCGCCTGTAGTCCCAGCTGCTGGGGAGGCTGCCGCAGGAGAATGGCGTGAACCCGGGAGGCGGAGCTTGCAGTGAGCCGAGATCGCGCCATTGCACTCCAGCCTGGGCGATAGAGCGAGACTCTGCCTCAAAAAAAGAAAAAAAAAAAAAAAAAAAAGGGAAGAAAGTGGTTGCAGGTATGCCTGGGAAGAGGCTGTTCTGTTGTTCATTTATTAATGTATTTATTTGTCAGTATTTGAGTGCCTAATTTGTTGTTAATGGGGTGTGTGTTTGTGAGGGAGAAGAGTGAAAACATGGGGCTGTCCTTTAAAGATCTTACTAATTTGTCCCACAAATTTACTTACTGAGTGAGTCCTTAGTGTGTGCCAGGGGTTAGGATGGACACTGGGTATATAGTAATGAGCAAGCAAAACACAGTGTCCTAATGGATTTTAGGATTTAATGAGGAAGACATTCATTTAATAAGTAAGGACACATTTTGGTGAATATAACCAAAACAGAAGTAGGTGGAGCTCTGGACATGTATGGTAGGGAATTCTCACCTCTTCCAGTGGCCTAAAGGCTCAGTGGGAGTGGGGGAGGCATTCGAGGGTTTGTGTGTTGAGGGAGGGAATATGTTGCAGGTACAGAGAACAGAGATTCAGTAAAAGAGGATGAGGAGGGGATGTGAGATGAGGCTGGAGGCATTCACAGGGATCAGGTTGTAGAGACAGGATTTGGAACTTGATCTTAAGGACAATGGGAAGTCACTGAAGGGGTTGAACCGTGGGAGATTTGCTTTTTTAAAAGATTCCTCTAGCTCCAGCATGGTGGGTAGAAGAGAGGAGGAGGAGGATTTTAGTAGGAGATGTGGTAGTGGCATTTATTAAGATGGTGGCAGTCGGGAGGCAGAGCGGTAAGCAGATTGATACTTAGGAGGTGGAAAGGACCAGATTTCGTGAATGGGTGAGGAGGGTGAGAAAGAGGGAGGGCTGGAACCATTTCAGGGTGTTCTTCATTAAGTGGACACCGGCAGGAACAGGTTTGTGCGAAAATGCTGAGTTTGAGGTGCCTGTGAGGCACATAAGTAGAGATGGTCCAGCAGGCAGCTGTTTAGATGGTTTTGCAGCTTGAGAAGGAAGGCTGAGCTACTGAGAAAAATGGGGGAATTTTTGTTATGTAGCCACAGAAGTAGATTTGGCTGCCTAGGAAGAATTGATGGAACAGATATTGTAAACTGGTGCCTTTTTTTTTTTTTTTTTTGAGACGGAGTCTTGCTCTGTCGCCCAGGCTGGAGTGCAGTGGCGCGATCTCGGCTCACTGCAAGCTCCGCCTCCCTGGTTCACGCCATTCTCCTACCTCAGCCTCTCCGAGTAGCTGGGACTACAGGCGCCCGCCACCACGCCCGGCTAATTTTTTGTGTTTTTAGTAGAGATGGTATTTCACCGTGGTCTCGATCTCCTGACCTCGTGATCCGCCCGCCTCGGCCTCCCAAAGTGCTGGGATTACAAGCATGAGCCACCGCGCCCGGCCGGTGGCTTAAGTTCTGTATTTTGCCCTCTAACATGTTTTTGGTTTTGGCGCAAAATGTGGTTAGTTGGTTGGTTGGTTGATTTTAATTAGGGCTAACAATGAATATTGGGATTTTACAGTAAAATCTGGACTTTGGTTTCTTTTGAAAAATGAGATAACCCAACGACACTCACCCGACATTTCTGGATGGCACCAGTTGCCTATAGCTGAATGGTGGCTGCCCCATTAGAGAGGCCATGGATGTGGTCTTCAATTTGCCGCAGTCCCTACCACCCTCTAAGGTATTCTTTGCAGTGATCCCAGACTGCTTCACTTAAGAGTCCCTGCTTGGCAGCTGTAGGCATTTGAGTTTGTTACTCTTGTCAGAAGGTGAACTGTGAGGCCAGGCGCAGTGGCTCACGCCTGTAATCCCAGCACTTTGGGAGGCCAAGGTAGGTGGATCACCTGAGGTCAGGAGTTTGAGACCAGCCTGACCAACATGGAGAAACCCTGTCTCTACTAAAAATACAAAAAATTAGCCGGGCATGGTGGCAGGTGCCTGTAATCCCAGCTACTCAGGAGGCTGAGGCAGGAGAATTGCTTGAACCTGGGAGGCGGAGGTTGCAGTGAGCCGAGATTGTGCCATTGCACTCCAGCCTGGGCAACAAGAGCGAAACTCCGTCTCAAAAAAAAAAAAAAAAAAAAAAGAAAGTGAACCATGAAGAGGGCCTAGGAGAAGCGCAAGGAACTAAGAAACTACACCATTTGAAAGGGAGGTGGAGGAGCTGGCAAAGAAGGCTTGAAGAGCAACCAGAGGGGCAGGAGAAAGCCAAGAGTACTCTTGTGAAGAGGAGGGAATGCCGACCAGCTGAGCCTAGTGCTGCTGACTTGGTCTGACACAAAAGACGTGTCCTTTGGTCTAGTCATGTGGAGGTCATCGGAGGAGGTCATCAGTAAACTCGGTGAGAGATGCTGCATTCTCAGGGTGCTGGGTGAAAGGCTAATTGTGAGACGTTGAGGAGTGGACGGGGGTGGGGAATGGAGATAGGGTTGGAAACTTATTCCAGAAGTTTGGCTGTGAAGAGCAACTTGTGTTGAGGAACCACAGGACTAACTCAGCATATCACCCTGGAGTGTTGACTGGACTTGAATATCTGTGAAGACTCATTATTTTCATGTGAAAATAAACCAATGATAAGACAATAGATATGTCATAGATTAGCAAGGTCTCAGAATGGAGGAGAGAGAGAAGATGGAAATACTAGGTTTGGGCTAAATATTGAGGACTTTCCTTTTGCTAGGCACTGCAATCCCTTTCTAATGTTGTTATCTCACATAGTCCTCAAAATGAGCCTATGGTGTGTATATCTGGAATTTTCCTCATTTTGTGGATGAGTAAACTGAGGCTTAGAGAGTCATGGTTGCAGAGCTGGTTAAGTGGTAGAGCTGGGGTTTGAATCTGGCTACCACGGTGAATGTCCGTATACTCAGCTACTTTAATTTCCCCCATAAGGATCTTCAGCTGCTTTTACTCCCTGCTGTAAGGTATCAGCATCATTTGTTGAAAAGACTTTTCTTTGCCCATTGAATTGCTGTGGCAATTTTGTTGCAATCAGTTGGCCACATAAGTGTTGGTTTATTTTTAGACTCTCTTTTCTGTTTCAGCGATTTGTATATCTCTCTTTTTGACAATAGCACACTGTCTGTATATTATAGCTTTATAATAAGGCTTAAAACCTGGTAATTTAAGTCCTGTAACTTATCTCTTTTTGAAAATTGCTCTGGCCGAGTGCCGTGGCTCACGCCTGTAATCCCAGCACTTTGGGAGGCTGAGGCAGGCAGATCGCTTGAGCCCAGGAATTCTAGACCAGCCTAGGTAACATGGTGAAATCCGTCTCTAAAAAAAAAAAAATACAAAAATTAGCTGGGCGTGGTGGTGCGTGCCTGTATTTGGGAGGTGGAGGTTGCAGTGAGCTGTGATTGTGACACTGCACTCCAGCCTGGGCAGCAGAGACCCTGTCTCAAAAAAAAAAAAAAAAATTGCTCTGACTATTCTAGGTCATTAGTGCATCCATAAATTTTAGAATTATCTTGTCAATGTCTCTAAAAGGACCCGCTGGGATTTTGGATTGTAATCGTGTTGGCTATTTTGAGAATTTTCTCAAAAAGGAATTAATGAGGCCTGGATCTCATTTCCTGTAGGCATTAAAGAAAATTCCACTAAGATGTGTGACTGTAGGCCAAAGGTGGCTAACTCAATAAGTGAGGCAGGTAAGGAAAATGAATGGAGGGGCCAGGAATGAGATGATCATGGCAGCTGATCCTGGGCCATCGTGAAGGAATAATAGGGTACAGTGAGGACTTGGCAAACACCGTCTAAGGGGGTGACCTCTTCTCAGCTTCATCCAGCGATGCCTTGCAAGAACGTGGGTTCAGTGGCGACTGACCTTTCAATCAGGAGAAGTTGGAAATCCAGATTTTTATGCAGTGTCCTGATTTTTTCAATTGAAATTTAATACACTGAATGGGTCAACATCTGGTGGGTAAACAGAACACTCTCTAGGCAAAATGTGGCCTATGGGCTGCCAGTCTGTGACCTCGGCCTTAGGCTAATCATTCTTTGGTTCACATGTTCATCATCTGTAAACATGAAGGTGTTGAAGACAGTCTCAAAGTTCTTTTTTTTTTTTTTTTTTTTTGAGACGGAGTCTTGCTCTGTGCCCCAGGCTGGAGTGCAGTGGCGCGATCTCGGCTCACTGCAAGCTCCGCCTCCTGGGTTCACGCCATTCTCCTGCCTCAGCCTCCCGAGTAGCTGGGACTACAGGCGCCCGCCAACACACCCGGCTAATTTTTTGTATTTTTAGTAGAGACGGGGTTTCACCGTGTTAGCCAGGATGGTCTCGATCTCCTGACCTTGTGATCCGCCCGCCTCGGCCTCCCAAAGTGCTGGGATTACAGGCTTGAGCCACCGCGCCCGGCTCAAAGTTCTTTTTCTAGCTCAATGAGTCTAAATTTCAAAAGAGGAAAATGTCAAAATAACTCAGAGTTTGAAGAGGTAGCTGAGATCAGCAATAATGATAATATCTTAAGAAGTTGTCCAGAGCTTTACATTTGACATACCACTCTTGTGTCTGTGTCACTTAATCCTCACTTTATCTTGTGCAGGAGGCATCAGAGTTGTTTGCCCAACCACATGGGAGTTGCAGGTTACAAAGTCACATCATCCGATTCCAGGTCCAGTGCTTTTTGTTTTTTTACAGAATCTTGCTCTGTTACCCAGGCTGGAGTGCAGTGGCGCGATCTCGACTCACTGCAAGCTCCGCCTCCCAGGTTCATGCCATTCTCCTGCCTCAGCCTCCCGAGTAGTAGGGACTGCAGGCGCCCACCACCATGCCCGGCTAATTTTTTTGTACTTTTAGTAGAGACAGGGTTTCACCGTGTTAGCCAGGATGGTCTCGATCTCCTGACCTCGTGATCCGCCCGCCTCGGCCTCCCAAAGTGCTGGGATTACAGGTATGAGACACTGCTCCTGGCCCTTTTTTTGAGACAGAGTCTCACTGTGTTACCCAGGCTGTAGTACACTGGCGTGATCTTGGCTCACTGCAACCTCTGCTTCCTGGGTTCAAGCAATTCTCCTGCCTCATCCTCCCAAGTAGCTAGGATTGCAGGCATGCTTCACCACACCAGGTTAATTGTTAGTAGAAACGGGGTTTCACCGTGTTGGCCAGGCTAACAGTGTTCTTTTTTAACAGTCTTTGAAGGCTCTGGAAATAGGTGCTTTGGGAGGGAGAGCAGTTATGGGGGATTGTGAGATGGCCTTCAGCTCAGTTGAAGGCAGGTCCCTATCTGGATTTATAACTTAGTTTGGTTGAAGTGTCAAGGCTTTTGGGTAAGAGTTGAAGCCTTTGTGAGAACTCTCTGAAGGCAGGAACTTTAGTATACATTTATCTTAGTAAGCCAGTGCCTGGCATACTACCTGACACATAGTTAAGTTTTTGTATCAGTAAATCAGTGGATAAATTGATCCTTCAAAAAAGAAACCAAAGGCTTTAAATCAAGGTGGCTGAGAATTTTGTCCAGAGAATTTCAAGAATAGTCAGATGCTTCTGGTAAGTACTTTTAGAATGTTAAGATTGAAAGCTGAGAGACTTTATTCCTATAACTCCACTCCTAGATGGAAAAAACTCACCATGTCGTCCTCCTCATGTTTGACTCTGAGATTTGGGTTTTGATTAATAGGTTATAACTGTCTCCCTGTGCAGTACATTTGAGAAATCAAATACAGCAGGTATAAGGGAAGTTAAAGCCACTAAAGGATTTCATATGCCTTTAAAATTTCCAAACAGGTATAAGTCTTTATCTTTTGAGGATACATATTGAAATATGGAGTGATACGACGTCTGAGATTTCTTTCAGTGAGGCACTGCGGGTAGTGGAGAGGGTAAAGATGAAAGATGATTGGATATACGTTGGTAATTTTTAAGCTAGAAGATGGATAGATGGGATTTCATTATACTTGTCTTTATTTCACATACAGTATTTGAAATCTTTCATAATAAATGTAAAAAGGAAATTATCAGAGAGCTTCTTAGGTTCAACAATGCTTTTGGTAAACCAAACTTCACCTTTTTTTTTTTTTTTTGAGTTTGCAATTAGTATGATCATCGAGGGAAAGATGGGACAAAGGAAAAGAGCGTGGCAGAAATGGGCATATGGGCTTTGAGGCTGACAGCCGTGGCTCAGCCTCCTGCTAGCCACGTGGCAAGTCACTGAACTTCCGAGTCTGGGTCTCCAGGTCTGTAACAGCAGGAGAGTACAGTCTCATCTGCATGGTTGTGGGGAGGATTAGGGATGAAGTGGGCGAAGTGTCTGAGAACAGCACCTGGCCCATCCTAGGGGCTTAGATCTGGTAGTGTTTTATTATTGTTAGAGACGGAGAGTAATGAAAGGTAAAAATCTGCCCCAGGGCTCTCGTCTATAACCCTTTCTTCTCTATATGAATTATAGTGCCAAGGGTTATGTAACCATGGAGCTAATTTATTATTTTAGAAACAGAACTCTTAAAGACCAGATCAGACCACTTTGAGATTTACAAGAACTGTAACCAGTTTATTGCTTTTTGAAAAATGAAGTAAGGAAGAACTTACAGAAGAAAGGCATATTAAAATGGTGGGTTGCCATTTTATACCTATTGAATTGACCTCCTTCCTTACCCCAATTAATGGTAGCATCCTATGTCAGTGAGGGTTTTTTTGGTGAAACTTTTCTCATATGTATATTAGTAAACTCTTTGGGAAAGCATTTTGGCAGTATATGTTTAGAGCCACCAAAAGGCCCATATCCAGAGATTTAGTAATCACCCTTCGGAAGGTGTTCTAAGGAAATAATTCAGAAGAACTGTTATATACCCATTAAAAATTATTCTGTAATAGCATAGAAAAGGCTTATGATGAGCATGCTAGGTTGTACCTATCTTATCATCACAGCTATGCAGTTCTTACCATAAATGTAAATGGAGGCTGGAAAAGAGCATGAAGAAGGGAAAACAGTTAATGTGTTAGGGTTGTGGATAGTAGCTTAGTTTTTCTTTCAGAAATTCTTTTACTGTTGTTAAAGATTATGCCACTGTGTCCAAACATACACACTCAAAGACCTTGCAAGAGGACGTTACTATCATGGTATATGGGACATTTGGAACATGGGTAAGCTCTTTCCGAAAATAGAGTAATCAAAACCCAGAAAGCACCGGAAACCTTGAGGGTGTGATCACTTAAGTAGAGAAGAAATTGAAACCAAGACTTTCATTCTTGAACCGTTCCCCTACAAAATACCATACTTTGATGCTTCTTTAGATCTTTGCTGTTACCTCTCAACGTTCTTAAATCACTTTGTTTCCAGGTTCAATTTCAGAAGCTTCAGCAACTGCGCCTTACACAGTACCATGGAGGATCCTTACCAAACGTGAGCCAGCTGCGGAGCAGTGCGTCAGAGTTTCAGGTACCTCCAGATATGTACTTTCTTGAAGCTGAATGGAGTGTAAAAAATAGACAAAGATTATCACTAAAAAGATGAGATCTTGAAGGATAAGCTGGGCCTAGGTACAGTTCAGTCTTCTTTTGGAAAGTCCATTAATATTCTCTCTCATAGTTTCTACAGCATACGATAGTGTTATTTCACAAATGGCTGAAGGCGGCACTGGCAAGTAGAATTATAACACAAGTATATGTAATTTAAAATGTTCTAGTAGCTACATTAAAGAAGAAGAAACATGTGGGATTAATTTTAATATCTATATTTTTCAAAATGCAGCTTTCTCATCTATAATTTTAATATTACTCAAATAAATGTTTGTCTGGCCATGGTGGCTCACACCTGTAATCCTAGCACTTTGGGAGGCCAAGGCCAGTGGATCACCTGACGTCAGGAGTTCGAGACCAGCCTGGTCAACATGGTGAAACCCCATCTCTACTAAAAACACAAAAATTAGCTAGGTGTGGTGGCACAAAGCTGTAGTCCCAGCTACTTGGGAAGCCGAGGCATGAGAATTGCTTGAACCCAGGAGGCGGAGGGTGCAGTGAGCAGAGATCATACCACTGCACTCCAGCCTGGGTGACAGAGTGAGACTGTCTCAAAAAAAAAAATAAAAATAAAAAATAAATATTTAATCCAGTATATCCAAAGTATGATCATTTTAACATGCAATCAGCATTAAAAAAACTGAGAAATCTCACATACCTTTTTGTGTACTAAGTCTTTGAAATCTGTTGTGTATTTTATACTCAAAGCATACTTTAATTTGGACCAGCCGCATTTCACTAGTTTCATGTGGCTAGTGGCTACCACATGGGTCGGTGCAGGTGTAAGACACAGATAAGTAGTCTGTATTGCATTTAGATTACTGCAGTGTCCTAGGGTGCTTTCATCGTTCATATCAGTGGAAAGCTTTGTTCAAAACAATGTGGAATTGGTATTTCAGAGAATGGTATATGGCACTGTTGTTAAGACCTGAATTAGACCTGCTTAGATATCCCAGTCTCTGAAACATTAGGAGCCTGTCATTCTAATTATGCAATTTAAGATTCGGTGTTAAAGTTGAGATATAAACTTTAAGATGAAGCATTAATTGATTATTTGGATGCCTGACCATTTTAAAAGCACTGTCTTATTTCTTTATGGTAGAAACTGGGTTCACTTTTTTGATGATGCCAAATAAAACCAAATGTATTATTTAAGTTGGGGACTTCGATTTGAGAGTGCTGATAGGAACTCCAAATATAATGGTGATTAGAAAATTACAACGTGAACATATTTGTACCCTATTGCACTGGAATCTTGTCTTCAATATAATGACAATGGACTCTTTACCATATTACTGCCTGTATTAGAGATCTACCTTCATATATCAAACTACCTTATATATTAACCCACTGGGTTATTTAGTATCCAAATAACATAGGTCTCTGCCTTATGCGGGATTTCATACTTCAGGAAATACAGCATTGTGCAAGTTTGCTGTGTCTGAGATCCCAATTTTGTGCTACTTTATTGTCAACTTTAGAGGAATATAGAATTTACTATGATGTTCCCCTCCGGTTGCATTGGGGAATGGGATAAAATGATAATCCTTGGCCTTCCCAGGATTCTTTTTTTTTTTTTGTGAGATGGAGTCTCATGCTGTCACCCAGGCAGGAGTGCAGTAGCGTGATCTCAGCTCACTGCACCCTCCATCACCTGGGTTCAAGCATTCTCCTGCCTCAGCTTCCTGAGTAGCTGGGATTACAGGTGTGCACCACCACGCCCAGCTAATTTTTATATTTTTAGTAGAGATGAGGTTTCACCATGTTGGTCAGTTGGTCTTGAACTCCTGACCTCAAGTAATCCACCTACCTTGGTCTCCCAAAGTGCTGGGATTACAGGCGTGAGCTACCGTGCCTAGCCCCCAGGATTCTTTTCATACTGTTTTTGTTTTGTTTTGTTTTTCTTTGCAACGGTCACAAACTTACAGAATACTTGGAAGTATAGTCCACTTAATTTTTTTTTTTTTTTTTTTTTGAGACCGAGTCTCATTCTGTCGCCTAGGCTGGAGTGCAATAGTGCGATCTCAGCTCACTGCAACTTCCAGCTCCTGAGTTCAAGTGATTCTTCTGCCTCAGCCTCCCAAGTAGCTGGGATCATAGGCGCGCGTCACCATGCCTGGCTAATTTTTGTATTTTTAGTAGAGACAGTGTCTCACCATGTTGGCCAGGCTGGTCTCAAACTCCTGACCTCAGGTGATCCGCCCATCTCATCCTCCCAAAGTGCTGGGATTACAGGCATGAACTACTGTGCCCTGCTGACGTAACTTTTTTCTCACTGGAGAATAAGTTCCTGACCTGATGCCCCATCACCCCCTAATATTTCACTGTGTTTTTCCTACAAGCAAAGACATTGTTCTATATAACTAAAATACAGCCATCAAGATAAGAAAATTAACAGTGATCCATTATTACAATCTGATCTTCAGACCTCATTCACCAAATGTCCCCCTGCTGTCCTCTATAGCAAAAGGATTCAGTTCAGAATCACATGCAGTTATTGTCTGCAGTCTCCTTCAGTCTGGAACAGCTTTTCAGCCCTTTATTTTTGACATTAATTCAAGTACTCTTAACTTTTGTGATCCTGTCGCATTTGAAGATTACAGGCCAGTTTTTTTTGTAGATATAACCCCTCAGTTGGGGTCTGCCTAATGTATCTTTGTGATTTGATTCAGACTATGCATCTTTGGCAGGAATAACATAGAAGTGATGCTGTTATGGTATCACATTAGGGACATGATTTTGATGTGTCTTGTTAATGATGATGTTCTCATTTATTAGTTAAGGTGGTGTCCACCAGGCATGGTGGCTCGAGCCTGTAATCCCAGCATTTTGGGAGGCTGAGGCAGGCGGATCGCTTGAGCTCAGGAGTTTGAGACCAGCCTGGGCAACATGGCGAGACCCTGTCTCTACTGAAAAAAAAAAAGGCCAGATGTGGTGTTGCACGCCTCTGGTCCCAGCTACTTGGGAAGCTGAAGTGGGAGGATTGATTGCTTGAGCCCGGAGAGCAGAGATGTCAGTGAGCTCAGATGGTGCCACAGTACTCCAGCTTGGGTGACAGAGCCAAACCCTGTCTCAAAAAAAAAAAAAAAAAAGGTGGCATGTCTGTCAGACTTCTCCATTCTAAAGTTACTCTTTTCCCCTTTGTAATGAATAAATATTTTGCGAGGAGATACTTTATCCTGATCTTCATTAAACTTTCAATCTATACATTCATTTTTTATCTCTCGGTATATGGTTTTATGATTTTCTATTTTATTCAATCTATTATAATCTATTATTTTTATTCATTTTTGAAGCAATGAAAACACAGATTTATTGAAATGAAAGTATGCTCTACAGAGTAAGAGTGGGCTTGAGCAAGCTAACCTATTGTTTTTATTTTGCTCTTCACATTCTCCCCAGTTAGGCTGGTGGGAACCCTCTTCCAAACTGAGAAAAATTCTTGAAAAACTGAGGAGAGTCCCAGAGCACAGATTTTTTTTAAGTAAATTTTTTCGAGGTATAATTTACATACAATATAATTTATACTTTTTTTAGGTATACAGCTCAGTGCCATATTATCACCACCACAATGAAGACGTAGAATAGTTCCATTACCCCAAAAGATTCCCTTGTGTCTGTTTGTAAATATTCTCCATCCCCCACCTCCAGCCTTTGGAAACCACCATCTGCAGTTTTGACTCTTCCAGCGTCCTATTAGTGGAATCAAACGTCCGTAGTCTTTTGAGTTTTTCTCTCACTTAGCATATTGCATTTGAGATTCATCTGAGTTGCTGCGTGTATTAGTTTCCTAGGGCTGCTGTAACAAAGTACCACAACCTTAGTGCCTTAAAACAACAGAAATTTATTTTCTCATGTTCTGAGTCCAGAAGTTGGAAATCATGGTGTCAGCAGCACCATGAACGCTCTGGGGAAGAATCCCTCCTTGTCTCTTCCTAGCTTCCGTGGGCGGCGGCAGTCCTTAACTTGTAGCTGCATCACTTACTCTCTGCCTCTGTCATCACACGACTTTCTTCATTGTTTGTCTGTGTCTTTGTATTTAAATCTTCCTCTCCTTTTTCTTATAAAGAACTAGTCATTGGATTTAGGGCCTACCCTAATCCAATATGATCTCACCTTTGCTTGATTACATCTGCAAAGATTCTGTTTTCAAATAAAGTCATATTCACAGGTTCTGGGGGTTAGGACTTGAAGATATCTTTTTTGGTGGCCATAATTTAACCTGCTACATTGCATTGATCAGTAGTTCATTTCTTTTTATTGCTGAGTAGAATTCCATTCTATGGATGTAGATAATTTATCCATTCATCAGTTAGTTGATGGGCATTTGGGTTGTTTCCACCTTTTGGTAATTATGAATAAATATTCTATAAACATTCACATACAATTTTTATGTAAGTACCTAGTAGTGGAATTGCTAGATCATACAGTAAGTGTATATTAACTTTAGCTTTATAAGAAATCTCCAAGCTGTTCTCCAAAGTGGCTCTACTGTTTCACATTCTTACCAGCAGTGCATGAGAGTTCCAGCGACCCTGTATCTGCTCTAGCACTTGGTATTTCGGAGTTTCAAAAAAATAGTGGTTAAAAAACATAACATAAAATTTACCATCTTAACCATCTTTTAAAGTAGTTTATTGGTATCTTCTAAAACCATTTTTAAATATATAGTTCAGTGCTATTACAGACATTCATATTGTGCAACCAATCTCCAGAATTTTTTCATCTGACAAAACTGAAATTCTGTGCCCATTCAATAAGAATTCTCCATGTTCCCTTCCCACCACCCTCTAGCAACTACTGTTTTTTCTGTCTCTATGACTTTGACTATTCTAAGTGCCTCATATGAGGGAAATCATATACTATTTGTCTTTTTTGTGACTGGCTTGTGCTTAGTATAATGTCTTCAGGGTTCACCCATGTTATAGTCTGTGACATGATTTCCTTCCTTTTCAAGGCTGAGTAACATTTCATTGTATGTGGATGCCACATTTTGTTCCATTCATCCACTAATGGACACTTGGGTTGCCGCCACCTCTTGGCTATTGTGAATAATGCTGCTATGAACATGGGTGTGCAAATCTCTCTTCAAGGCTCTGCTTTCAGTTCTTTTGGGTACATACTCAGAAATAGGATTGCTGGATCATATGACAATTCTGGTTTTAATTTTTTTTTTTTTTTGGAGACTGAATCTCACTCTGTCGCCTAGGCTGGAGTGTAGTGGCGTGATTTCAGCTCACTGCAGCCTCTGCCTCCCAGGTTCAAGGCAGTTCTACTGCCTGAGCCTCCTGAGTAGCTAGGATTACAGGCGTGCCCCCACCACACCTGGCTAATTTTTGTATTTTTTTTTTTTTTTTGAGATAGAGTCTCACTCTGTCGCCCAGGCTGGAGTGCAGTGGCGCGATCTCAGCTCACTGCAACCTCCGCCTCCTGGGTTCAAGCAATTCTCCTGCCTCAGCTTCCCAAGTAGCTGGGACTACAGGCGCCTGTCACCACGCCCAGGTAATTTTTTTTTGTATTTTTAGTAGAGACGGGGTTTCACTGTGTTAGCCAGGATGGTCTCGATCTCCTGCCTTTGTGATCCGCCCGCCTTGGCCTCCCAAAGTGTTGGGATTACAGGCGTGAGCCACTGCGCCTGGCCTTGTCTAGTTTTTAAATTGAGTTATTAATTTTCTTAATCAGTTGTGAGAGTTGTTTATATATTCTGGATACCAGTTCTTTATCAGATAATGTATTTTGCAAATATTTTCTCCCAGTCTGTGGTTTGTTTTTTCATTTTCATTTTCATTTTCTCAATAGTCTCGAAGAGTAGAAGTTTTAAATTTTGAAGTCTAGTTTATCAATTGTGTTATTTTATGATTTGTGCTTTTGTCTTATCTATTAATAAGAGTTATTCGTCTAACTCAAGTTCCCAAAGGTTTTTTTCCTATGTGTTTCTCTATTAGTTTTATAGCTCTGTCTTTTACACTTAAGTATATTATGAGTTAATTTTTTTGTGTGGTACAGGGTGTGGGTTTGAGGCTCACTCATTTTGCATAGGGATGTTAAATTGTTCTAGCACCATTTGATGAAGACTTTCTTTTCCCTATTGAATGCCTTGGTACCTTTGTTGAAAATCAATTGACCATATACATGTGAGTCTATTTCTGGACTCTTATCTTCTGTGTCATTGGTTTCTTTGTCTATCATTTTGCTAATACCACACTGTCTTGATTACTGTACCTTTATAGGGAGGCTTGGAATTAGGTAATGAGAGTCGTCTTTGTTCTTTTTTGAAGCTGTTTTGCTTATTTTCGTTCCTTTGCTTATCCATAACTTTTTAGAAACAGCTTGTTAATGTCTACAAAAACACCTCCTAGGATTTTATTTTTATTTTTATTTTTATTTTTTTGAGACGGAGTCTTACTCTGTTGCCCAGGCTGGAGTGCAGTGGCGCGATCTCCACTCACTTCAAGCTCCGCCCCCTGGGTTCATGCCATTCTCCTGCCTCAACCTCCTGAGTAGCTGGGACTACAGGTGCCCGCCACCACGCCTGGCTAATTTTTTTGTATTTTTAGTAGAGATGGGGTTTCACAGTGTTAGCCAGGATGGTCTCGATCTCCTGACCTCGTGATCCACCCGCCTTGGCCTCCCAGAGTGCTGGGATTACAGGCGTGAGCCACTGTGCCTGGCCAACACCTGCTAGGATTTTAAACAGGATTGCATTGAATCTATAGATAGGTTGGGGATAATTGACATCTCTATAACACGGAGTCTTCCATGAAGAAGACTTCCATGTACAGAAAAACAGATTTTTAATTGAAGTTCAGTTGCTTATAATCATTTATATACAATTCTCCTTTTATTTTTATTATATTTATGTATTTTTGATTGACAAAATTGTATATATTTATGGTATACAATATGATATTTTGATAAATGTATACATTGTGGAATGGCTAAATCAGACAAACATATGCATCCTCTCACATTATTATCATTTCTTTTGTGGTGAGAATCTGCTCTTAGCAATTTGCAATATATGATACATTGTTATTAACTTTAGCAATCATGATGTACTATAGATATCTTGAACTTGTTCTTCCTGTCTACTCCTTTTATGTTTGTAAATCACTTTGGAGTTTACAAAATGCTTTCATATCTGTTATTTTACTTCATCCTCTTACTACAACATTGGTTGGTAAGTGTAGTACTATTTTAATACAGTAAAGACCAATTTTCTATCCTAATGGAGGATCTCAAAGTGCATTCTTTTTTTCTAACCCAATGAGCCCTTATGCAAAGAACATAGACTTATCAGATGAGTAAACAGAAGCCAACTTTTCAGGCTGCCTTCTGATAATCTTTAGCAAGGGGCAGATCATCAGTAAAGGGGTGGCTAGGGTTACAGCCCTCATGTCTCTAGGCAGGGCCTGGCACACATACCCTGAGGGCAGAGAGGAGGAAGTGGGCATTATCTTCTTCTCTGAGAGCGAAGGCTAGGACTGTCTCTTCTGCTTAGTGGAGGGATAGCATGTTCCAGCCTGTGTAACAGCTAGGGCACATGTTGACTGAATGGCTTGTCAGGCAGCTGTAGAGAGAGGGACAAAGGGCTTCTCTCTGTATAGGGTTTTGTAGGTATAGTTGTAGCTTTTCATATCCCCCACCCCCTTTTTTTTTTTTGCGACAAGGTCTCAAGGTCGCCCAGCTGGAGCGCAGTGATGTGATCTTGGCTCACTGCAGCCTCCACCTCCTGGGCTCAAGGGATCCTCCTGTCTCAGCCCCCCAGGGTAGCTGGGAGTACAGGCGTAAGCCACCACATCCGGCCAGTTGTTGTATTTTTGTAGAGATAGAGTTTCACTATGTTGCCCAGGCTGGTCTCGAACTCCTGAGCTCAAGCGATCCACCTGCCGTGGCCTCCCAAAGTGCTAGTATTACAGGTGTGAGCCACCACTCCCAGCCTTGTATCCTTTATATAACCTACCCTAGTCCTTTCAAATCATATCACTAAAAACTAATTGTACTTTTTACATCTCTGATTAACTACATTTTAACAAAATTGCATCATGTCGTTTGTAACTGAGGGCTTTTAAGTTCTAATTTAGGGAACAATCTGATGGTCAAGGGAAGAAGCCCTTATAGCAAGGCAGTTTGCAAAGGCCTGGAGGGCCAGGTCCAGCAAGGTGGTTTTCCTGGGGCCCACTACCAATATGAGTAGTATAATGAGGCCCAGAGTTCACATAGCAAGTAAGTAAGAGAAACAGGACTTAAAAATCATGTCTTTGACTTCCAGTTCCATTTCCATGGTTTTCCTTTACTGCATTTCCTTTCAAGTTTTCATAAGGTTCTTTAAAGAAAAAAAAAGATTGGCAAAAAGATACGTCAGTTAAACAAAAGAAAACCTAAGTACCAGTATTAATCTCAAAATACCACTACTAACCACAGCTGACATGTATTGAGTATGTGCTATGTGCCAGACACTGTGTTAAGCTCTCTATGTAGATGGTAATTGTCATAGCATTATATGACTTTTATGTGATAAAACAACATAGCAACAAATTGCAAAAAGGAAAAACTCCAATAAATGAGGAGAATTCGACAATAGCACAATTGTAGATTTTTAATTCACTACGACTGAGCCAGTATTCAAAATAAAGATAATAAAGAGTTATACCATTAACAAATCAGAATTACTGTATACCAAAATTTATTCCCTAGAGTTTATTCTCTAAAAAGGTAAGATGCCTTTCTAGATATTTCTAGACTCATTTTAAAAGCAATACTTCTTTTTCTGATTATAAATGTAACACTTGCTTATTACAGAAAACTGGTTACATCTTTGTTCACCATTTGGCCTTTTCTTTCAATAGTTTTGCAGTGACTATAAATATTTTTTAACAAAATGAGCCTCATATGTATGTATAGTTTTGTATTTTCCTTCTTTCTGTTCATGAGCATTTTCCTGTATGTGTTCAATGGTTTTCAGAAACAGTATTTCTAGTGACTACATGCTATTCTGTCACATGGATATGCCACAGTTTAACTGCTCCCTTATTGTTTGGGTTGTTTTCACTCTTTGTTCATGGTGTGTGTGTGTGTGTGTGTGTGTGTGTGTAGTGTAAATTGATCACATACTAGGCCAAATAAATTCTCAGTAAATTAAAAAAGGAGAAATCGAATCTGAATATAATTAATAAAATTGCAATTAATAATAAAATTTAAATTTAAAAATCCAGCTATTTGAAAAAAAATTTAAAGCCTTTTTAATAACTATTAGATATACTATCAGGCAGGCTGGGTACCATGGCTCACGCCTGTAATCCTAGCACTTTGGGAGGCCGAGGCGGGCAGATTGCTTGAGCCTAGGAGTTGGAGAAAGATAATGAAGAGCTAGAAGAATGCCTTCACTTTGAAAATCTGAGGAATGCCTTGGATCCCTCCTGAGGAAAATATGTAAATATGTATACATGCTCTTATTCGCTTATTTTATTTTATTCTTTTTCTTTCTTTTTTTTTTTTTTGAGACAGGTCTTGCTCTGTCACCCAGGCTGGAGTGCAGAAGCGTGATCTCAGCTCACTGCAACTTCCGTCTCCCAGGTTCAAGTGATTCTGCTGCCTCAGCCTCCTGAGTAGCTGAGACTACAGGTGCCTGCCACCATGCCTGGCTCATTTTTTGTATTTTTAGTAGAGACAGGGTTTCACCATGTTGGTCATGCCAGTCTTGAACTCCTGACCTCAGGTGATTCTCCCGCCCTGGCCTCCCAAAATGCTGGGATTACAGGCGTGAGCCACCACACCCAGCCCCGTTCACTTCTTTTAAAAAAGTTTTATTAGTGAAAATTTCAAACAGATTACACTCATTTTTGCTTAAATTTTGATCCTGTGTCAAGAACTCTTGGCCTAGGATGACTTGTATTTGTAAGTTTGTATTAAATATTTAAAAATCGGCTGGGTGAGGTGGCTCACGCCTGTAATCCCAGCACTTTGGGAGGCCAAGGTGGGCAGATCACCTGAGTTCGGGAGTTTGAGACCAGCCTGACCAATGTGGAGAAACCCCGTCTCTACGAAAAATACAAAATTAGCTGGGCATGGTGGCGCATGCCTGTAATCCCAGCTACTTGGGAGGCTGAGGCAGGAGACTCGCTTGAACCCAGGAGGCGGAGTTTGCGGTGTGCCGATATTGCACCATTGCACTCCAGCCTGGGCAACAAGAGTGAAACTCCATCTCAAAAAAAAAAAAAAAAAAAAATCATTTCCCTTATTTTCCTTTACCTTTTTTTTTTTTGAGTCTATAAAATGTATTTGATGGAAAATTGTGGAAAATGTTTTAGTAACTTAGTACAAGGTTAAACAGGCAGACGGCACTGTCATGGAGTTATTTGAAATATCTTTGCTGTTGCTATTGTCCCCTTTAAGCCTCAAGCAGCGTTTTAGCAGCCTTTGACATCTCATTTGTCCTCATGCAGATAATCCAGTTCTGTGTGCATATTTGCGTGTCAGATCTCGAGACCTGCTTTTTTTAAAATTATTATTTCGAGGTAATATAAAGTAGCATATAGGTATCAGCATGCATAATCCAGAACCCCTTTGCTTTCCATGGAAGCCAGCCTCTCAGGGCTCCTGCCCTCCTCACTGAGGATGCAAGCCTGGGAAAGGGGAGCAGAAATGGGTTTGTAGGGAAGGATGAGCTCTGCCTGTCCTGTTGCCCAGGAAGCACTCCTAATAATGCCAAGGAGCTCAATTCCAAGCAGGTGAGAAGCTTACGGAATGAAACAAGAGAGGCTGATTCTCATTAAATATTTTCAGTTTGTGTAGGGCAGAACAATGAGATGAACAAAGCACCAATCTGCCCTCTACTTCCTTTTTGTGAAAGGAAGAGATGAGGTTTCTCCATGACATCTGGACAGTGTTGGGGTTACATAATTAGACTCTCCCCGACTGAGTCTCTTTAGGTAAATCACAGAATTCTCTGAATCTCATCTATAAGCGATGATAATGACGGTTACTTGATAGAATTGTTCATAAGGATCTAATGAATGCAGAATAAATGCATATCTCTGGAAACTAAAGTACTAAGCAAAAGTCAGTAGTACAGTAATACAAATAGTGCTTAGGAATAATTGTGAAGTAGGAAGTTTGTCTTTATCACTTCCTGCCTCTTTTTTTCTGTGCTCTTCTTACTGTCTCCCCCTCACCTCTGCTGTCCAATATGTTAGTCACTAGTCATTTGTGGCTATTTCCATTTAAATTAATTAAGATTAAATACAATTAAAAATTCAGTTCCTTGGTTGCATTAAGCCACATTTCAAGTGCTCAGGAGCCACATGTGGCTGGTGGCCACCGAACTGGACAGCACTGCCCCCTATTTTGAGAAGTGGGAGAGTTCTTGGAGGAGGTAGGCATTCTAATGGTGCGTTCTAGGTCCCAGTTTCAGCACCAGATTAAGTCCTCACCTTCCCTTAAGAGCCCAGGGCTTTAAGGTGATCTTCCCTTCCCTGCTTGTCTGTATCAGCCAATCAGATTTCTATGTCTCGGTTGAAGTGTTTGAGTGGTAAGCAAAGCACCCTGATTAAGTTCATATCAAAAACTTTGAACCTCCACTTAACTGCTCTGAGTACATGCATTTCAAAAAAGGATGCCCACAAAATCAGATCTCTGTTTGGTAGAATTTCTCACTGTAAAATGTGGCATTTCCTCCAAAAGGCTGTGTGGTAGGCGCACCCTTACATTACACACACACAGATTAGGTAGTCTTCTAAAGGAACAGACTGACCCTGCATTTCAAAAGATGATGCTCACAAAATCAGATCTCCGTTTGGTAGAATTTCTCACTGTAAAATGTGGCGGTTCCTCTGAAAGGCTGTGTGGTAAGGCACGCCCTTACATTACATTACATTACACACACACACATGCACACACACACACACACACACACACACACACACAAATGTCTTCTAAAGGAACAGATTGACCCTGTGAAGGTGTTGGGTGTCGTGTTCTCCTGCTCCCTCCCTACTCCAAGAGTGGTGTTAACTACTTTTCTTTTTTACTCTTCATTAATTGATTAATAAATAATTGATTTGGCAAATGTTTCCCAAGCGCCTGCTGTGGCAGCAGGTCTGTATTAGACACAGGACACATAGAAACAAAGAAATTGGCCCTTCCACAGAAGTTGGCAGCCCAGTTAGTCCTCGTTTAACACCATCAACTCTGTGTCCAGCACTGTGGCCTGAGCAGCCTGCATCTGGCCACTGCCCCTCAGTGAAGAAGGCTGCTCTGCCTTAAGCCACAAATGACCTTGGAATCTCAGAAACTATTCCAAAATGGTTCTGTCTTGAGTCACAGATCAGAGAGTCTCCACAGAGATCTCAAAGTAGCTTCTTGTGTCATCTAATGGTCTTCAGAAATTCTGTCTCTGTTTCTGTGGTCAACTCCCAGCTGCTCATTGTTTCTGATCACCCCTCATCTAGTTCTTTTGTCTCCTGGAGTATGGGCAGTGACTTGTGGAAACTCTGCTTCCTTTCCTACTCCCTAGGATGAGCTATGGTGTGATAAAGATGACTCAGGCAGCAGGCAAACCTGGGTTTGAGTCCTGGTTCTGCCACTCTTTTAATCTATGATTTGGGCATTTCCTCAACTATCTCAGTCTAGTTTTTTGCATGTGAAGTAGGGATTATAATAGTAATTATTCGTAGGATAAACTGAGCTAAGAGGAGGCATGAGGCCTTGACCAAGGGGTTTTGGAGCTGGAGTGTGTTAAGGGAACTGGGGTGTAAAGAAAACTGATTCCTTCCCAAGCATCTAACTAAATTCCGATCATGTGTAGTCATTCTTCATAATTTGTGGCATAGTTATTTGCTCAGAATTTAAAAGTGAGAGGGAATTTTGTTCCAAGGTTATAATGTTATATTTTTTTCCCTTAGCCAGTCCTACTCTTGGTACAGCATGCTCTCTGCCAGCCCTGAGACAATCTGCTTTTATCCAAATACTATTAGAATAATGAGGCAGGGCAGTGACCTTGGGCTTCTACATGAGAGTTAGAAGACCACATTTATAAATTATTTTAGCATGAATTATTTCCGGGAAAGATTTTCACTGATTACCAATATCATCTATTTTATGTTGTTTCTTATTTTCTTTTTCAGAGACTGACATTTTTCTGACCTTGTCTGAATTCTTTTTAAGAGTTCGTACCTCCTAAACTACATGCACTTTGCAACTCTGATTTTTGTACTGTGTCTGTGTGTGACGTGCTCACTGGTTTGCCTTTGATTTTGACTTCCAGCAGCATGTCCTTCTATTCTGCCTAAGGAAATAGTGAGAAGCACAGAGAGTTAGGGGGTTACTTAATAGTTTTGGAATGTGCATCTGTCCCAAAATAGGAGCTGTGACCAAGAATATGGTTGTCGTATTTTTAATCCATATTCGAATCATTTTTCCCTTCCTTTTTATCTAGCCATACATGTTGAATAGAAGACTTATAGAATGAGAGAGAAAAGTAGACAACTCATGAATCTCTAATCATCCGGGATAAAGCCTTTGTTTGAAATTATAGAAGGGGCGGGGAAACGTTGGTCCCACACACTGAATTAGTAACATCTGTACCCATGAGAACTTGAACAAGAGAACTGGAATATTGCCATTTTCATTCTGCCTCCCACGTGCTCTCAATTGTTCATGCAGTGGAGGGGCAGCGATAGCATGGATACTTGAGATCTTTAAAATACCCCTCCAGGTAATGTTTTAAAAGACTGAATCGGATTCCATTAATCGAAAATTTTCATGCCAGTAAAGTTGGAAGAGATGGGAATGTTTCCTGAGAAGTCCATCCATGGGATAAAACCACTGATCTACTTGAAAAGAAATACCACAAGTACTAAAGTGACAACATATATTTTGCCTTAAAATATTATGGCAAAAGCTTTAGGGCAGTACAGAGGCTGCATAGTGTGATGGGCAAAAGGGTCACATTCTGAATCCAAATGTGGCATCTGCCACTTTATAGCTGTGTGACCTTGGGCAAACCACTTAGCATCTCTTTGCCTCATTTTTCTCACCTGTAAAATGGGCATAGTTATAATGCCAATATCAGAGTTTTGTGGAGAAGAATAAATGAGTTGTTATATATAACACCCTTAGAACAGCGGTTGGCACAAGGCAAGCATATTAAAGGTGTTTCTTCTTCTTCTGTTTTTTTTTTTTTTTTTTTTTTTTTTTTTTGGAGACAGAGTCTCGCTCTGTCACCCAGGCTGGAGTGCAGTGGCGTGATCTTGGCTCACTGCAACCTCCGTCTCCCGGGCTCAAGCAGTTCTCCGCCTCAGCCTTCTGAGCAGCTGGGATTACAGGCGTGTGCCACCAAGCCCAGCTAATTTTTGTATTTTTAGTAGAGACGGGGTTTCACCATGTTGGCCAGGCTGGTCTCCAACTCCTGACCTCAGGTAATCCTCCCGCCTCGGCCTCCCAAAGTGCTGGGATTACAGGCATGAGCCACCACGACCAGCCAAGGTGTTTCCTCTTATTATAATTGTTCCTACTGCTCCCGTTTCCACTGCTGTAATTCCCTCCGCCATCGCTGACACCTCTACTGCCACAACTACAGCATAGGCTTGGGCATCAGCCTGGGTTTGAGTTCTAGCACTGCTGCTTACCTGTTTAAGTCCAAGTCCCATTTCTATATTTGTAAAGTAGGAGTGCTAATAGTACCTACTTCACAGGACCTGGTGAGGATGAAATCGGATATGTGTGAAGCTCCTGGTGCAATAAATGCTTGTGGCTTTGTTGTTACTGCAGCAGCTCTCAACCAGGAATCCTTCCACACCAGAGTGTTGTACTCCACTGTGAGTTGGGTTACAAGTTATGTTTCTTACTAAAAGTACCAATGGTTGGGAATTATTTTTTAAAATAATTAGAGTTAAATCAAGGGTATCCCCACCCTGACAATATTGCTGTTCACTTCTATTTTGAGAAGTGGGAGAGTGCCTGGAGGAGACAGCCCTGCCCTTCTAGGATTGGCCATACTCTGGCTATATCTACAGCTGTTGGGATATGGGAGTGGGGGATGCACATGTGAAAGGTGAGTGCTTTGTGTGGGGACAGAAAACAAATTTGAGAGTTGCTGGCCTTGGGGTGCTGTCATTTCTGCTGCGGAATGTACCACTTGTGCTCTTCCATGTGGCAGCCCCCCTTTTTAGTTGATTGCCCAGACCAAAGCATCATTATCCCCCAAAGCCCAACTGTTCTTATCTTGCCTAAACATATATAGATGCCAGGAAACACTTGTTCTGACTATTAAAATCACTTTTTGTTATATTAAGCAGCTGCTGTAACTTGCCCTGAATTTATTCAGTAGTAAGTATTTATCGAGTGCCTTTATGAGTAAGATATTATCGGGTTTATGAAGAAAATTGAGACACTATCAGTTTAAGAAGCTTATAATCAAGTATGATAGACTAGGAGGATATACAATAACTATAGCACAAAGATGTTAACTCTAGTGTTCTTTGTCTTTTTTCTTTTTCTTTTTATTGTATTTTTTATTTTTGAGATGGAGTCTTGCTCTGTCACCCAGGCTGGAGTGCAGTGGCATGATCTTGGCTAACCGCAACCTCCGCCTCCCAGGTTCAAGTGATTCTCCTGCCTCAGCCTCCTGAGTAGCTGGGATTATAGGCATACACCACCACGCCCAGTTAATTTTTGTATTTTTAGTAGAGATGGGGTGTCACCATGTTGGCAGGCTGGTCCCAAACTCCTGACCTCAAGTGATCTGCCTGCCTCAGCCTCCCAAAGTGCTGGGATTTCAGGTGTGAGCCACCATGCCTGGCCTCTTTTTCTTTTTTAGCTTCCATTTTTCCACCTTTACATAAAGGAAAATACATTGCATTTGTTTATAGCTTGCTCCTTAATTCTTTGTTTTTCATTATAAAAGTAATAGGTGCTCATTGTGTAAAATTTGGAAAATATGTAAACATTAAAAAGGAACAGAAAAAATGAGCCGTATTTCATCAACTAGAGATTACCATTTTAATGTTTATTTTTCATGTATCTTTATACAGGTGATATCACTCTTCATATTTATATTATTTTTTCTTTTTCAACCATTATGTAATAATTATTTCCCTATGTCATTAAAATACTTTATAAGTATAACTTTAATAGCTAAATAATATTTCATCATATATGACTTATAATTTACAAGCATTTCCCCAACAGACATTTTAGTTGATTCTGATTTTTTTATGAATAATATGGTAATAAACACTTTTGTGTATGAGTCATCCATATTTCTGATCATAGATTTCCACAAGTAGAATTCTGAAACCAAAGGGTAGAAATATCACCATGGTTGTTAATAGATGTGGTTACATTACTTTTTGGCAATGATATTTACCTTAGCAAAACTTCTGACACTGATGGATTTGGATATTTATTACCTTAAGGACAGGAGATCCTTAGCTTTTTCAGATCTGATGTTCCAAGTGTGTGTTGACTATTCAAGAATGACTCCAAAGTTCATGACATAAAGTAGTTTGCATATTTACTGAAGCACAAAATTTAATCACACGGGCCTAGAGGCTGGTGAGTGACCAAGGCTGCCTAGCAAATGTTTCGTTGGGGCTTCATGGATCTCTGTGTAATACCTCTTATATATTGACTTAAAAACTTAATTTGTTTGAAAATGGACAACTTTTGTGAAAATCAAAAGGGCCATTAATTTATGGTATACAATTACGCACAGAAAATCTACAACCGTCAGAGAAATATGACTCAAGAAAATACCGAGAGTTGATACAGATACTTTCATATTAAAATAGAAGGTTTACAACGGTCTACTACTTTTCACTGACTGCTTTCCAGTTGCTTAATAGTATGTATTGACTTGTCATTTCTAGAAAATAAATCTAATTTCATTTTTAGTGCCAACCATTGGAATTATTCTCTTTATAATAAATCACCACATGGTTATATATATACATCTTTATAATAAAATATGAAAAATAAATACATTAATCAAATTATCAGACCGAGCTGCTACAGATGTTTGCCCCTTACTTGCTTTAATTTTAAAAGTTCTCTTTGGCAGGAATGTCTTATATTCTAGCTAGGGAAGAAAATGTGTAGAAAACAATTTTAATCAATGTCTGGGAGTCTGAGAACAAACGTAGCAAATTTAGCTTAGAACAATCGCAAGTTTAGCTTAGCATCTTTCCTTAACCTTGTACTTCTAAGTAGGATCGCCTACCCTGCCAACACCCCCTCACAGTCTAGGAGCAGCTTCTCTCTCCCCCATGTTTTGAGCTGTTCCCCTTGAGGTTGCTTTCTCTCCCTTTGCTGACAGGGAGGTGGTGGTAGCTGCATTTGTCTCCCATCTGGTCCCCAGAACGTTTCTTGCTTTTGTTTTACAGTCTTGTGACAAACTAGCACGCCCCCTTCCTATCTCAGGGCCTGGCTCCCCCAGCCCCCAACCAAGGTCTCAGACACGTACAAATGGTGCCCCTCTTTGAGGGGCTCGTATATCTACACATCTGGACCTTTCACATAGTGATCTGTTAAAGGCATAGAATCAGCCTCTAATATGCTGAGATTACCCTGGTAATATGGTGGAGTGCAGATGGAGCCGGGTCTGTCTGGTTTCTGGCCTCTGTGGCCTTTTCCCCTGGGTCTCCTGGGGCCACTTGAACCTGACTAGCCAGCCTCTCACCCGTCTCTAGGACCCAGCCTGAACTGAGGCAGAGGGACTGAGGCTGCCTCACACTCTGTAATTTGGCCTCAAGTCACCATTGCTGGCCTTGTGCCTCAGCTCTGATAACTGGACTCTTGTCTGGCTCCTGCGTGCCAGAATCCCATGGTAACCTGCCTTGTTTCCCTGTGCCTTGTTTTTATCAGCCTGCCTCCCAGGGATTGAAATCCTGCCCTGAAACACAGTGACCAATGCACTTTCCTGATGTCAACCACCCCACTCACCTTTCTGATTGGATTCCAGAGTACCTTACATTTCTTGTTGTTCTGCAGTGCCTGTAGTCAGGAAACCTCTGTTCTGGACACTTTTCTCTGTAAATGGCAACTTAGTTCTTCCAGTTACTTGGGCCAAAACCTTGGAGTCACCCATAACTCCTTGCATTGTCTGACACCCCACAGCTAAGCCTTCAGCAAATTCTTGGTTCTGTTTTAAAAATATATCTAGAATCTGACTACCCTGGTCGGACCCATTATCATTTTGTCCCTGGATTCTTGCAAGAGCCTCCTAACTGGGCTTCTGGCAGAGGAGTCCTGTCTTCTTTCAGTATATTCTCAACACTGCCACTTGACTGATCCTTTTAAAATGTGAGCCAGATTATCTCACTCCCCGCAGTCCTCCAGTGGCTTCCCGTTTCTCTCAGGGTAAAGGCAAAGTGCAAAGTGCAGGCAGTCCCTGTAGGGCCCCTATCATCTCTGCTCTTAGCTGCTTACCACACATCTCTCTAACACCCTCATCACTCACTCCATGCCAGCCACACTGGCCTTTTTCTCTGTTCCTTGAACCTTCCTTAGGATTTCTCTGCCAGGAATGCTTTTTTTCCAGATATGTGAATGGCTTACTTCCTCACTTCCCTTGGCTCCTCATTCAAATATCACCTGTCAGGGAGGCCTTGCCTCTCTAAAATCTAAATTCCCTCCACTGTCTTTCTTGCTTGATTTTTCTCCTCAGCACTTATCATGATCCAATATACTATGTATATATACGTATACACATTTTTTTTTTTTTTTTTTGAGACTGAGTCTTGCTCTGTCGCCCAGGCTGGCATGCAGTGATGTGATCTCGGCTCACTGCAACCTCCACCTCCCAGGTTTAAGCCATTCTCCTGCCTCAGCCTCCTGAGTAGCTGGGACTACAGACGTGCACTACCACGCCCAGCTAATTTTTGTATTTTTAGCAGAGACAGGATTTCACCATGTTGGCCAGGATTGTCTCGATCTCCTGGCCTCAAGTGATCCGCCCGCCCTGGCCTCCCAAAGTGCTGGGATTGCAGGTGTGAGCCACCGTGCCTGTCTTACTGTGTATTTTTATTTATTTATCTCTTTTATATTCTGTCTCCTCCAAGCCCCCTGAGGGCAAGGGTGCTTTGATTCACTGCTGTATTTCCAGAGTCTAGAGCAGTACCTGGCCAGGGTGTGAGTTCCATAAATATTTCTTGAATGAATGAATCAGATAGTTGAGTATTGGCACTATTCTGAGAATTTTGTATGTATTATCTCATTGAATTCTCACAGTAACCTTATGTGATGGTACTTTTATGACTCCCATTTTACAGATGAGAAAACTGAGTTTTAAGAGATGAAGCGACTTGCCCAAAAGGACCTGAGCCACCACACAAGTATTCGACTAGAGCAGCAAGTTAGAATAAACAGACTTTATTATTATCCAGATTTATGTTCAGGTTGTAGCTCTGTCAATTACTGGTTGAATTAAAACCTCTCTAAACTTTAATATCCTTACTTATAAAATAATTATTTTACCTCCCAGGTTATTGGAAGAATTACATGAGATCATGGGTGCATTATTTTCATGTATATTTTCCTGATTGCTGGAAAAGTTGAAATTTTTTCTTTTTTTTTTTTTTGTTGTTGTTTGTTTGTTTTTTGAGGCAAGGTCTCACTCTGTCACTCAGGCTAGTGTGCAATAGTGTGATCTTGGCTCACTGCAACCTCTGCTTCCCGGGCTCAAGTGATCCTCCCACCTCAGCCCCCCAAGTAGCTGGCACGTGCCACCACACTCGGCTAATTTTTGTTACCCAGCTCATTTTTGTGTTTTTGGTAGAGATGGGGTTTTGCCTTGATGGCCAGGTTGGTCTCGAACTCCTGGGCTCAAGTGATCCACCCACCTTGGCCTCCCAAAGTGTTGGGATTACAGGCATGAGCCACCACATTTGGCCTTTTTCATGTATTTACCAGCCATTCTGGTTTCCTCTTCTGTGAATTTCCTGTTCATAACCTTTGCTCAGTTTCTTTTCTTATCAAATTGTAGGAGTTCTTCAAATGTTAGAGATACATGTTGTCTTATATGTTATAAATAGCTTTCCTCATACCATCATTTGTTGTTTGATGATGTTTTTTTGAACCTTCTTTTATTCATCTAGTTAGCGCTCCAGGTTTGGTGGTTGATCAAATACTTGAGAATAGGGATTTATTCATTCAGCTAGTATTTGTTGAGGGTTAGAACTTTGTGGGATGTCCATTCAGTCAGGACAGCTCTAAATCCTGACTTCCAGTTTACGTCACTGGTGATGGCTCTCATCCTTGGTTCTACCAGATTCTTGAAAGAGAATGTGTTTTCTCAGAGCCAAGTAGACCCAAACATTTCCCAGACTTTGGCCACATAATCAGAAATTTCAAAAGAGTTCTGGAATTTGTGGGCTTAGCTCCAAGTTACCAGGCATCCGTTGTCTTCCCTGTGGGCAGAGTTTGCTTTTAGCTTACTCCACCCTCCTCAGCTACGCAGCATGATCGGGGCAGATGATGAATACTTCAGATATTCCCTGTGGGGTCAACTCCAGAGGCAGACTCAGAAACTAGACACATAATTCATATGGTCAAAACCTGGCAGGCTCTTCTGAAATCGTGTGACTTCCTATCAGGCCACCAGCTCTGCAGATCCTCAAAGGTCTGGCTGTCAGAACAATAGGGAATGAGTGCAGCGCCCAGATGCTGCCTGCTGGAGCTGCAGGTCCTGTTTGAATCTGAACAATGAAAGTCCTGGAATGAATTACCAGGGCTCCTGATTGTACCCTGAAGGTTCAGGTTTAGTTTGTGGAGATGTCTTACATAAGAACCGTCTTGTAAGCCACTTGGGGGGGTTCAACAAAATTGGTCAACAAAATTTAATACCATACAAGCCCTTTTCTTGATAAAGCAATTTAATAAGTCTCTGTCATAAGTCTCTATGACCTGCCATCCAGTATGTCAAAATAAACAAAATTTTCATGTTGATGGTCACAAGTGCAGTCCCTACAGTGGGGATCTGGTGACCAGTTCCACCACTAACTAGCACTGGATCGTAGACAGGATCCTTAGTCTCTCTGTGTCTCAGCTCACTCATCTGTAAGATGTGGCTACTAATAGTACCTAAGATAGAGCTATTGGGAGGATTAAGTTAGGTAATGCATGTAAATCCTTAGAATAATGCCCAGCACAGTTGTTGTTAATACATATTGCAAAGTTCCTAGTATAAACTCCCCGTTGCAGCCTTCTAATTTGACTTCAATAGGTTGTTGGTACCATTTCCCTCTTTCTTTGCAGGTATCCTACCTAGGCCTAGAGAACTAAGCTTTTGCTCTTTATTATATGAAGCTTCTTAAATGCCATACAGGCTAGTTGCATCCTACTAATTCTTCACAGACTAGATAAAAATACTTTTGCTGAAGTCTTAATCGGCCTGTCCTGAAGTCAACCAGGCTGTGTATTAGTGCCTTGACTCAGTGCAGCTTTCAAGAGAGGCAGAAAGAATACCCACAGAGAAGGCACATGTGGGCGGTGGCAGTGTAGGACCAGGAAAGAAGCTAGGTCTCTATATTCCCTTGCATTTTGAATCTGTGTTAAATTCCATCGTATTAGTGTGAAGCAATCCTCTTACCTCTCTCCTTAGTCCAGCCTCTGACTGCCAGCTCATAAAGAGAGGGAGAAGAGGCACTACATTTAAAGTAGTGATTATCTCTAACTAGAATTTTAAGTCCCTGCATGTTTTGGCTGTAGAACCAGCCAAAGTTTTGTTCCAATTCCCTATAAAATTTCACAATAGTCAGGAGTTAGACTTGGTCCCTATGTTATGAAACAGCTAGTTTTTATACTTTAAACTTAAAATGAAGCTTTAGTTGTTTATTATTACTGTGGATATTTTCCAAGAGACAGAATAACATCTGTGGAAGATTCTGCACAGGACTTGATGCCAGACATTGTAATTATTTCCCTGCTCAAATGCAATAGTCTGTGCCTCAAGGAACTCCCTGGCTATAAGCAGTTGGCTGCCTCGACAACAGATAGCTAATGTCTTAGCTCTTTTCTGTCTCTACCTCCAGCCTCTTGGGGATGTGACTTGAGAAAGCTCTCCCCTCCCCATTTTCTCCTGTAACCTGTTTGGAGGAAGTCACCAGAGTAACCACTTTCTTTTATGCTAGTTTTCTTGAGTGCAAGGGAAAACACTTCCCCACAGACATATGACAGAAGTTTAAGAGTGGTGAGGAGAAGAACACGAACTGTTACTGAGTACCTGAGCTATGCTTTGTGTACCTGATACCATTGAGTTCTCACATCAACCTTCTGAGATAGGCATTATCATCCCCATTTTACTGATGCTTTAACAGCAACATGCCCAAGGTCACACAAGTGGCAAGTGACAGTCAGGACTCAAACCCAGGTTTATCTTTCTCAGGCCTTTGCTCTTATTTTGCTAATTAAGAAAGTATAGACACACAAAACCAATTTGTTTTTACCTAGGAAACGTGTTTTATGCTTTCTTTTTCTCAGTCTGGATAGATGCCGTTTTCTAGTCCCCTGGAACCATCATATGCCCAGTTTAGTACCACTTTTGTTTGGTTTCTCGTCTTGGAATATATTCTGCTTATTCACTCCCCCGGCCACCTGAGAAATCTTTTTACTAGTTTGATACTACTTTTAGTCCAAACCAAACTTTCCTTCCCTTGACTATCTAGGAAGTCTCTCCTTGGGTGAGTCTTAACTCCCCTGAACTGAGAGTCTCACCCTGGAACTTGGTTAAGAAAGGCCAGAGGTGGGAGGCAACAGCCTGGATGGAAGAGGGGGGTCAGTTGACACCGGAGGGGGCAAGCCAGACCAGCTGCAAGCAGGAGCCAAAAGGTCAGAAAGCCAGTGAGAATGGGGTGGGCCAACAGGAGCAGATCAGGCCACACAGGCTGTGACTCCCCCTCGCAGTGGCTGCTGGGCATGCCTGTGCTTGTCTCTCAGTATCTGTCACTCTGCCATCTTGTCATTCATGAACTTGCTCAAGAGACGCTTTCTACCAGTCTGTGCCTGCTCAATCTCTAAGAGGTTTTGGGGGTTCATTTAGAATTAATTTAGAACTAGCATTTAAAAGTTAAACGGGCTGGGCATGATGGCTCACGCTTGTAATCCCAGCACTTTGGGAGACTGAGGCGGGCAGATCACTTGAGGTCAGGAGTTTGAGACCAGCCTGGCAAACATGGAGAAACCCCGTCTCTACTAAAAATACAAAAATTAGCCAGATATGGTGGTGCCCCCAGCTACTCGGGAGGCTGAGGGAGGAGAGTCACTTGAACTGAGGAGGCGGAGGTTGCAGTGAGTAGAGATCACTCCACGGCACTCTATCCTGGGCAACAGAGTGAGACTTTGTATCAAAAAATAAATAAATAAAATAAATAAAAATAAAAGTTTTAAAACAGCTTATAAGTTAAAATATAACTCAAATGAAGCAGAGAGAAGAATATTAAAGGGGAAACATTTAATGAGGAGCAAAGCATAGCCTTGACCTAGCTTCTGCTAAGAACGGATGGCTCTCACTTGGCACAGACGTCTTTCTATATTGCACTACTTGCCCTGGCAGATGCATCAGAACTGTTAGAACCACAGTGGACAGTGCAGCACTTTTCATGCAACGCTCCCCCTTTAAGGTTAGAAAACTGAAAGCAAGAAAAAATAGGTAATAAGCTCAATGTTACTCAGCTAGTAAGTGGCTGGTACTGAAATCAAGTTCTGCTTACTTAGTCCGAAGGTTTTCAGCCACTTCATACCATTTGATCAACATATTTGCCCTTTGTTTCTGAATGAAATAGAAAAAATAATTTCCTTCTTTCCTTCTTTCTTCCCGCCTTCCTTCCTTTTTTTCAAACAAAACTACTGCCATTTATATTAGTGTTACTACCACTTCTATCACGACCACTGCTGGCAAAAATGTACTGAACTTGTGCTTTGCATCAGGCATTATGGCTAAGGCTTTGCATACATCATTTACTCTTTCTAGTAATCCCAGAGTAGGTACTATTACTGTCTCTATTTACAGGGAAGGCAGTGGAGGCCAAGAAGGATTAAACAATTTCCCTGCATCACACAGCCAAAAATGGTAAAGCCAGATTTGAAGTCCAGGCTCTTTGATTCTGGAGTTCATGCTAGTAACTACCAGCTCTCTGTCTGGCAGTGTTTTGTTCTTTTGTTGAATTACTAAAACAGAACTATTTTCTCTGAATGCAGAAGTTGAAACCTGTTGAGGAAATTCAACCAGAGTATTTCTTGAAGAAAAAAGAAACCATTTCCTGATTTCTTTATTTGTTAACCCTATGACATCATTAGGGTTGGTAGTAGCTGCTCCTTTGCCTTCACACACAAGAATAAAGTGTGCAAATAGTTCCTTAGGAACTACTGAAGCTGTTCAGAGGACCAGAAGCTAGACCCTCCTCTATCATTTTCTCTGCCATACGTCGGGCCTTTTTAGCTTGTGGAACTCATCATCCCCACCATCCAGTAAAGGCTACAAAGGCCCCAAGACTAGTCCCTGCAGTTACTATTGATGTTCTTTTCTTGCTTCTTATCTGCTTTTACTACCAACTCTGTCTTGCCCATGGTCAAACCATTATCTCTAAAACTCCAACTTCCAAGCTACCTCTGACCCTTCGAATTTGCCATGGTTAGAAAAATCAGGAAAATAGGAAACCTAACCAGCAAAGAAACATCTGGGAGTGTATTTGTTGTCGCTGTAAGCAATGACGCATAGGTTAAAACAATAATAAGATACCATAGGCAGGAGTGGATAGAGTATGGATTCAAGAGTAAGGCAGCTTGGGTTCAAAGCCAGTCTCTACCCGTTACAAGCCTTGCATTCAACAATTTAAGCCTTCTTTCTCTCTTTCTTTCCTTCCTTCCTTCCTTCCTTCCTTCCTTCCTTCCTTCCTTCCTTCCTTCCTTCTTTCTTTTCTTTTCTTTTCTTTTTTTTTTGAAATGGAGTTTCGCTCTTTTTGCCCAGGCTGGAGTGCAATGGCGCAGTCTCGGCTCACCGCAACCTCCGCCTCCCAGGTTCAAGCGATTCTCCTGCCACGGCCTCCCGAGTAGCTGGGATTACAGGCATGCGTGACCACCCCGGCTAATTTTGTATTTTTAGTAGAGACGGGGTTTTACGGGGTTTCTCCATGTTGGTCAGGCTGGTCTTGAACTCCCGACCTCATGTGATCCACCCACCTCAGCCTCCCAAAGTACTGGGATTACAGGTGTGAGCCACCGCGCCTGGCCAATGTAAGCTTTCTAAGCCTCGGTTTCTTAATCTGTAAGGTGGGAATAATAATAGTAGCACTTCACAGTGTTGTGAAGATTAAACGAGATGATGTATATGAAGCATCTAACACTGTACCTAGAACATATAAATGCCAATAAAGGCTAATTATCGAAGTCATAACTTAGCCTTTTTACCCATTAAATTAGGACAAATTTTTGAGTGATATTCAGTGTTGGTGAGCGGGTAATGCAATGTGCTCTTGTATACAGGCACACCTTGTTTTATTGTGGTTTGCTTTTTCTGCTTTACAGATACTGTGCTTTTTACAAGTTGAAGGTTTGTGGCAAACCTGTATGGAGCAAGTCTATTGGTGCCATTTTTCCAATGGCACATGCTCACATCATGTCTCTATGTTGCATTTCAGTAAATCTTGCAACATTTCAAACTTTTTCATTATTATATCTGTTATGGTGATCTGTGATCGGTGATCTTTGGTATTACTGTTGTAATTGTTTTGGGGTCCGGTGAACATCACCCACATAAGATGGTGAACTTAAGAGAAATGTTGTGTGTCTTCTGACTGCTCCATTGATCAGCCATTCCCATTTCTCTCCCCTTCCTTGGGCCTCCCTCTTCCCCGAGATAACCATATTGAAATTAGGCCTCTAAGTGTTCAAGTGAAAGGAAGAGTCGCATGTCTTTCACTTTAAATAAAAAGCTGCAAATGATTGAGCTTAGTGAAGAAAGCATGTTGAAAGCCAAGGTAGGACAAATTCTTGAAGGAAATTAAGTGCTGTTCTGATGAACACACAAATGATAAGAAAGTGAAACAGCCTTATTGCTCATAAGGAGAAAGTTTAAGTGGTCTGGATAGATCAAACCAGCCACCACGTTTCCTTAAGCCAAAGCCTAACCCAGAGCAAAGCCTAACTCTCTTCGGTTCTATGAAGACTGAGAGAGCTGAGGAAGCTACAAAAGAAAAGTTTGAAGCTAGCAGAAGTTGGTTCATGAGGTTTAAGGAAAGAAGCCATCTCAGCCAGGCGCAGCGGCTCACGCCTGTAATCCCAGCATTTTGGGAGGCTAAGATGGGTGGATCGCTTGAAGTCAGGAATTTGAGACCATCCTGGCCAAGATTGTGAAACCTCATCTCTACTAAAACTACAAAAATTAGCCGGGCATGGTGGCATGTGCCTGTAGTCGTAGCTACTTGGAAGGCTGAGGCAGGAGAATCACTTGAACCCGGAAGGCAGAGGTTGCAGTGAGCCGAGATCATGCCGCTGCACTCCAGCCTGGGTGACAGACCAAGACTCTGTCTATTGAAACAAAAAAAAAAAAAA
>NW_026652308.1:2917502-2918834 GCF_009828535.3 Hylobates moloch | reverse complement strand
TTCTTTTTTTTTTTTTTTTTTGAGACGGAGTCTTGCTCTGTTGCCCAGGCTGGAGTGCAATGGCACAATCTCGGTTCACTGCAGCCTCCACCTCCCAAGTTCAAGCAACTCTCCTGCTTCAGCCTCCCGAGTAGCTGGGATTACAGGCGCCTGCCACCACACCTGGCTAATTTTTGTATTTTTAGTAGAGACAGGGTTTCACTATGTTGGTCAGGCTGGTCTCGAACTCCTGACCTCAGGTGACTCACCCTTCTTGGCCTCCTGAAGTGCTGGGATTGCAGGTGTGAGCCACCGTGCCCAGCCCGCATTTTCAACATAGATGAAACAGTCTTCTTTTGGAAGCAGATGCCATGTAGGACTTTAATGCCTGGCTTCAAAGCTTCAAAGGACACATTGATTCTGTTGTTAGAGACTAATGCAGCTGGTGACTTTAAGTGGTTTCAAAATCAATGCTTATTACCATTCCTAAAATCGTAGGGCCGTTAAGAATTATGTTAAATATACTCTGCCTGTGCAGTATGAGTGGAATAACAAAGCCAGGATGACAGTACATCTGTTTGCAGCATGGTTTACTGTACATTTTAAGCCCACTGTTGAGACCTCCTGCTCAGAAAAAAAAAAAAAAGATTCTTTTCAAAATATTGCTGCTCAATTCAGTGCTTTTTCTTGGTTGATAAAAAACAAACAACTAAAATATTACTCCTGGCTGGGCGTGGTGGCTCACGTCTATAATCCCAGCACTTTGGGAAACCGAGGCAGGTGGATCACCTGAGGTCAGGAGTTCAAGAACAGCCTGACCAAAATGGCGAAACACTGTCTCTACTAAAAATACAAAAAATTAGCCGGGCATGGCGGTGCATGCCTGTAATCCCAGCTACTCGAGAAGCTGAGGCAGGAGAATTGCTTGAACCCGGGAGGCAGAGGTTGCAGTGAGCTGAAATTGTGCCATTGCACTCCAGCCTGGAGTGACAAGAATGAAACTCCATCTCAAAAAATAAAAAAATAAAAAAATATAAATAAATAATAAAATATTACTCCTCATTAGGCCGGGCATGGTGGCTCACGCCTGTAATCCCAGCACTTTGGGAGGCCGAAACGGGCGGATCACCAGGTCAGGAGACTGAGACCATCCTGGCTAACACGGTGAAACCCCGTCTCTACTAAAAGTACAAAAAATTAGCCGGGTGTGGTGGTGGGCACCTGTAGTCCCAGCTACTTGGGAGGCTGAGGCAGGAGAATGGCATGAACCTGGGAGGCGGTGCTTGCAGTGAGCCGAGATCACGCCACTGCACTCCGGCCTGGGCGACAGAGCGAGACTCTGTCTCAAAAAAA
>NW_026652308.1:2857492-2917102 GCF_009828535.3 Hylobates moloch | reverse complement strand
CAATCTCAGCCTACTGCAACCTCCGCCTCCCAGGTTCAAGCGATTCTCCTGCCGCAGCCTCCCGAGTAGCTGGGATTACAGGCACGTGCTACCATGCCCGGCTAATTTTTGTATTTTTAGTAGAGATGGGGTTTCATCACATTGGCCAGGCTGGTCTTGAACTCCTGGCCTCAAGTGTTCCACCTGCCTTGGCCTCTTAAAGTGCTGGGATTACAGACCTATTGACTCCAATTCTGAAACAAGTTCTACTGTGGGTAAAAGTGTTACCCAGCAGCATCATATGGTACAGAGAAATCTTTTGTGAAAGGAAGAGTCAGTTGATGCAGCCAACTTCATTGTTGTCATATTTTAAGAAATTTCCACAGCCACCCCAGGCTTCAGCAACCGCCACACTGATCAGTCAGCGGTCTTCAGCATCGAGGCAAGACCCTCTACTAGGAAAAAGATTACAACTCACCGGAGGCTCAAATGATCCTGAGCATTTTTTAGCAATAAAGTATTTTTAAAGTGTGTACATTTTTCATACATAATGCTATTGCACACTTAATAGACTACAGTATGGTGTAAACAAGTGTAACGAAACCTTTTTTTTTTTTTAAAGAGACAGAGTTTTGCCCGGTCACCCAGGTGAGAGTGCAGTGGTGCAATCATAGCTCTCTGTAGCCTTGAACTCCTGGGCTCAAGCAGTCTTCCCATTCCAGCCTCCTGAGTAGCTGGAACTACAGGCACATGCCACCATGCCCAGCTAATTATTTTCATTTGAAAAATTTTTTTGTAGAGATAGAGTTTTTCTTTTTGGCCCAGGCTGGTCTCAAACTCCTGGCTTTAAGCCGTCTTCCTGCCTTGACCTCCCAAAGTGCTAGGATTATAGGCATGAGCCACCACTCATGGCCTGTAAACAAAACCTTTTTTTTTTTTTTTCTTGAGACGGAATTTTGCTCTTGTTGCCCAGGCCGAAGTGCAATGGTGTGATCTTAACTTCCTGCAGCCTCTGCCTCCCTGGTTCAAACGATTCTCCTGCCACAGCCTCCCAAGTAGCTGAGATCACAGGCACGTACCACCACACCTGGCTAATTTTGTATTTTTAGTAGAGATGGGGTTTCACCATGTTGGCTAGGCTGGTCTCAAATTCCTGACCTCAGGTGATCCACCTGCCTCAGCCTACCAAGGTGCTGGGATTATAGGCGTGAGCCACCACGCCTAGCCAAACATAACTTTTATTTGCACTGGGAAACCAAACAATTAATGTGACTAACTTTATTGTGATATTCACTTTATTGCAGTGGTGGAACTGAACCTGCAAAATCTCCAAAAGTATACCTGTATGTTGTTACAGACACTGTAAATTGGTATACATCTTTTTTGCTTCTTGTTTTAGAACAGGATCTTGCTCTGTCACCCAGGCTAGAGTGCATAGGTGTGATCATAGCTCACTGCAACCTCAAATTTCAGGATTCAAGCAATCCTCCCACCTTAGCTTCTGAAGTAGCTGGGACTGTAGGTTCACCCCACCATGACTGGCTAATTTTTTATTTTTTTGTAGAGACAGAGTTCACTATATTGCCTAGGCTGACATCTTTTCAAAAACAGTTTTGGAATATATATAAAGGATGTTAAGATAGTAATATTATTTGACAGATTCTACTTTGGGGACACTATCCTAAGAAAGTAATTTAATATCTGAAAAGAAAACCTGAAGCCTGGTAATGTTGTAATATTATTTATTATAGTGAGTAATTGATTTCAGTAAAATATGATCTATCAGCTCAGTGCAGTTTGAAATTATGAATGTAAAGACTTCAGCTACATGAAAAAATACTTATATTACTATGTTGAACAAAATACTTAAGGAATACAGTTATATGGACTGATAGTTATAGGAGTATATGAAGTTCTCACACAGTTGCTAGGACATAACTTGTTTGTCTTTAGTGTCTTTTTGACATTGCCAAAAAGCTTCTGACACTACTTTTTTAAAAATGTGGCTTAAAAAATTGTCAAGTAATGAGCAAAACAGAGACTCTACTTCTGTGCCTTAGTCTCATTACCAATTGCCAGCCTCTGATTTCAGGTGGGTGTGAGGGATGGAGGGACAATGAGGGATGAGGCAGGGCTCGGAGATGGTCTAAGGAGTCACTTGTATCTCATGTGGGTTTCTTCTCTCAAATTCTTTTTTTTTTTTTTTTTGAGACGGAGTCTCGCTCTGTCACCCAGGCTGGAGTGCAGTGGCGCAATCTCGGCTCACTGCAAGCTCCGCCTCCCGGGTTCACGCCATTCTCCTGCCTCAGCCTCTCCGAGTAGCTGGGACTACAGGCGCCCGCCACCACGCCCGGCTAATTTTTTGTATTTTTAGTAGAGACGGGGTTTCACCGTGGTCTCGATCTCCTGACCTCGTGATCCGCCCGCCTCGGCCTCCCAAAGTGCTGGGATTACAAGCGTGAGCCACCGCGCCCGGCCTTCTTCTCTCAAATTCTTGAGCTTCTCTTTATAGGCCCTCATTAGAAAAGTCAGTTAGGTGGGCGTCAGTATGAGCCCTTACTCTTGACTCCACCACTGTTAGGGACATCCTCAGTGAAATCCCTGACAATTTCTTTAGTAATACATATGTTATATAACACTCCTTTATAATGATTTTTTTGGGGAAAGAATAGTAATTCTTTAGATGCTAACCCAGCCGGCTATAAACAAATCATGGTTCTTTAAAAACCATGGCTCACACCTGTAATCCCAGCACTTTGGGAGGCTGAGGCAGGTGGGTTACCTGAGGTCAGGATAACAGTAATGCATCTTCATAAGAGTTCAAGCCAGTAATTAATGAAATACAAAGCCAAAGTCCCCAGAAATGAGAGATGGTTTGTGATGAGAGAGGATCTGGGGTGTCTGTGGTCTGTTACACACATTACTTGATGATAAAAACAGTGATCTTTACTTTGGCTTACAAAAGGCTCATGCTTCAACTGAGTACAGCAAAATGTTCCCTGACCAAAACGACTGTGTCTGAGGGGCCCAGCTTGGGGGAATACAGCTATGAAAAAAACTACAGAAGGAACAAAACATTGGATGAAATAGTGGTTGTATTTGGAAGGTAGAATTATAATCCTCCCCTTTTCTATGTTCCTAAATTGTCCATAATGTGGTTATATTTTTTTAATAATAAAAGTCCAATTTAACAAATATTTATTGGACACTGTGTGTGTCAGACACTATGCTTGATGCTGGAGATACAATGACCCAGACAGGCACAGTCACTGCTTGGCAGAACTTCAGTCCAGTGGGAGAGGCAGATGATTTTACAAGTCACTGTGACACCATGTGACAAACCCACAATAGAGGAGTTCAGAGAGTGGCTGGATTGCGTCCGAGTGGTGCCTAACCCAAAGGGGTTGGGAGGAGGTCCCAGGAAAGACTTCCTGGAGGAAGAGGTGACTAAGCTGGGACCTGAGGGCTATATAACTGAAGATTGGAGTGAGGAGTGTTCTAAGCAAAAGAAGCTGCATTTGGCAAAGCTTGGAGGAACTGAAAGTTTGGTAACACTGGAGCATAGATTGAGCATGAGAAGGGAGTGGTGAGAGATGAGGCTGGAGCGTGAAGTAGGAACCAGATCACAAAGGACTTTGCTTTCTTATTAAGGAATTTGGATTTTGTCCTAAGGCAGTGTAAAGCTATTGGAAGGATATTCATTTATTTGCTTGCCTACTTGCTCACTTATTTATTCTTCGATTTGTTGTAGAAACTCAAATAATATGGAAGCATGAAACATGAAAAGTAAAAGTCTCCCCTTCTCTACTTCACACCCTCCCCCAGTTCTAATCCCCATGGTACCTATTGCTAAGTGTTTCATTTGCACCCTTCCTGCAGTTTTCTGGGAAGTATATGCAAGCGTGTGTGTGTATATACATATTTTCTTTCTACACAAATGGAATCGTGCTATACCGAATAACTCCCATCTTAAAAGCAAAACTTGGCCGGGTGCAGTGGCTCACACCTGTAATCCCAGCACTTTGGGAGGCCGAAGCAGGTGGATTACCTGAGGTCAGGAGTTCAAGACCAGCCTGGCCAACATGGTGAAACCCTATCTCTACTAAAAATACAAAAATTAGCTGAGCACAGTGGTGTGTGCCTGTAATCCCAGCTACTTGGGAGGCTGAGGCAGGAGAATTGCCTGAGCCCGGGAGGCGGATGTTGCAGTGAGCCAAGATTGCGCCATTGTACTCCAGCCTGGGTGACAGAGCGAGACTCCTTCTCAAAAAAAAAAAAAAAAAAAAAAGGCAAAACTTGATACACCTTAGATATCTTTCTATGTCAGTACCTAAAGATATATATTCTTTCTAATGACAGCAGCATAGCCATTTATGTAGCTATCCCATCATTTATATAACCCGTCTCTTATTGAGAGACAATGAGATTATGTCTAGTTTTTCACTATTACAGAGGAAAACTGCAGGGAACATTCTTGTTATGATATCGTATTGGATATTTACATAAGGGTATTTGTGGGATATGTTCCTAGAAGTAAAATAGCTGGGTAAGAAGGGTTGTACATTTAAAATTAAGGTAGATATTACCATATTATTCTCTGTTAAGGTAATATCAATTTCTACTCTCACCAACATATGAGTGTCTGTTCTTTCATATACCCTTCCCCATTGGATATAGCCTTTTTTTAATTTCTATTTTTTGAGATGGAGTCTCACTCTGTCACCCAGGCTGGAGTGCAGTAGTGCAATCTTGGCTTACTGCAACTTCCATCTCCCAGGTTCAAGCAGTTCTCCTGCCTCAGCCTCCTGAGTAGCTGGGATTACAGGTGTGCACCACCACACTCAGCTAATGTTTGTATTTTTAGTAGAGACGGGGTTTCACCATGTTGGCCAGGCTGGTCTTGAACTCCTGACCTCAGGTGATCTGCCCACCTTGGCCTCCCAAAGTGCTGGGATTACAGGCGTGAGCCACCACACCTGGCCAGTATATCCATTTTTTAAAAAAACTGTGGTTAAAAAACACATAACTTAAAATTTACCATCTTGATTTATTTTTAAGTTTACAGTTCATTAGTGTTAAGTATATTCACATTGTTGTGTAAAACAGATCTCCAGAACTTTTTCATCTCACAAAGCAGAAACTCTGTACCTGTTAACAGCTCCCTGTGCCACCTCCCACTAGCTCCTGAATCACCATTCTACTTTCTGTTTCTATGAATTTAACTATTCTAGGTGTCTCATACAAGTTAAATTATACACTATTTGTCTTTTTGTGACCAGCTTATTTCATTTAGCATAATGGTTAGAAACAAGTCACAGGTCTTGCCTTTACTCAAGGGCGGGGATTCCACAAAGGCGTGAACACCAGGAGGTGGACCTCATTGTGGGATACGTTGGAGTCTGTCTACCGCAATCTTCCTTGTATATTTCAAATATATTTCCTTGTATAGTTTTTGTTTGGGAGTTTTATGCTCTAATTTTTGTGACTTAAATGTGTTGGTCTTTCTGTGGCTGCTGTGTTACAATTTCTAGTGTGTTTAGAGTGGCCTTAATCACACCAAGATTTCTTAAACATTCACCCGTTTTTCATCCATAGTTTATTCTAATGCTGTTGTTTGGAATTTATTTTGATGTGAGATTTGAGAGAGGGGTCCTATTTTTTTTTCCTTTGTAGCTAACCTATTGTCTCAATTCTTGAATAATTTCTTTTTTACATAGCTTGTTCTGTTTTTTACTGTTTTTTTTTCTATTGATACGGCTGCCTATTCCTCTGTCCATTTCCACATCAGTATATTATTGTAACTTTATAATATGTTCTTTGATTTTACTTTTAATTATGTTTTTAGGCAGATACATATGAACATACATTCATGTGGTCTAAGATTAAAGATAAGCAAAAGAGTGCAGTGAACAGTATCCTCTCCATCTCTGTCCTAGCCACCCAGTTCACTCCCCACGGGTGCAACCACTGTTGTCACGTTTATTTATTCCTTCAGGAATATTTTATGTATGTATCAGCAAATGTGAATATGTAGTCCACCTCATGCCACATTTTTCTCTGAAGATAGTTAACCATACACATGTCTGTACCTTGCTGGAATGAAGTTAAGTGAATAAAGTTAAGTGAATAATACATCTTGGAGATCCTCCCATGTCACTTCACAAAGTACACCTTTATCTTTTTTAAAAATTAGTACACAGTATTCTTTTATATGAATTTGTCATAATTTATTCAACTAGTTCCCTATTAATGAACATTTAAGTAATTTACAGATTTTTTAAAAAAATATAAACTATTGGCAGGGCGTGGTGGCTCACACCTGTAATCCTAGCACTTTGGGAGGCCGAGGTTGGTAGATCATGAGGTCAAGAGATCGAGACCATCCTGGTCAACATGGTGAAAACCTGTCTCTACTAAAAATACAAAAAATTAGCTGGATGTGGTGGCACGCGCCTGTAGTCCCAGCTACTCAGGAGGCTGAGGCAGGAGGATCACTTGAACCTGAGAGGCAGAGGTTGCAGTGAGCCGAGATCGTGCCACTGTACTCTAGCCTGGGCAACAGAGCGAGACTCTGTCTCAAAACAAAACAAAACAAAACAAAACAAAACTGTGCTGCAATGAACAACATTATGCACATACAGTTTCATACATATGCAGGTATAGCTGCAAGAAAAATGACTAGAAGTGAAATTGCTGGGGCACAAGCATATGCATGTGTAGTTTTAGTAGATATTGTCAGTTCACCCTCCCTAGAAGTTGTACATTCCTCTCTGCTGTATATGAAAGTGCCTGTTTGCCCACATCCTCCCCAACTCAGTGTTTTGTCAAACTTTTTGATCTTTGTTAGTCTTATAGATGAAAAATTATGTTTCTGTTTAGTTTTAATTTGTGCATTTTTCTTATGAGTGAGGTGTGTTTTTTCCTGTTTATGAACCATTTGTATCATATTTACCATGAACAATCTGTTCATATCTTTTGCCTTTAATTCTTTTGTATGGTTGATCTTTTTCTTACTGATTTTTAGGAGTTTTTATATATTAGAAAAACTAGCCATTTATCTGTGATATGAGATGTAAATATTTTCCAAGTTTGCCACTTGTCATTTGACTTTATAATGAGATTTTTTTTTTCTAACAGACATTACAATTTTTTCATGTATCAAAAGTTAATGTTGACTGGATGCAGTGGCTCACACCTGTAATCCCAGCACTTTGGGAGGCTGAAGTGAGTGGATCACCTGAGGTCAGCAGTTCGAGACCAGCCTGGCCACCTGAGTGAAACCCCGTCTCTATTAAAAATACAAAAATTAGACAGGCGTTGTGGCAGGTGCCTGCAATTCCAGCTACTCAAGAGGCTGAGGCAGGAAAATCGCTTGAACCCGGGAGGCGGAGGTTGCAGTGAGCCAAGATTGTGCCATTGCACTCCAGCCTGGGCTACAAGGATGAAACTCTGTCTCAAAAAAAAAAAAAAAGTCAATGCCTTTTTGGTTGCTCCCAGGTTTTTTGTTATAGTTAGTTATCATCTTTTGTTTTTGCTAACACTTTATACCTTTATTTTTAAATATAAAATCTTTGATCCATCATGAGCTTATGCCAGTGTAAGGTATGCAGTGTGAATCTGGCTTATTTTTTTTCCACTTTGCTAGCTAGTTGTCTCAACACTGTTTATTGAATAATCATCTTTTCTCCAATAGTTTAAATGCTACTTCCATCATAAACTAAATTCTCATAGTTTGATTGTATTTTGAGACTTCCTATTCTCTTTTATTAATCTGTGTGTCTATTCATACACCAGAATCACACTATTTTAATTAATGATTATAGCTTCATATTGTATTTTAGAAACCTGGTAAGATTAATTCACTTTCATGCTGCTTTTCAGTGATTTTTCTAGGCTATTCTTGCATGTTTATTTTTCCAGATGAACTTTATTTATTTATTTATTCATCTTACACCAGTGTTACTTGCCAACCAAATGAACTTTAAAATCAGCTTGTTAAGGTCTTTTTTTTGAGACGGAGTCTTGCTCTGTCACCCAGGCTGGAGTGCAGTGGCGCGATCTCGGCTCACTGCAAGCTCTGCCTCCCGAGTTCACGCCATTCTCCTGCCTCAGCCTCTCCGAGTAGCTGGGACTACAGGCGCCCGCCACCACGCCCAGCTAATTTTTTTATATTTTTAGTAGAGACGGGGTTTCACTGCGGTCTCGATCTCCTGACCTCGTGATCCGCCCGCCTCGGCCTCCCAAAGTGCTGGGATTACAAGCGTGAGCCACCGCGCCCGGCCTAAGGTCTTTTTAAAAAATGCTTTTATTAATGAGTTTTATGCAGCTGAGTGATATGATCAGATTTGTGTTTTAGGAAGATTATTCTGACTGCAGGGTAGAACTAGGTTGGAGGAAACAAGATTAGAGACAAAAAGACCAATGACAAGATTGTTGCAGTAATCCAGGGGAGAATGGATAGATGAGGAGTTGAGGATAGTATTGGGTTCGAGAGGTGTTTAGAAAGTCAAAATGGCCAGGTGCAGTGGCCTCCATCTGTAGTCCCAGCTACTCAGGAGGCTGAGGTGGGAGGATCACTTGAGCCCAGGAAATTGAGGCCAGCCTAGGCAACACAATGAGACTCCATCTCTAAAATATAAATAAATAATACAATACAATAAATAAAAATAAACAGATGGTCAAAATGACCAGACTTGGTGATGACTGAGATGTGCAGGGATGAGGAGGAAGCACTCAAGGATGACCCCAAACTTTCTGGGTTAGGCCATTGAGTGGCGCCATTCCCAGCGATTTGAAACACACAAGATAGGGGCTGGTTTAGGAGGAAGATGGCAAATTCACTTCTAAATATATTGAGTTTGAAGTGCCTGCAGGTAGTCCTAGAAGAGTGTGGTCCAGTGGGCTGTTGAATATATAAGTCTGAAGCTCTGGAGAGAGATCTGGGCTAGAGAGATGGAGTTATATGACAGAGCCCTGAGGAACCCCAGCACTAAAGGATGGTCAGGAAGTTCAGGAGTGTGCGAAGAAGACTGGAAAGAAACACTCAGAGAGGTAGGAGAAAAATGGGACAGCATGGAGCCCCAGGAGCCAGGAGAAGAATGTTTTCAATAGCGCAAACTGTCAGTAATTTCCAGTGTTCCAAGAGGTCAGGAGCTGAAAATGCCCATTTGGATTTAGTAGCAAGCAAAGTCTATGGTTATCTTGGGAAATTTCGGTGGGGCAGAAGGATGGGGGCTGAGGTCTGTGGGAGTTGAGGAAGTGGAGTTGAGGCAACTCCTTCATCACTAAGCTTGGCTGTGAAGAGTAGAGACACCGGGGCAAGGAGGAGCAATGGGATGATGCATCAAGTTAGCAATTTATGTGTCTCCTCCCTCCCCAGCTTTACGTGGGAGAGGCTGGGCCATGTGTTTGGTTTTTTGTTTTGTTTTGGTTTGTTTTGGTTTGTTTTTTTGAGATAGAATATTGCCCTCTTGCTCAGGCTGCCGTGCAGTTGCTCACACTGTCTCTCCTCTTCCCAGCTGTGGCACATCCCAGTAGCAGTTAATCTTGCCACTTTCAATCTCCCCATTATCATTATAAATGCTGGGATTACAAGCGCGAGCCACTAGGCCCAGCCTTTGGCCCATGTTTAAATGCAGATGGAAAGAGCTAATAGAGAAGTGGAGGAAGCAGTTTGTGATCCTGTTCTTTGAGGACCAAGTAATACTGAGAAGGATACAAGGGGTTGCAGAAATTGGCCAAATCAGTCTAGAAGAGAGTAAGTCAATTATAGTGTTGGTATATGTTCCCTGACAGTTTTGACTTTTAATTTTGTTGAGTTGTCTAATATTTTTGCTTGGCTATTTTGAGAAGGAGCCTCTAAGAAATTGGAATCAGGTTTAGAAATTTAGTTGAAGATTAAGTTTAAAAAGTAAGGTACAGACAGTGTATGTTACCATTTGTGTAAAAAGGAAGCAGATATCTGCACTCCCATGTTTATTGCAGCACTATTTACAATATGGAATCAACCTAACTGTCCATGAACAGATGAATGGATAAAGAAACCAGGTTATGTAAACACAATGGAATATCATCCAGCCATAAAAAAGAATGAAATCCTATCATTTATAGCAACACGGATGGAACCGAAGGCCATTTATGTTAAGTGAAATAAAAGAAAGACAAATATCGCATGTTCTTACTCATATGTCGGAGCTAAAAAAGTAGATCTCACAATGACACACAGTTAGATTGGTGGCTACCAGAGGCCAGGAAAGGGAGAGGGGGATGAAGGAGGAAAAGGGATATTTATTTATTTATTTTTAAATTTTTGAGATGGAGTCTCGCTCTGCTGCCCAGGCTGGAGTGCAGTGGCACGATCTGGGCTCACTGCAACCTCCATCTCCCGCATTCAAGCAGTTCTCCTGTCTCAGCCTCTCGAGTAGCTAGTAGCTTGGATTACAGGCGTGCGCCACCACGCCCAGCTAATTTTTTGTATTTTTAGTAGAGACGAGGTTTCACCATGTTGGTCAAGCTGGTCTGGAACTCCTGACTTCAGGTGATCCACCTGCCTCAGCCTCCCAAAGTGCTGGGATTACAGGCATGAGCCACTGTGCTGGCCAAATGTATTTATTACCACTGAACTGTACATTTAAAAATGGCAAAGATGGGCTGGGCATGGTGGCTCACTCCTGTAATCCCAGCACTTTGGAAGGCTGAGGTGGGCAGATCATCTGAGGTTAGGAGTTCGAGACCAGCCTGGCCAACTTTGCAAAACCCCGTCTCTACTAAAAATACAAAAATTAGCAAGGCGTGGTGGCGTACACCTGTAATCCCAGCTACCAACTGCTCGGGAGGCTGAGACAGGAGAATTGCTTGAACCTGGGAGACAAAAGGTATGGTAAGCTGAGATCGTGCCATTGCACTCCAGGCTGGGCAACAGAACGAGACTCCATCTCAAAGAAAAAAAAAAAGTTAAAGATGGTAAATTATAAATGCATATATATATAGTTATATTATACACATATGTATAATAAAAAGCAGAAGTAATATGTATTCTTATTTACTGTATATGCATAATCACTATTTCGAAGGACTCACAAGCAAAAAAAATCTGGTTATCCATTGTGAGGTGGGAACTGGGTCGAAGGGGAACAAGAATTGAGGATGCCTTTTCACTCTCCACTGTCATATTGTGTATTTGTTGAGAATGACAATATATTACTTATTTAAATAGTGTGATGTAAGCTGTTTAGCTATCTTTAAAAGTAATGATTATAACAGGGCCTGAATTTTCTTATTTACTAATGATTCTAAGTGTCTGTAATCTGTCTGTTCTGTGTCTAAGAAGCTAAATCTTGCTGTGTGCCTCTGAGGTGTGGATCTTTGCCTGTACAGTTGGCCCTCCGTTATCTGAGGGTTTTGCATATGTAGATTCAACCAATTACAGATCAAAAATATTAGAAAAAAAGTTGCATCCTTACTAAATATGTTTTTTCTTTGTCAGTATCCCCTAAACAATACAGTATGACAGCTATTTACATAGCATTTGCTTTGTATTAGGTATTATAAATAATTTGGAGGTGATTTATAGTATATGGAAGGATGTTTGTAGGTTACATACAAATACTATGCCCTTTTATATCAGGGATTTGAGTATGCATAGATTTTGGTGTCTGTAGGGGGCCCTGGAACCAATCCCCCTGCATACTGAGGGACAGCTGTGCTCCACTCTTCCCCACTGGGGACCAACAGCCTTGGGGAAGTAGACAGTCCTGGTTCTTGGGTCAAGGAAGAGGACCATGGCCTGGAACATCCTGGCCCTATCCACTATAGCTTGACCAAGTGGGCTCTAAGGCTGGTTTATAGGGAAGGAAAGAGGAAATGGGGTAGTAATTATTGTGTCATAGGCAAAAGCCTCACGCTGGCTGTCCCCTTCCCCTGGGAAAAAATTCTTTAGCATTTCTCTGTAAGTTTCATTGTGATTTTAGAGCAAGTGTCTGAATGATTACATGGATTAAACGTATTTTCCTTTTTTTTTTTTTAGACAGAGCCTTGCTCTGTCGCTCAGGCTGGAGTGCAGTGGCACAATCTTGGCTCATTGCAACCTCTGCCTCCTGGGTTTAAGCAATTCTCCTGCCTCAGCCTCCCCAGTAGCTGGAGCACAGGCGCCTGCCACCATGCCCAGCTAATTTTTGTATTTTCAGTAGAGACAGGGTTTCACCATGTTTGCCAGGCTGGTCTTGAACTCCTGACCTCAGGTGATCCACCTGCCTCGGCCTCCCAAAGTGCTGGGATTACAGGCATGAGCCACCTGCCCAGCCACGTATTTTACTTTTAATCTCTCGTTTTATATTATATACTGATTGCACACCCCCACTCAGGAACATCAGAGGAAATACAAAAAGAGGAAATACTTCAAAACTTTGAAATTCCACAAAAATAATCACATTCACTAATAAATATTTCTCCTTATTTATTTTTTAGGGTACCAGGTAAAGAGACTCTCCAGTTTAGTTAGGACTATGCCTAATCTGAGTTCCCATAAATCCTCAAATGAACTATATATGTTATTCTTCTGGAGACTGAGGAAGCTGGTTAATCACTGTTCCCTTGTCTAGGTTCTCAAAGGTTCAGCACTGAAGCCAGGAGCCAGGAGAGGATAGCATTATGACCTTTACTCCTCAGTAACTCCTAAGGCCCACACAGTGGTTAGTTTTCCCTCCCCTGTCTGTAGGCAAAAGTGCGGACTTGCAGATACGAAGAACAGGCTTCCTTAGTGTCAGTCCCGCTGGTTTTTCTTCTTTTTTTTTTTTTTTTCTGAGACGAGTCTTGCTTGCTCTGTCACCCAGACTGGAGTGCAGTGGCGTGATCTCGGCTTACTGCACCTCTGCCTCCCGGGTTCAAGCGATTCTCCTGCCTTAGCTTCCAGAGTAGCTGGGATTACAGGCACATGCATGACCACACCCAGCTAGTTTTTATATTTTTAGTAGAGATGGGGTTTCGCCATTTGGCCAGGCTGGTCTCAAACTCCTGACCCCAGGTGATCCACCCGTCTCAGCCTCCCAAAGTGCTGTGATTACAGGCGTGAGCCACTGCACCCGGCCCACTGGTTTTTCTGTTTGTTTGACAAAAGGAATGCCAGACCAACTCAGTCTCCAAACAAGCACCCAGATCCAGTTATTGCTTTAACTCAGATTAAATGGAGAATCTGGTTTCAGGGACCAGTTCTTCCATTTTTGGTAGCTTGGTTCGTCATGGAGACTAAAGTTCTTACCATGATGAATTTAAAAAAAAAAATTTATTTTTGTGTTTTTCTGCTGTTTAAACCATGATGAATTTTTAGCAACCTCTCATCTGGGCAGATTCTCCCAAGAGATAGTGAATGCTTAGGAACACTTTACAGCTCAGCCTAAGGGAGAACATACCAGAAGCATGGCTGGATGAGGAAGGAGTGGCCTGCCTGGGAAAGTACTCCGTTCCCATCTTCAGAGGGGTCTGGTGGCGGCTAGATGGCCTTTGGTGAGGATGCTGTCTAGTTGCGTTGGCTGGCCCGGAAGGTCGTTCCAAACTCTATGGCTTATGAGTCCAGACAGAACAGGACAAGAACACTGTGTGTGTCTTTTCATGAGCTAGTGGCCAGATGAGGAAAAGTACCCTATGCTCTTTTAAATCAAAAACAGGATGTAAGTTTTTTTAAAAACTCAATATGCTTTATTTAGAATTACCATGTGCTATATCTAACTAAATATTCCAGAGCATTTTATTCTTTCCAGACGTGTTTTCTCTTATACTTTCCTAGTTCCTTGGTTACATCGTACGCTTATTTGGTCCTTTAAAGTTACCAATAGTGTGAAAAAAAGGTTGTTTTGTTTTGTTTTGTTTGCTGGCTGTATGGTAGAAAACACAGCCTTCGTCTCTTCTTTTGGCATATATGTAGAAGTTATTGAGTTAAAACTGAAAAGCCACCTTTAATGTATGACAGTATCATAATTTTAATTAAAAAATTAAACTTGTTATTTGGAAATGTAAAATCTTCCCGAAAGTAGAATAAAGAACCCCCATAGACTCATCACCAGATTGAATATTTTTCAACATTTTGCCACTCTTGTTTCATCAGTCACCTCCCCTTTGTTTTTTCTCTTTTAATTCCAAATTGCAATCTCTTCTAAACTCAGTGAAGTGTCCTACCAAGTTGGATCACAGCGGTGGATCTGGTGTGATTCAGAATGCAGTGGGGGATGAAAGGAGGGAGTAGGCAGGCCTGCAGGTGCCTGTCTTTTACATATGTTTCCTATGGCAAGAAGAGGTTGGTGTGGCATGAACAGAGGCTCAGGCACTTTGGCTCCTTTCCTACTTGGCCTGAAGTGCCTACCTGACCCCTCTGGCCTCCAAGGGTGCCTTTGGCCAGTTGCCTCACCAGCCACTAGGCCAGACTCCTGTCACTGCTCAAGTCTTAGTTGATCAAAAGCCAGTTCTTCCCTTGTGCAGTTCCTTTCTATTACCATAAGAAGCAAATCAGCTTCCTCTGGAGGAGATAAATGGGCAAACCTGATTTACCCAGAACATACTTCTCTAGTCATTGTCCTATTAGCATTAAAGTTAAAAGGAGAACTACACTCAATGGAAGGCCTCGCTCACCACCAAAGATATCACACCAAGTAGGGAGGCAGGGATGGGAACAGGCAGTTTAAAACTTCTACTTCTGTGGAGGCTTGGGTGGCACTCCCTGGAAAGACAGTAAAATGCCTTTAGAGGCTTGGGTCTGCATTCACCCTGCCATGCCATCCCTGAGAACTTGAAGCTGAAATTCTTCATTTGATCGTGGAAATTTGTAGCTGTGCAGAAAAGTAGGAGTAGAATAAGAAGCTCCCATATAGCCCTCACCAGTTTTTAATAATTATCAACACTTTGCATTTAAACTTTTTGATTATGGGGCCTACTAGTAAAAAGAGTTTTATATCCCCAATTTGGGTATGTTCTTTGTTTTTTAAATTATGTACATATAACACTGTATTGTTAATATTAAGTACACAAAAAAATAGAAAGCTAAGTGGAAACAGAACTTATAATATTTTCCCCATACCCTATGTGCATCCTGTAAATCCCCCGGGGGGTACACATTCCTCTTTGGAGCCAAATCATTTAGAAACATTATGTAATTCAGCAAACATGTGTTGGAGCCCACTGTGTGGCTGACACTGCGCAAATGCTGGAGGGACGATGCTGGGGGAGGGATCAGAGGTCTCACTGCTTACAGCCTGCTCCATCAGGGTCAGGGAATGAACGTCATCCACCTTCTCCAGGTGAGAAGCCCTGCCTGAGACATAGACCTTATTCTCCGCCTTTTCTTGAGCAGGATCCCCCAGCATGAACTCTGGGCATGTTTTATGCATTGTCGTTATTTCTTCTTCTTTTTTTGTAGAGATGGGGGTTCATTATGTTGCCCAGGCTGGCCTTGTACTCTTGAGCTCAAGCGATCCTCCCACCTCGGCCTCCCAAAGTGCTGGGATTACACGTGTGAGCCACCACCACATGCAGCCATTATTTCTTATTTTGAGAGATTATTTTGCCTGGCCCTCTGTGATCATTTTGATTGGTCTGATTTTGACTTTACCTGCTAAAAACAAAACAAAACAACCCCAAAACTGTTTTATCTCTATCATTTTCTGGAGTCACCTGTTAACTTAGTTTATCTGTTAACTTTACTTCCCTTTTATCTTTCATTTAAAAATACAGACTAGGAAGGGGCAACACAAGGGCCACAGACATGGTGATAGGCCAGATCCTAAATCAGAAGGTTGGGTGCTGGCGCCTTCTCTGGTCTGCTCTGCTCTTCATCTCTTCTTTTCATTCCTCACAGCAAGACTTATTTGGTCCTTTGGAGAAGATTGGATCCCCAAATCAGCTGGTCAAAAAAAGCATAGCCTTCAGGTTAAAAACAAACAAAAAACCCATCTAGGTGGTTCAAGAGCTCTGAAAGTCCAGTCACTTCTGCGAGACTGGAATAGACTAGCCCCAAAGATGGTGTAGTGCTGGAAGGCTGCTGGGGGAAAAGGCTCCCAAAACCCAGAACAGCTGGGAGCCTCACAGGAGTTTTGTGAATGGAAGCCCCTGCCTGCTGGCATACCTAAGCACTGCAGAGGGCAAAGGAAGAGTGTTGGGGGCTGCTGTCAGAGAGGCTGGCTGGGTGCTGGCAGGTCTGACGCTGGAGATTTGTTATACATTTTGAACTTCTCTTTAAGTTTCTCTTTTCTTTTCTTTTTTTCTTTTTTGAATGATGTTATAATAGGGTATTTAACCAAGTATGACATCCTTTTTTATTCCGCTTAGTTTGTAAGGTAGGCTTAAATGATCCATTTAACCCCAAGGCAGTGTGAATTAATAGCAGCCCCTTTGTTGTGGGCAGGCCTTCACGACTCCCCCACTTGTCAAAGGAGAATCAAAGGAGGTGCTGGCAGTGCCTAGAATGATCTCCAGCTGGGTTCCCAAGAGAGGCACAGTTGTTCCTTTGTTATTTAGACTTGTCCTTTTTAAAAGAGGGAGGCTATAACATCTTCCATTAGCTTCAGTCCGCATATAAATAAAGAGCCCTGCAAGCTTCAGGAACCTGCCTTACTTCCTAAACTTGTTAAATTTCCACGCTTCTCCAAAGCATTTTTTTTTTTTTTGAGATGGAGTTTGGTTCCTGTTGCCCAGGCTGGAATGCAGTGGCACGATCTCAGCTCCCTATACCCTCCGCCTCCTAGATTCAAACAATTCTCCTGCCTCAGCCTCCCCAGTAGCTGGGATTACAGGCATGTACCACCATGCTTGGCTAATTTTGTATTTTTAGTAGACATGGGGTTTCACCATATTGGTCAGGCTGGTCTCGAACTCCTGACCTTAGGTGATCCGCCCACCTCGGCCTCTCAAAGTGCTGGGATTACAGGCGTGAGCCACCGTGCCCGGTCCCCAGCGGAATTTTTTAAAAAGATTTGTGGTCTCATTATGTTGCCCAGACTGGACACCAACAGAAATTTATTTAGTACTGGTGGCCAATCTGTCACGGATTTGTCAAGAACTAAAGAAGTAAACTAAAGAAGAACCAAGCAGCATCATGGGCAAGCTGGAGGCCCAGTAGAGCTAAATGATGAGTTTAAGGATGCCATTAGAGCCAAGCATTAACTACCCTATCTAGTGTCTCTACTACCAGCTACATTTCCAACCAGTCTCCTCTCCTACCCAAGCTGTGTTGGAAACAGATACAAACCCAAGTATACAGAGGAATTAAGAAGGGTTGGGGTAGCATTTTAATTCTATCAGAGGAAGCATTATCGTCAATGAATAGCTTTGTGACTTTTAGCTAACCATTTACCTAATATTAAGTTAGATACTTACTCCAAATGAGACTACCGGAGCCAATGTCAATTTGTAGATGTGCCATTTATATTGTATCATAGTCAGGTATCTTAGCAAGACTAGTATCCTGTAATTGAATCTTAAATCTTCAGTGGATTTAGAAGAACGTAATACAGTTTATCTGGGGAATTTCTTTTTCATTTTTCTTTTTTTAAACAACAAGGTCTCGCTATGTGCCCCAGGCTGGAGTGCAGTGGTATGATCATAGCTCACTGCAGCCTCCACCTCCTGTGCTCAAGGGATCTTCCCACCTCAGCCTCCCAAGTAGCTGGGACTACAGGTGTGTGCCACTGTGCCTATCTAGTTTTTCAATTCTTCGCAGAGACAAGGTCTGCCTATGCTGCCCAGGCTGGTCTCAAACTCCTGGGCTCAAGCAGTCCTCCCACCATGAGCTCCCAAAGTACTGGGATTACAGGCATGAGCCATGGTGCCCAGTCTGGAAAATTTCTTAATAGTTTTTTTTTTTTTTTTTTTTACTTCTGTATATATCAGTACAAATCTGTGTAAAATCTCAAAAAGAATTGATTTTATGTAGGCCATATAGCAAAGGAGGCAAAGCGGTGAGGTGAAGAGAATACTGAATGAGGCTCGGGATCCTGAGTTTAAGTTTTTAGGCTGCTACAAACTAGCTCTGTGATCTTGAGAAAAATCACTTCAGCTCTCTGGATCTTGGTTTCCCATCTGTAGAAGGAAAGAACAGAATTACACTCCCTCTTGCTTTTACTTGTGTTGCTTTCTCTGCTAAGCCAGCAACTCCAGTTCCCTTCCTTTGTCTATCCCCACCTTATTTTCACCTGCTGCAAGCTGGAAAATGAGGTGCCTCAGTTTGTTAGACCTGGGTGGGATGTAATGGAGAACTGGAGGGGTTCCTTTCTAACTGCTGTCCTCTGGGGTTCTTATCCGTTTTTGTTATTTAGGGGCTTTCTTTGCTTTCTGGCTCACCGCTGAGATGGTTGAAATTGCCACATAAATGACTCCTGTAGCACATTGTCCTTATAGCATAAAATAATGGTGACATCACATTCCGGTGCAGTCCTCTGTAATATTGAAGCTTCATGCCAGTACACATTCCCAGTGTTGACAATGGTATTCCAGGAAAATATGTGTTGCTCTTTCAGGAGTTTTATCACTTTTTTTCTTGATCACGAGTCATCATGAGGTCTGTCATTGAAGCTACTAAGAGTTGTCTTATGTAGAATTGCTTCTGTTTGAGAATATCGATTAGGCACCCCTTTGTAAAGATGCTGAGGTTGTGGTATTCTGGATCAATACTTTTTCAAAGTATTAACCATTTATATGCTTAATCCTGGTTTTCTGCATGTTTTTAATATATTTTTTAAAACTTGGTAGAACTTCTTCTTTTTTTTTTTTTTTTTTTTTTTTGGAGATGGAGTCTCGCTTTGTCACCCAAGCTGGAATGCAGTGGCGCAATCTCAGCTCACTGCAACCTCTGCCCCCCTGGGTTCAAGCAATTCTCCTGCCTTAGCCTCCCGGTCGCTGGCACTACGGACACTCACTACCATGCCCAGCTAATTTTTGTGTTTTTAGTAGAGACGGAGTTTCACAATGTTGGCCATGGCTGGTCTCGAACTCCTAACCTCATGATCACCCACCTTGGCCTCCCAAAGTGCTGGGGTTATAGGCATGAGCCACCGTGCCTGGCCCTGTAGAACTTCTTACAGGATGTATTTGGGCATACCATTAGCATTTAGAAACACATATTTCACTTCAAGGTATTTGGAAATTACATTTCTCCTGTTTTTAGTAACTTTGTATAAAAATACAACTATAAGCTAGATTTTTCTACTTAGCTGCAGAAGAAAAACGTATGTCTTGATTGTTCACACATAAAGAATATACTGTACCATATATACTTTTAATAATGATAATCTTCCTAGTTGATAATAAACAACAACTCTCCAATTCTTGGACTTCAGCTCATTTCCTAACTTAGCGTGGGCTTATGTAGGAATCTGCTTATGGTTACCAGTCAAGTAAGATCTGGGGTTTCTAATTAACCACAAACATAATGATATGCCAACAGTATCGTACATTGACCCAAACAGTTAATGCATATGTAGGTCACATTGATAGACCAATAGTGTCTAAATTAGAGGAAATAATTTCCCCCCTAGGTGACAAAATCTAGTTGCAGCTTTTCAGCCATTCATCCCAGGCTGCAGCTTTCAGATGCTATGTGATAGGTAGGTGTGCACCTACACGTAACTGATGTCTCATCTGAGCTCTAGGTCCCTTGGGGAAGTACTCTGGGAGTATGGTACTGTCTGCCATTAGCTCTAAACTTCTACCCGGAAATCTACAACTCTGCTTCTTTTGGAAGATTCACGTGTCCTATTTCATTACAGAAAGAGTTCTGCTGTTAGCATTAGCCATGTCACTCCCCTCCCTGGTCTATCTAGCACTGGATCCCAGACACTGATGTGGAGAAGCATTTCTGTATGGAGGCACAGAAGCCCTCTCTTCCTCATTTGATGTCTAGGTCCCATGTTCTGAAACAGGAGAGTGCTTTTCAGATCCTGAGCCTAGGGCCCTCCTTAAAACACGTAGATTCCCATTTACATGTTCATTTCTTTCTTGCTTGCTTTCTGTATTTATTTACTACAGACAAGGTCTCCCCTCTGTCACCCAGTCTGGAGTGCAGTGGCAGGATCTCAGTTCACTGCAACCACTGCCTCCCAGGCTCAAGTGATCCTCCTGCCTCAGCCTCCCAAGTAGCTGGGACTACAAGCGTGAACCACCACACCTGACAAATTTTTGTATTTTTTGTAAAGATGGGGTTTTGCCATATTGCCAAAGCTAGTCTCAAACTCATGAGCTCAAATGATCCACCCATATCAGCCTCCCAAAGTGCTGGGATTACAGCCCTGAGCCACTATGCCTGGCTCCCATTTGCAGGTTCTTTTGACTTACACCTCCCTTGTTCTTCAAGAAAATTGGCCCAGGCACAGTGGCTCACGCCGGTGATCCCAGCACTTTGGGAGGCCGAGGTGGGAGGATCACTTGAGGCCGGGAGATCGAGACCAGCCTGGGCAACATGGCAAAACCATCTCTACTAAACATATAAAAATAAAAAAATAAAAAAATTAGCCAGGCGTGGTAGCACATGCCTGTAATCCTAGCTACTCAAGAGGCTGAGCTGAGGCAGGAGAATTGCTCGAACTTGGGAGGCAGAGGTTACAGTGAGCTGAGATCACACCACTGCACTGCAGCCTGGGTGACATGCGACTGTGTCTCAAAAAAAAAAGGTAAGAAAAATGGGACTCTTTCATTCAGTCTCTCTCTGCCATCACTACCATATTAGCCAGCTTTGCTTTAGTAACAATCCAAAAACTCAGACTCTCAACAAACATTTATTTTTCACTCACATTACTTGTCAGTGGTGCTGGAATACCTTCTACGTCTCTCCTCTGTGTATCTTCTCCATCTGCAACTGAGGCTGAAGGAGCATCCCCTACTTAAGACATGATAGTCTCATGGCAGAAGGAAAAGAGTATGAGAGTTTCTGTTTGAACAATATGAACATCACATTTGCTCATAAGCCATTGGCCAAAGCAAGTCACATGGGCCAGTCAACTTTTTTTTAGCCATTCATCCCAGGCTGCAGCTGGGTGACGTCAGAGGTGACTTGGAATGGCAACAGATGGTGCCTGAGCTGTAGGACCCTTGGGGAGCACTGTGGGAGGCTCAGAATGCTGGGGCAGTCCCTAATAGTGATGCCGCTACTCCTGACCACAAAAGGACTCTGCAGGTCAGCCCCATCTTTGACAAGATGCTTCCCAGTGTTCCACCATGCAGACAGACACTCATCCTCCTTTCCAATGTCCGGGTATCCCTGGGACAAGCAGCTCTTACATACGTAACATCATTTTGTCTTCTCAACAAGCCTGTGGAAGTTATCATTTCCACTTTTTAGATAAGGAAGATGAAGTAACTTGTTAATAAGTGGAACATCCTGAACTTGAACTGTTTCTTTGACTCTGAATCATATGTGTTTTTGGGGTTTTGTTGTTGTTGTCGTTGTTATTTTTATTTTTATTTGTTTTCTGAGACAGAGTCTCACTCTGTCACCCAGGCTGGAGTGCAGTGGCGCAATCTCAGCTCACTACAACCTCCGCCTCCCGGGTTCAAGCAATTCTTCTGCCTCAGCCTCCTGAGTAGCTAGGATTACAGGCATGCGCCACCATGCCCGGCTAATTTTTGTATTTTTAATAGAGATGGGGTTTCACCATGTTGGCCAGGCTGGTCTTGAACTCCTGACCTCATGATCCACCTGTGTAGGCCTCCCAAAGTCCTGGGATTACAGGCGTGAGCCACTGCGCCCAGCCTGTTGTTATTTTTAAGAGACAGGGTCTTGTTCTGTCACCCAGGCTGGAGTACAGTGGCGCAATCATAGCTCACTGTAGCCTGAAATTCCTGGGGTCAAGGCATCCTGAGCCTCAGCCTCAGCCTCCTGAGTAGCTAGCACTACAGGTGCACATCACCACACCAGCTAATTTAACAAAAATTTTTGTAGAGACAGGGTCTCACTGTGTTGTCCAGGATGGACTCAAACTCCGGGCCTCAAGTGACCCTCCCCCTCGGCCTCCCGTAGTGCTAGGATTATAGGCGTGAGCCACTACAACCAGCCCAAATGATATATTCTTTGAATGGCAATGCGAAATGTTTAAATTACTGGCCAGGTGCAGTTGCTCACGCCTGTAATCCCAGTACTTTGGGAGGCCGAGGGAGGCGGATCACTTGAGGTCAGGAGTTCAAGACCAGTGTGGCCAACATGGTGAAACCCCATCTCTACTAAAAATACAAAAATTGGCCTGGTGTGGTGGCATGCGCCTGTAATCCCAGCTACTCAGGAAGCTAAGGCAGGAGAATCGCTTGAACCCAGGAGGTGGAGGTTGCAGTGAGCCAAGATTGCACCACCACACTCCATCCTGGGCAACAGAGAGAGATTCCATCTCAAAAAAATTAAATAGGCTGGGTACAGTGGCTCACACCTGTAATCCCATTACTTTGGGAGGCCGAGGCGGGCGGATTGCCTGAGGTCAGGAGTTCGACACCAGTCTGGCCAACATGGTGAATCCCCGTCTCTACTAAAAATACAAAAAAATTAGCTGAGAGTGGTGGCATGTGCCTGTAATCCCAGCTACTGGGGAGGCTGAGGCAGGGGAATTGCTTGAACCAGGGAGGTGGAGGCTGCAGTGAGCCGAGATCACACCACTTCACTCCAGCCTGGGTGACACAGCAAGACTCCGTCTCAAAAAAAATAATAATAATAAATAAAAGAAAATACTGTATGTACTCTGCAGATATAACCATGTAAGAACTTACATGGATAAAACTTGAAAAGGAGTAGAAAAAGTGAAGTGCTTGGCCTTTTGAGTGGCACGTAGTATTTCTTTGTCACCCAGGCTGGAGTGCAGTGGCATGATCTTGGCTCACTGCAACCTCTGCCGCCTGAGTTCAAGTGATTCTAGTGCCACCATGCCTGGCTAATTTTTATATTTTTAGTAGAGGCGGGGTTTTGCCACGTTGCCCAGGCAGGTCTGAAATTCCTGACCTCAAACGATCCGCCTACCTCAGCCTCCCGAAGTGCTGGGATTACAGGTGTGAGCCACTGCACCCAGTGCAGACTTCATCCTTAAACCTCCTTCAGTTTCTGGCTTCCCTGACTGAACGGCTGTTCATTTGATGAGGAAGGCAGATCTTTGAGAAGTAATTGAGAAGGTTAAGCCAAATATAGTTTGGAGTAAGATCAGATACTGCAGGGGCAGAGAGTTGAGATTAGGCCACAGTGAGGAAAAGAAGAAAATATCAAATGTAAGCAGAGATTAACACCCCACAACTGAATATCAGCAGTAATACAAGATTTGGGCCAGCAGCAGGGTTAATGCAAAAGAGGCAGCTGTTAAATCAAAAATATAAGCTTTTGTTTTGTTTTGTTTTTTGTTTTAGAGACAAGGTCTTGCTATGTTGCCCAGGCTGGAGTGCGGTGGTGTGATCATAGTTCACTGCAGCCTCGAACACCTGGGTTCAAGTGATCCTCCTGCCTCAGCCTCCCCAGTAGCTAGGATGACAGGTGGGCACCACCACGGCCCACTATTTTTTGTTTTTTTTTAATTTTTTTTGTAGAAGTGAGGGCTTGCAATGTTACCCAGGCTGGTCTTGAACTCCTGGCCTCAAGTGGTCCTCCCACCTCATGCTCCCAAAGTGCTGGGACTGCAGGCATGTACCACCATGCCTAGCTAATTTGTTTGTTTGTAGAGCTAATTTTTGTATTTTTTGTAGAGACAGGGTCTTACTGTGTTTCCCAGGCTGGTCTCAAAACTCCTGGTCTCAAGCAATTCTCCCACCTCCGCCTCCCAAAGTGCTGGGACTCTAGACAGGAGCCACTGCACCCAGCTAGAAAATTTAATTGGAAGTCTAAAAGACATTTCAGGAACTCTCTGCTTTTGGGAACGCCTTCTAAAGACCCTTCTCCCCACCTTCTGGACTGGCCTTCAGGAGCCCAGTTTGGCAATAATTGTGCAGTGGCTCAGGCATGTAATCCCAACACTTTGAGAGGCCAAGGTGGGTAGATAACCTGAGGTCAGGAGTTCAAGACCAGTCTGGCCAACATGGCGAGACCTTGTCTCTACAAAAAAATAAAAATTTAGCCAGCATGTTGGCATGCACTGTAGTCCCAGCTACTCAGGAGGCTGAGCCTGGGAAGTGGAGGTTGCAGTGAGCCAAGATTGTGCCACTGCACTCCAGCCTGGGCAACGAAGTGAGACCCTGTCTCAAAAAAAAGAGATCCTGTGTCCTCATTGCATCTTGCCAAGAAGCACCTGATGTCAGTTTGTCCCATTATTTTTCAGATATTTCAATATATTATTCTCTAGAATAGAGTATTCCATTGTCTGAGATAAATCTAGCTTCCCTATATCATAGTGGCTGTTTTTCTTCCAGCCCAGAAGTTTTTCCTTGGTAAGATAACTTTATTTTGTGAGTTTATAGATTTGGATTATAAAAATAGATCGGAACTGTTAGACTAATTTGGCTCAGAGATTTTATGAGTCCACTTGGGAGAAATAGGGTAATTCCCAAATCCAAAATGAGAAAATCCATGTTTAACAAAGAAAACTTAGTTTTTAGCTGAAGGAAGTCCCCTATAAAAACATATTGTGTCACAGGATTCCTTTCACAGTAAGCTACCAATTTTATATGTGACTCAACTGACAATTGACATAAAACTCTGTTTTAAATGATTAGTATGTGAGGTGATGGATATGTTAATAACTTGATTTCATCATTTTGCTATGTATACATATATCAAAACATCATGTTGTACAGTGTAAATATATACAATTTTTCTTTGTCAGTAACTCCTTAATGCTGGAGGGGATGGGAGAAGAAAATCTGTTTTCTATATTTCACAAGCACATCTATTGCACAATGTATACACGTTGCCCCATTATGTGAGATTTATTGGCCCAGCCTAGGATTTGGCTTTTGACAACCAAAAAGGTTGCCCTTTGTGATGCCAGTCTCAAAAGTGTTAAGAACGTACCCCAAGCATCTCTTTAAAAAGGATTTTGGATTTATTGACCGTGAATTTATCTAGAATCTGTTTCTACTTTCATTTGTACCATTTAGGGACTGATGATTTGTATGTTTTCCACTTGTATTTACATAGCATTCCTTTTTTCCTCTTTAACTCAGGGGTTACACAGTCTGAATGTCTAAAATGATGAGTCAGTGAAATGGTTTGTGTGTAAGGATTCACAGTAAGAGAGTGGGTGTCCCATCTACAGGGAGCAGCCATGCTCAACTTCAGCTTGAGATGAGGTGTGGTGGTTCATTGTGGCCAAGATATTTTGATTTATGGCTGGGCGCGGTGGCTCATATGCCTGTAATCCTAGCACTTTGGGAGGCTGAGGCGGGCTGATCACCTGAGGTCAGGAGTTTGAGACCAGCCTGGCCAACATGGTGAAACCCTGTCTCTACTAAAAATACAAAAATTAGCTGGGCGTGGTGGCGCACATCTGTAATCCCAGCTACTTGGGAGGCTGAGGCAGGAGAATCCTTTGAACTTGGGAGGCGGAGGTTGCAGTGAGCTGAGATCACACCATTGCACTCCAGCCTGGGCAACAGAGCAAGACTCCATCTCAAAAAAAAAAAAAAATATTCTGACTTTTCCCTAGAATCCTCAAGTCTGAATTTTCAAACATTATGAATTCAATCAAAAATTTTAAAAAGACACCGTGCAGAACAAATAGGTGCCTCATGGCTTGCCAGTTTCTTTCTTTAATATACCTCTTTTACATTTCAAAGTGTCCTTTCTAGTTTTCTGGGATTTAGTATATGAATTCACCGTCTTCTGATTCTCCTCCCCCAATTGCATGACAACTTTTATTATTCTTTCAGCTTTCCTCTTAACACACTACAGATTGTGATTATTTTATGGTTATTATAAAGAAATAGTTCCGTATACTGCTTTATTTACCTTGACCCCAACGCCCACTAATGTATAATAAGTAAAACTGTAAAATCAGTCCTTTCATCTGCTGTTGTTATCAGTTGTTCTTGAGGGTGAGTGTCAATTTCATGGTTGGAGGCCAACTCTTCTTCCCTTCTCTCTGCAGCCGTCATTTCACCAAGCTGATAATGTTCGGGGAACCCGCCATCACGGGCTGGTGGAGAGGCCATCCAGGAACCGCTTCCACCCCCTCCACCGAAGGTCTGGGGACAAACCAGGGCGACAAATATCCTTTTTTACTCTTCAAAGGGAGTGTGCATTCTGAAATGTTTGAAAAGTTTTCAGGATTTATCTTCCCTGCAATTCTCCTTTGGCCTCAAAATCTTCATTTATCTGATGAAAGGAGGCAATACAAATAAATGAGTTGGAAACTAGAAACATCTCTGCAGTCAGCATTGGAAACATCATTGTAGGTGTTTATGAAAGCATCATTAAGGTTCAGTTTAATGAAATAACAACAAAAACAACCTGTAATTCAGTCCCATTGCAGGGTGTTCTGAGCATTTTCTCCAGAAATTGGCCAAGTTAGAGTTAAACCTGACTTTGAATCAGGTTAGAGAGACTTAGTCTATCTAGCAAAAATGGACATAGAGATATGTGATTTATTTGTACTTCTTTTGATCTGCTGACCTGCTTTGGGAACTTACAGACAAAATTTCATATGATTTTCTGTTTGTGATGTTTCAAACTCAGTAAGTGATAACTAAAATAAGCCTAGAATATAGGAAAATCTCATGCAGTGATATACAGTCACACCAAACTCTATGCTGTTAAGTAGATATAAAGGAAAGGAAATGGTGAATTCACTTGACAGTTTCATTTAATCAGTGCTGTTTACGGGGCGGCAGTGGTGGGTACAGCTGTGTGACCAACATTGTGCCGAAGGCTTTGGGGAACAGAACTGAGCTGGATTTTTTGGGAGAGGACACAGAAGTGTGCCAGGAGGGCCCGTGCTCTCACTTCATTCTTCTCAGTACTCGGGCGCAGGGGTGGAGGAAGGAGAAGAAAGGCGGGGTGGGTCTTGCTGCGGAGAGCTGAATTCCTGGCAGTGATGGTAGAGTTGGCTTCACAAGCCTAGAAACCAGGAAGTGGGGGCAGGGCACTCATGTTTACTGAGCACCTACCCATGCCAGGCGCTGTGCTGGGCAATTTATGTGTCATTTAGTCCTCAAAAACTCACTGAGTCGTTAATTTTTTTAACCCTCATTTTCTGATGAGGAAACTGAGTGTGTGGTGAAGTAACCCAGGATTCAGACCAGGCCCAGCTGATGGCCCAGCCTGTGCTCTACCCTCCCTGTGCCACCTGCGACCACTCGCAGTGATGAGGGCCTTGTACAAGGGAGCCAGGAGTTGTGGGGGCACTCTAGGGAAACCCCAACTTTTCTTGCCTTCAAGCTTCTTGCAGTTTTTAATCTATTTGGAAGCAAGGATAATGACCCCAGGGAATGTTTTTCTCTCCCCTTTCTCCCGCCCCCAGTAACACACCACATTTGGTCCACAGAAGGACTGACTTCTGATTTTGCGTATTATGTGGCTGTTATCAAGGAAAGTAAAGATGATAAATGATCTTGAGAATCTATTCTGGAATGTGTGATAACTTTGACATTGAATGAAAAAGGCAAAAGGAAACGGAGGCAATTCATCAGCAAATTTGCACGTCAGGATGGAGTAGTACATCAAACCATTGTCCAAATTGCCAAGAATATTCAGGCAAAAGACTTGGAGTGTTTCTTTGCTTGATTTAACAATGTATATTTTTTTGGCTGGGTACGGTGGCTCATGCCTGTAATCCCAGCACTTTGGGAGGCCGAGGTGGGCAGATCACGAGGTCAGGAGATTGAGACCATCCTGGCTAACGTGGTGAAACCCCATCTCTACTAAAATTACAAAAAATTAGCCAGGCTTGGTGGCAGGCATCTGTAATCCCAGGCTGAGGCAGGAGAATGGTGTGAACCCGGGAGGTGGAACTTGCAGTGAACCGAGATCGCGCCACTGCACTCCAGCCTGGGCAACAGAGCGAGACTCCGTCTCAAAAAAAAAAACACAAAAAACCAATGTATATTTTTTCAGTTCTCAGTTCCCTCTTTCTCTTGTCAGTGCTCTCATTTCTATATATTAGATTAAACATTACGCTATATATATGTATGTGTGTATGTATATGTGGCTATCTCAGATACTTTTGAAGTACAGTCTAAATGTATCAGCATGCATATAGCTTTACTAACCAAAATAGAGGAGGAAATCGAAGAAAAAAGAGGAGAATGTTTATTCACTTATAAAAATTGTTAAGTATGTGCTGGTGGTCAGACACCGTTTTAGACATTTTAGTTCACTATAACAGTAAACAGCATGGTCCCTGACCTCAAGTTGCCCAGGGTTCAGTGGGAGAGGCTACTCAGCAAACAAGCAGCCACGGCAGGTATGGCGTCTGCAGGGAGGCAGCTCAGGGCCTGTGGGAGCACGTCGGAGGTGCAGCTTGAACCAGTCTGGGGAAACGAAGAAGACATCCTAGGGGAAAATCTGAGGCTTGAAGGATAAGAAGAGGATAAAGTGTTCATTCAGCAGATCTTTACAGAGCCCCATCTCTGTGCCGGGTGCTGTTCTAAGCACTGGGGACCCAGTGATGAATAAGGCAGACATACGTCCTGCTTTCTTGAGTTTACGGTCCTGTGGGAGATGACAGCAAACAGGCAATAATAAAGGAAAATGGCTTTAGATGGTAATGAGTGAGATTTAAGAGAGTAAAGCAGTTGGGAGGTATGTTCCAGGCAGAGGGAAGAGAATGTGGTGCAAAGTCCCAGAAAGGGAGATGACTTCTTGTGTTCAGGGGACTCTATCTCTTATGATTGGGTATAATCTGGCACTGTATGGATCAACTTGAGAGCATAAGCAAAGCTAGTTAACTCCTAAAGGAAGGAGAAACAAAAACCAAGTTAGTATGCAGAGAAATTAAAGTTGTTAGACAGTATGAGTCAGATTCACTGATCATGAGCCATGTCTTTGTGGTCTCCTAAGCCCCTAAACTGGGGTCCTGGGACTGGACATCAGTTGATGCAAAGAAAGTTCTTTAGCCCAGTCTCTTTTGAGGAATCAATGGTCCGTGAAATGGGATGATTTTATTTTGGTGTTAATCTATTCCAGGGAACTTGGAGGAGGACGGCTGTGATTCCGTCTTTGCTTTCACGACCTGCATTCTGTTGGTTGTGAAATAATCTGCTTAAAATTGTGGCCTTGCACATTTGTCTACGACTTTTTTAATGAAGTTTCTTCATTTGAAAGTATAAAACACTGGTTTGAATCTTTGTAGAACAAAAGGAAAAAATCAGAATTATCTTATTATAGCTGTTTCTTGGCTTGGGTGTTATTTAAGACAAACTGGTTTAGACAAGGGTTTTAAGGGTTCACTCCTATGATAGGGTGATCTCAAATAAAATGAACATTGTTTAACAAATATTCTGGCTTCCTCTCAGAGTGGGCAGCCACAGCACACAGAGCTCTGGCACAGGAGATTCCTTCTGGAGTGGGCTTTGCCCTTGGCATGGGCGGCCACACAAAACCAAGGCACAGCTGCAGCTGGGCCCTGGCCTAGCCCCACACAGGCAGAGGAGAGGCACTGCCAGGGCTTGCTCCTGGCTGGGGGCCTGGGCTCAGGCACTTGGAATGGAAGCTCTTCTGCCCTTCTGCAGCTGCGCAGTCTGTAGCAGCCCTTCTTAATCCCACTCCTCAAGGGTGGCGGACATGCCGTGTCCAAACACCATCGCTGAACTTCTGAACTATTAACATAAATTTATAGCAAATATTTTCTCAGACTTGTGGGTAACACACTGAGAAAGAAGGAGACATGCTGAAGAAACGTGGAAAATGGCTTCCTCTAAAGGAAGTCAAGAGTTCACCAGCGTGAAGGGTCATGAAGAGATGCCTAAGACCTACCAGAGTTAGGAATGATTCTCCTCTCTGAGCTAGGCCTTGCTTTGATTCTTTTCATCATAATGAGATGAAAATGTGAGGACATTGGTTTATAGGACACTGTTTCTTTGAAATGCATGGCCTATTACATTTGAGAAACACCACACTCTGTATCACCTCTTGGAGCCTGACCGTATATATCAGGGCTCTGAAAAGTCCTGCAGTTAAGAAACTTCTTATCTTTAACCCAGAATTTCCAAAACTTAAGTGATCACAAAATCCAACTTTTACCTAACCACCCGTCTTATCTTGAAGGACAAGGAAACATTGGTCTTCAGAATTCTAAGGGGGAAATATTCTGACTTCACAATACCACATGCAACCTGTTTGCCTCTCATTTGCTGAGGGAAACAGGATGTTCTTATAAATGCAAGGACTCAAAAAGATGCCACTCATATCCTCCCTTAAAGTTTCACTTTAAGATGTCTTCTAGTGGGACGTAGTTAGAGGTAAAGGGACAAAAGGAAGTAGAATGACAATAAACACATGGCTGAGAAATCAGGAAGGAGCCAAATTGTGGCCAGTTTTCTACATTAAATCTGACCCTGAAACTTGTCTTGGTAGGTGGGTTCTGTTAACCAGACTCCGAGTCCACTTACCCCACCAGCTACATGGAAGGTCTCAGGCCTGCCCCACAAACTGTGTCACTGGCAGAACACAGAGTTCCAGAGCAGGAGAGAAATGACTGGCTTCCAGGCTGCCCCGACAAGGCAGTTCCTGAGCCCTGCCCAGGTACACTGACCGCATAGGGACGGGAAGCCAAGGGAAGGGAACCCTGGGCCTGCTCACCCAGCCGCAGGTCAAGCAGCACAAAGAAAGGGACAGGGCAGGTCTTGTTTTCAGCTTCTGTGGCTCAGTAACCCCACCCACTGGTAAACGGGCCAACCGATGGCCTCTCTTATCAGCAGAAGAGCTGCTCCCCTTCCTTTGGGGAAGAGTAAGAACTGTTCCTCTAACACTCCACAGGTTGAGAGGAACAGCAGTCCCTGTGTTGATGGATTGAGGCAGTAACTCGAGGAGGAAGATTTTCCTGCACAGAACTGCAGAGGCTTGGGCAGAGAGAGAACAGACTGGGATGACTCTGAGATCCTAACCTCAGTGTCTTGGTGGACAGTGGCCTCACTAAATAAGATGGACTATAAGAAGAGGAACAGATTAAGGGGACAGTGATTGGTTGGATTTTTGGTAGAATTTGAGCTGTCTTGGGTACTTTTGGCAGAGAACTTGAACAGGCAGTTGAAAGTATGCACTTGGAGTTCACAAAAGAACTGTTGGGAGCTGGAAGTACGGATTTATGAGTTACTGGACTGTGGGTGACAGTGGGGCCGAGGGAAGGATGGGATTGGCCAAGGCGAGCATGGAGGACAGGGGCTCTCCACCAAGAAGACGGACACTGGCCCTGAGGCTCTTAGGAAGTGCCTCCTAAAGCCCCTGTGCCCGGAGGCTCCCGCCACCCCCTCCACCTGCTCACACTACCTGGTGCCCAGTGATCCTGAGAGCAAGCATCCTTTACCTCTGAGAGCAATGCAGGCAGGTGTGGCCTGAGGCTGCGAGGCCACAGGACCCCAGGGAACATCAGGATGGAAGGCAAAGGGGCGGAAAGGAGTGCACAGATGGATGAGAAAAGATCCATGTGAGCGTGGGGATTTTTTTTTAAACTTTAATTTTTGTTTCCATCCATTGCAGCCACCTCTTCTTTATTTATCTTTTTCATTATCCCTCCTCCCCACCTTCCTTTTTTAATGTGGAAATCTTCTTTGAGGCAAAGCCTTCACTAAGCTTAATTAAGGAAGCAATGGAGGAGGCGCTGATGTGGTTGTTAAAAGCCCTGTGGCCTGTGCTGCCCTTCCTCTGGCACGCCAGCACCTGGCAGGGATGCCAGAAATGTTTCTTGAGTAAATGGTAAATTCAAGTTTATAAATAAGAGTGTTTCCTTTGTCTCGAGGTTGTTACTTATGGCATGTCCATGTTGTGGAGTAGTTTAAAGCCACCTGAATGGAGTTTTCTGAAATTTTCCAAAGAACAAATAAACTTTTTCTAGATTTTCCTTGCATTAACTGTAAGCGTATAACATGAGTAGTTCTCTTGGGTTTTCAAATATCCACCAAATTAGATGAGAGTAAAAATTAAGAGAGCTTAGAGGTCGCATCTTTCAGCTTTTGATGCCTCAATCTAACTATATTAAAAATTTCCAGGAATTTACTATATTTTCACGTTGTTAATATCAGGAAGGTTAAAATGCTAACTTACACCTCAACATTGAAATCACCAACGTTTGATCATACACCACTGCATTCTAATTTGTATTATCAGTACTATGAAATCAGAGGTATTGAGTTTAAAGATGGCAGTGTACTGAGAAAAATGGTAAACTTCTACTTCCTGAAATGAAGCGTTTCTGAACAGAGATTCATCAAATCTGCAGAAAAGAGAAAGGCAGATAACCATAGGTTCTGAGGCTCACTGTTTCCTCCCTAATGGCTTTGCCAACAGAAATACTGACGGGTTTTGTCTCTCACGGGCCTTCCTATTTATCACCTTTTCCTGTCCTGCCTCCTACTGTGGTGTCGCCTCATCTGTACTTCATGTACGTTAAGCCTAATAGTGAATGTTGAAGAAATGTCTCTCTTTGGAAATTATCTGTTTTATTTTATTTTCTGGGGGCATTTGGCATAGTTCACTGTTTCCTGAGAGGCAGCATAGCTTAGCGGAGGGCTCTCAGGCTTTGGTGTCAGTGAGTTGTGGGTTTGACCCCTGATCCACCAGATGTGCTATCTGATCTTGGATTTCTCAGCTCTTCTAGAACTGAGCCTCAGTTTCTTCAGCTGTAAAATGGGGAAAATATCTGCCTCCCAGGACTGAGATTAAATAAAGTGTGAACTCAGCACAGGCCTGGCACACAGTAGGTGCTTAGATATCTGTTTTCAAATTTCTGTCTTAATGTGTAGCTTGTATCTTCTTTATTATTTCCACCTTAAGAAATAAAGGTTTGGGATGAAAAGTATTATTGGTAACTGCCAAATGTATATTTAATCCAATCAGTGATCCAGGAGACAAAAGGAATGGGCTTGGTTTGGGTGAGTGATAAGGAGGCAACGTTCCACGTAGGAGGAAAGAAAGGGGAAATGACATTAGCAAAGGCAGAGGGGCAGGAAAATACAGGCTGTGTTTGTGGAACTCAGACAGCTGGAGGGAAGACGAGCAGAAGAGACCATTGTCCCCAAATTGTGGAGTACCACAATTACTAAGCCAGTAAGTTTTGATTTTGCCTTTTAGGCTGAACAAAATCATTGAAGATTTCTTAGCAGAATAATATGATTAACAATGTCTTCAGAAGGCTATTGTGTGGAAACAATTAACTAAATGAATTAAAACAGCTCAGTGTGTAGTGCAGCATCCCATTTGTGTCTCCATGCGTCCAGAATATGCTCCAAGGCATGCTAGACTCAGTGAACAACACAAGATTGATAAGACAGTGCCCCCAACAACACTGGAAAGTTTACCTTTCTTCACACATCTAATGCGCCTCTTTTTTGGTTATAAATACCAGGAACGGCCAGGTGCAGTGGCTCACGCCTGTAATCCCAGCACTTTGGGAGGCCGAGGCTGGTGGATCACCTGAGGTCAGGAGTTCGAGACCAGCCTGGCCAACATGGAGAAACCCTGTCTCTACTAAAAAAAATACAAAATTAGCTGGGCGTGGTGGTGCATGCCTGTAATCCCAGCTACTCGGGAGGCTGAGGCAGGAGAATTGCTTGAACCCGGGAGGTGGAGGTTGCAGTGAGCCGAGATCGCACCATTGCACTCCAGCCTGGGCAAAAAAAAAGAGTGAAACTCTGTCTCAAAAAATACATACATACATACATACATACATACCAGGAACCCACCTTACCTTAAAAAAAGAAAATGTATTGGCATGTGTCACTGGAAGCCCAAGGGCTGGCTAGATCCAAGGGGTCATACAATGTCATTGAGACCTACCTCTGTGGTACCACTTCTGAGATGACTTCAGGCATAACAGATAGGCTTTCTCCAAGGGGAGACCCCAGGTTCAGACGGCCCTCGAGCTCACCAGCCCTACTGGGGCACTCTTATTTTCCACTCTAAAGCACTCTCCTTGGTTCTGTTTGCGTCGTGAGCCGATCCCTGAGCCAAACACTGTTTCCAGGGTGTGAAGTAGCTAGACTAGAATCCTGGGCCTGGGTCCCTCACATGTGGCACAGAGGGAATGGCAGTGTTACCAGATTTGGAGCGAGAATGGAGATAGTTCCTGAAAACAAAAGGTGCCGGGCAGGCAAAAAATAATAAACACCCCACAAAGAATCATGCAAAGAAAACACTGGTTAAAAGACAGCAGAATAGACTGTCCTGGAGGAGGGTGGTAAGAGAAAGCATGAAGGAAGAGCTGTCAGGTACAGGGATAAAGAGCCAAAAACTCAGTTGTTTAACTCTCCGTGAGTCCACCTTGTTAATTCTGCTTCAAGTTTCCATTAATTTTTATTTTTCCTTTATTAAAAATTCTACTTTGATGGTAGTGCTTTTGGAGCCAATTATTCCTCACAGCCTCTGGATGAGAGTTGGCCAAGGTAAGCAAGGCATACTTTAAAAGATATGATGGGCATGTGTTATTTTTAGATAATTTCACTTTATCCGCTTTGAATGTTGTTTAGAAATTTCTAATATAAAGCATAGAATCCTGTGTTCTCTTATAACATTTAATTTCAGTGGGAGGATCACTTGAGACCAGGAGTTTTGAGGCTGTAGTGTGCGATGATGGGGCCTGTGAATAGCTACTACACTCCAGCCTGAGCAGCATAGCAAGATGCCATCTCTTAAAAAAACAAAACAAAACACCTTATTGGCTGGGCATAGTGGCTCATGCCTGTAATCCCAGTACTTTGGGAGGCCGAGTCGGGCAGATTGCGAGGTCAGGAGATTGAGAGCATCATGGCCAACATGATGAAACCCCGTCTCTACTAAAAATACAAAAATTAGCTGGGCATGACAGCACATGCCTGTAATCCCAGCTACTTGGGAGGCTGAAGCAGGAGAATTGCTTTAACCAGAGAGTCAGAGGTTGCAGTGAGCTGAGATCACGCCACAACACTCCAGCCTGGTAAAAGAGTGAGACTCCATCTCAAAAAACAAAAAACCAAACACCTAAGCATTTCCAATGATAGGCTTATATAAAAGTCTAAAATGAAAAGTTATTTAAAGAAATCTAGATCTTCATATTTAAAACCAAATAGAAACACATTTGGAATATATTTACCAGCAGAATACTCAGATATGGCATTCTTACGTTTGAGACTTAGAAGAATAAGCATCTTGGCCCGGCGTGGTGGCTCACGCCTGTAATCCCAGCACTTTGGGAGGCCAAGATGGGCAGATCACAAGGTCAGGAGATCAAGACCATCCTCGCTAACACGGTGAAACCCCGTCTCTACTAAAAATACAAAAAATTATCCGGGCGTGGTGGCGGGCGCCTGTAGTCCCAGCTACTTGTGAGGCTGAGGCAGGAGAATGGTGTGAAGCCAGGAGGCGGAGCTTGCAGTGAGCCGAGATCACTCCACTGCACTCCAGCCTGGGTGACAGAGCGAGACTGTGTCTCAAAAAAAAAAGAAAAATAAGCATCTTTTCTCAGAGTGTCTTAGCTGCTGAAAAGGACAAAAGACTCTTAAAATGGTAATTTGCACAGTGTATTTGATTTAAGGTCTCTTTGAGTATTTTTGTACCCAATACAGAGGGTAACAGAAAATAGAATTAACTGAAAAAAAGCCCCTGCTGCATCTGTTGTGTGCCTAGTACCATTTTCAGATCACCAAATCAGATTTAGGAGGCATTTAAAATGTGTGTATCAAAAATATTTAGCTCTCCGGATTGAAGTCTACTCTCCATCCATTCTCTGGGCAAATACTGACTGAGCACTTCCTGTGTATAATGTAGTCTGGATCTGGGAAAGGAAATAAAGATGGGTAACAGTGGGTCCCCACCTCAGGTAGGTTTCAGCTGCCCTCAAGAATCTTGGGATCCAGGGTTGTAGAATAAATACAACATTTTGTTACATCAGTAAAAGTCATCTCCAAACTTATATTTTTCTTTTATGTATCCAAGAAATGTCTTCTGCTTTTCAGAGCACCAGGATTGGTTAGACTTAATATTTTCATACCCTGGGCAACTGTAACAATTCTATTCCTCTTCATGGCCATTGGTAGGGGAATGCAAAATTTTTGCATCCAAGATTGCCACAGCACCCCCTACATGCACACTGAACTCCTCATCTGCCCAGCTAGCTAATCCTGTTCCTTATGGGTTTGTAGTAGTTTTTATACTGGAAATCAGAGATCACAGGACTGGAAGGATCATGGAGTCTTACCTCATTTTAACAATGATGAGCAAAATGAGCCAGGTGTGGGGTATTTTTAAGTGACTCTTGCAGAGCGAGGTGAGTAGAAGAGCCACTTCTCAAATGCAAGTGCTGAGGCCCTCCTTTGCTGTCTGTGGATTGACTTCTTTTCCTTTTATGTTGTTCTGGTTTTTAAAGGCAGCAGCCTCCTTGGAAAGATGAAAAGCATCCTGGGTTCAGGCTGACATCTGCACTTAACAGGTACATGGGTTGTTTCCTGGTAGGAGTAGATTTTAAAGCAATTTAACCGTCCTGATATTTTTTATATAGCATCCAGTTGCCAGAGTGTGTTTATGTAAGCTGTGTTGATATGATGTGTTCAAAACAAAACCCACCATTTTTTGAGTGTCTACAGGGGAAAGTATAGAGCACATGAGGTCTGGGATGAGACTACCAGGGTTTGCGTCTTGCTGTATGACCTTGAGCAGATTTTTAAACTTCTGATTGCCTCAGTTTACTCATTTGAAAAATGGAGATAATGCTACCTAGATCATGGGTTGGTTGTGAGGGTTGAATAAGATCATACCTGGGAAGCATACGTGCTGAAGAAACATCAGCTATTATCATGATCACTTTGGGCCAGACTCCAGGAGGAAGAGTTCTACCTCAGTCATTTTTTTTTCAATCCTGACAACACCCTACAAGAATGAGTATTATTTTCTGTTCTAAAAGGTTAAGTGACTTGTTTAAGGGCCGTAGCTAATAGGTGAAGGACTAGGATTAGAAAAAAAAAAAAAAAGCAGCTGAGCACAGTGGGTCACACCTGTAGTCCCAACACTTTGGGAGGCTGAGGCCAGAGGATCGCGTGAGCCCAGCAGTTTGAGGCCAGCCTGGGCAAGATGGTGAGACTCTGTCTCTATGAAAAAAAAAAAAGGCATGGTGGCATGTGCCTGTGGTTCCAGCTACTCAGGAGGCTGAGGTGGGGAGGATCACTTAAAGCCCAAGGAGGTTGAGGCTGCAGTGAGCCATGTTTGCGCCATTGCACTCCAGCCTGGGCAACAGAGAGATGCTGTCTCAAAATAAAAAAGAAACCTGATGAATGGTGCAAAATTTTAAATATACTCAAACAGAAGTGTTATAAAAGGCCTGTGGTGCCCATCCTCAGCTTCACTCATTATCAGCATTCTGCCAGTCTCTCCATACCTACCTCCCACCCCAATCCCATGATTGGCTAGTATAGTACTGTACTTGGAAATGTCTCCAGCAGTGTGAGGCCGACGAGAACCTTTTTTAAAGAACATTACCACAATGCCGCTCTTACACTTAACACAATTAAAAATAACTCCTTAATATAATTTAATGCCTGGTCCGTATTTAGATTTTCCCAGTTGGCTCTGCATTCGTTTGATATTCTCTCGAGTCTCTTTGAATCTGTAAAGAGGCTGGAATCTGAACCCAGGTCTCTGATCTCAGCGGCCATGCTCCTACTGTTGCACTATGGGTTCTGCCCTTGTCTGCCTCTTCCCTTCTCTGAAGCCACATGGCTTCATAGCCACCTGAGGCTGTCACTGGAGTGAACCACAAAGAAGCACTGTAGGCTAATGAAGTTGCTTACCAGTCCTTTTTATGGCTGACAGTTTCACCTTATGATGAGATAAATAATCATCTCTTGCAACCAAAGCTGCGTAGACACTGAAGCTATCTGGGAGAATTTCGGAAATTTGCTATACATTAGTGGCTCCCACATTTTCTCTTAGGACCACTTTACAGTCTTAAAAAACATGGAGGCCTGGCGCAGTGGCTCATGCCTGTAATCCCAGCACTTTGGGAGGCCGAGGCAGGCGAATCACCTGAGGTCAGGAGTTCAAGAACAACCTGGCCAACATGGTGAAACACCGTCTCTACTAAAAATACAGAAATTAGCCAGGCGTGATAGCAGGTGCCTGTAATCCCAGCTACTTGAAAGGCTGAGGCGGGAGAATCGCTTGCACCGGGGAGGCGGAGGTCGCAGTGAGCACCACTGCACTGCAGCCTGGGCGACAAGAGTGAAATTCCATCTCAAAAAGTAATACTAATAAAATATAAAATAAAATAAAAAAATAGGCCAGGCACAGTGGCTCATGCCTGTAATCCCAGCACTTTGGGAGGCTGAGGCAGGTGGATCATCTGAGGTCGGGAGTTCGAGACCAGCCTGGCCAACATGGTGAAACCCCGTCTCTACTAAAAATACAAAAGTTAGCTGGGCATGGTGATGCACGTCTATAATCCCAGCTATGCAGGAGGCTGAGGGAGAAGAATTTCTTGAACATGGGAGGTGGAGGTTGCAATGAGCCAAGATTGCACCACTGCACTCCAGCCTGGGCAACAGAGCGAGACTCTGTCTCAAAAAAAAATAATAAAATAAAAAAAATTGAGGCCCTCAAAGAGTATTTGTTTATGTGAGAATAACTATTGATATTAGAAATTAAATAGATTTTTTAAAGATACTAGTGAATTAAAAAAATAATAAGCCCATTACATGTTAACATAAATTATATCTTTTTGAAAAGAAACACAAAAAAAGTATTGAAAATAGTGGCAACGTTCACCTTTTACAAATCCCTCCGAGGCAGCTGGGTTGTCTGCGCCTGCGCTCAGCGGTGGGGGCATCACACCTCACGTGGCCGCTGGGGAAGCCCACCGTGCTTGGGAGAGAGCAAGAGTGAAAAAACAGGACACTTTACTATCATTTTGAGAATAGTCTTGACCTTACCTTCTCCCTGGAAGGGTTTTGCAAACCACTGCTCTAAGTGATCCTTTACTTAGAAACAGCTACTCTCAGGTAGAGAAAACCTAGTGCAGCCACAGGCTAAACTGGCCACAGCCAGCTTCCAAGCTGGGAAGAATAGGAAGCTCTTAGATGGAAGCCATGAATCTGAGGCCCACCTTGTTGAACTTGATTGCCATGCCATCAGCTTCAGCATATAAGGCTATATGAGTCTAAGTTAAAATATTCTGGAGTGTGGGCGATCCTCAGAGGCTGTTAATTGATATAAAGAACTTCAGGTAGGTCCTAACCCCTTATTTGATGGTTGATCATAAATCAGTTATTCTTGCCTTTTTTCCTGTTGGTAATATTCAACAAAGACTATTGCATTTTCACTAAGGAAAACGGATTTTCAGCCAGACTCTCTCCTCCCCCCTCCTTAGGACCAATTCTGATTCTGCTCTTCACACGAGTGCTCTGAGCACCAAGCCCCAGGACCCCTATGGAGGAGGGGGCCAGTCGGCCTGGCCTGCCCCATACATGGGTAAGACACACAGGCCACTGCTGACAGCAGCTGTGCTTGCTCATTCTGTCCTAGGGCCCAAGGGAGAGAGAAGCTGAAGTGGTGTTTGCACTTCCCGGTTCAGTGGTCTTAGAGAGGCAGCTCGTGGCAGGGAAGTGTGTGTGTCCGTGATGCAGTCAGGATGGATGGAGCTCTCGGGGTCCCCTGCCTCTGCCCTGCTTCCCCCACAGCACGCTCTCCCTGTTGGTGTCTCTTGGCCCTCTTCTGGGCACCCATCATCTTCTAATAATTTCCTAACTGGTCTCCTGATTTCCAGTCTCACATCCCTTCAATCCAGTTTTATGTTAGGTTCCCCAAGAGACCTCTTTCCCCACCCAGGATCTGAACAAACTGAGAAATAAAACTAGAAGTGACAGACAGAGCTAGATATCACCTTTATTACTAATAAGACCAGGTTGGAGGAAGTGACTGTCTCTGTAGGTCGGTGGGCCTGTTGAGACTGAACCCCAGCATGAGGCTGACTCCCCCTGAGTGGCTGGCAGCACTGGCCAGTGTGGTCCCCTGGGAGGAGGGGTCAGGCAAGCCTGGGGGAGGGAAGGGTGGAGCAGAGGCCTGCTGCCTGAGGCAAAGCATGCTCTTGAGAAGGGGAAGAGGAGGTCGGGCTGGAACTGTGCATCACCTGCTCAGTTGCCCCCTGGCCAGTGTGAGTAAGGGGATGGAGAGAGGCCAGGAGTAACCCGGAGTGGGGAAGAGGCCCACTCATGCCATCTCACAGCTCTGCTTCCAGAGCGAACCCAAACCTGGTCATCTTGCTCTCCCTCTGAAAATCCTCAATGCCACCCCTCACCTTCAGGAGAAAGAGCCCAGATCTTCTTTGGAATGACATGAGCCCCAAGGCCTGGCTCCTGTCTGCCTCTCTCTCTTTTCTCTCTGCTCCCCTGCCTCACACCCAAGGTAGCCATGCAAACCACTTTGGGTTCTACTGGTGTTTCTTCCTGTTCTGTCTCTTCCTCTCTCACTCACTCCTGGCCTTCCTGGCCAGCACCCTCTCCATCCGTAAGCCTCAGCTCGTGTGTGTCCTCACGTCTGTGGAGCCATCCTTGGCCTTCCTCCCTCTCAGCTCAGAGTTACTGTGTCCTTCTAACATCCCAGACTGCTCTCTTAGCACCTGCAATGCTTGGCTGCTTTTTTATGTCAACATGCATCTCTTTCTCTGCTCAGTGTAGATTTCCTGAAGGCAGCATCTTAATGGTCTTATTCTCTCCAGCCCCTAGCACAGTGCCCAGGACAGAGGAGCCCGTACTGATGGAGAAGTGTGAAGAATCACACACTGGCTCACATGTGCACAGCATTTGCCAAAACACCCTCTCGGTGCTGGCACCTGACCTGTACGTGAAGTGAGGCTGGTCATTCAGACACATTTCAAGCCTGCCTTTCTGGGGTTTATAATCTAGAAAGAACAATGGTCTTGAATTATCCATTCCATATGCAGATTGACTTTTGCCCAGAAACTTTCAGGGCTGTGTATTTGTTCTTGAAACAGGAATAAATAAATCTTTAGCCAAGAAACCAGCTTTTCTGGTTTTCTTTGCTTTTTGGACAACTTAAAGCCTAAATGGCCTCTGTTCCTTCCAGGAGAACACTTATGATCTTATTTCTTTGTATATAGCAGGGATAGGATTGAATAATAATTGTTGCTATATTTGTTCTGTTGGTGCAATTCAGAGAAGACTACATTTGCTTAAATGATTGTTTGCTTGTAAACTATGAGAGCTTTCAGAATTGGTTAGGGACATCTACCCGTGCTTCTGTACATGGGAATATGAAAGTTGGCAGTGATGTTGGAATTGATGTTGGAATTGGATATGGGTGCACTGCTTACTGCTTAGAGGAGTGGGGTGTGTGGGAAGAGGGATTAGTTTAGTTTCAGGATAGGTAGAGATGGGAATATGTAAACAAAGCCTAAAAAAGCTGAGGCTGTAATCAGTGGGGGTACCTGTGAGCACAGCAGGATCCTAATCTCCATGGACTGGGAGCCAGCTAGACAGACAGATTTTTACCTTGGAGCTCCTGCATTTCTGCCTCTGCCATTCCTTTATTTACATGACCCTCTGCAAAGTTTATGCTTCTCTAGAAAGGACCAAAGGCCTAGAGAAACAAGGCAATCACAGGTAATTCAAGTGAGGATTTTTTTGAGGCTTGCATGCTAAGAAAAAGAAAGTAACTAAAGAAAGCAATTACCTGAGTTGAAGTATTCATTCTTAACGATGTAGCCTCTGAGAGAAGAGGTGAGAAATGTCAGAAGGGGTAAGTGAGGATGGAATAAGAAAAGCAAAGGAATGTAAACATTGGTCCAGGTAGACAGAGCAATGAGAAAAACAGGAAGAAAGAAAGAAATCCTGGTTCAGGGTTCCTGCGTTGACTTGAGAATCATGGTGGTCTCTCCTTTTCAAATCAGCAGTTAGAAATTGTTGGGCTACAATATCTGACAACCATGGAGGGTGGGCTGGCCTCCAACTCAGATGTCTGAACTGTGTGCCTGCTTCTGCAGTTGCCTTGCAAGTATAGCAGAACTCAGAAACACATCCTAATATGGATGTGTTTACATGGGAAAGCCAGTGTTTAAAATATTATTCAAGTCTCCAAGGATGGAAATTATTTCTGGAGAATTATATTTGTTGGTGGGAGCTATTTTAAATAGTTTCATGTATTTTCCTCCTGTGTTTCATTAAAGTTTTTCATTTTCTTTCCTTTTGGATTTTAAAAATATCAACTAGCTTTGCAAAAAGGTATTTCTTATAGGACCAACCAAATAAAGATTTAAAAAGTGATGGGAAAATATAATTGAAGCCCAGAACTGGGTTCTATGTTCAAAGCAGTAATAACTGTTCTTTCCCTGGGAATCTCTCCTGAGCAGAATGATGCATCCACACTTTTTTGTTATTGTTGTTGCTTTTGCTGTGAGCCGATGATGAGAGCATCTGCTCATGGCTTAACTACGTGAGCAATAAACTATGATACATTCATGAGTGGAGATTTGTGTCACAAGCAAACAAAGCCTGATACATGTTGAGTAATTTTCATACTGGCTATTGAGTTCCATGACAATTAGGCATAAATGATAAGCAGTTGGTGTAAATAACAGAAATAAATTTTTATGGAACCAAACAAGATTTTTATAATTTCTCTCTTTTTGTTTAATTACTCAGAATCTATAAAGAGGGAATGTTGGCCATTTCCCCGGCAGCATGTGCAGCTTAATGACCATTTCCCACATACATGCAGATAGGGAAGCACAGGACTCTCTGGGACACGTGCCCTGTCCCATAGCCTAGGACTGTCTCCTAACACCCCTCCTATCACCGGGCATGTGGAGGAGGGACTGGGGTGGTCCTCTTCCTTTCAGGGAACAGTCTAGAGCTAAGGGGAGAAGAGTGCGTAATAGTTGTCTTCTCTGCATCCAGGGCTGTAGATGCAGAATTTTGCCATCTTTGGGGACCACAGTACTCAGCTCCTTAGGGTGGAGGGGGCTTGGCATGCCTTGGACCCGGTGACCTTTCACCTACCAATAAGCTTTGACCTGCAGAGTTAAGGAGAAGGTTTACAATGCAAAGAACCTTGAAAGATATAAGCCTGTTAATTGCATGGATTGGGTGGGGGTACAGTGGCAGGTACAAGCATCCCAGATCTGAAGAGGGGCAAAAAGAGTGTCACCCGGGGACAGGAGGGCCCAGAATGGGAGGCTGAAACACCAGAGGCCTCCTTTAGGACACTGGTTAAGGGGTCTTCCCCTTGCCTTCTCTTCTACTTAGCAAATCAAGGCTGTGTAGGGAGTTATTTTAGATTTGCCAGGCATGGGAGCACACAGAAGGAACATGGTCTCGGTTCCCTTAGTTAGAAGAGACCAGCCCTCGGTGGCTCTGAGGCTGTGAGGTTTCCTGGAACACAGATGCAGCCTTGGTCATTGCTGTCCCATCCCTGTGGGACTGATAAAATTAGTGTCCTGTTTCCAGATAGCCAGTCACAACTCATTCCTTTTTCTTTTTAACCCTTTATTTGTAGTGCTGTCTTGTGGGTTTTTAATTTAGTAGTAAAAATCCAGGCTTGGATATTTTGATGATATGTTAGCTTGGTGCCAGTGTATCAGTCATTGCCACCACCATCCTTCTGGTCACCGCAGCCCAAACCCTGAGAGTTGCATCTGATTACTCCCATTCCCATGCCCCCACGCCCATTCAGTAGCCAAGTCCTGTTCATTTTATCCCAGCAGCATGTCTCAAATCTGCCTCTGGTTTTCTGTCCTCACTGCCAGTATCCTACTTGCTTCCTGTTTGCCTTGGACTATTGCATTGGTTTTCTAGTTGGCCTCCCTGCCTTAAGGCTTTCTCCTTTCAATCCACCTCCTACTCTGTTGCAAGACAGTCTCTGAAGCTTAGCTCTGATCACGTCACTTCTCCAACTGAAACCTTCCATCCCCTACATCCTGCCAAATGACCTCCTTCGGTCCAGCCCATCTCCCAGTCCTCCCACCATGTGCTGCAGCCACACTCTTCCATCTTCCTTCTCCTTCTTATCCTTCCCCAGCCACCCCCCACTCCTCTTCAACCTCCTCCTTCTCCTCCTCTGCCACCGCCTCTGCTGCCGCCGCCACTGCCGCCGCCTCCTTCTCACACTGGGCATCCCCTTCAGCTTCGCTTCCAGTCGTCTAGATCTTCTAGACAACTACGGCAAATGAACATTCTAAAGACACACGGGCCAGAGTTCTAGTTCCAGAACTTACTAGCAGTGTGATCTTGGGGATGATAATAGCGCCTGCCTCACAGAGTTGCTGTGGGGATCACATGAGATCACCTGTGTAAAGTGCCTGGCACGTGCAAGTGAGCAGTCAGGTTGGCTGTTGGTTATCCTCTTCTTCACCATTATCCTTCAATGAATGGCGCCTCAGGTGTGACCTCCTCCATGAAGCCTTCCTTCTGTTCCAGTCTGAGGACAGCATGCACTAATGGGGCTGTCACATGGGGTGTCTGCCAGCCACTCAGGCAGTTTCACATGGTAGACCTCAGTTGAGTCCTCATTTTTCAGGGACAGGTCAGCCTTAGTAATTAAACCTTGAGTGACTGGTGTCTTGATGATGAAGAGATGCTTCAACACGCCATACCAGATTGCTATATAAAACCTAGTGTTTAATTTTTAACAGGATAGTAACTTTTTAGTAATCAGAATGAAGTTCCCTGCCCTTTCTTAATATGAGGGTCTCAGGAAAGCCAAAACAGGAATCCACAACTCCTGTCCTTTTGACGGTGCTGCTAGTAGAGCCACAGCTTTTCTCTCTCCGCACCTCAGTGTTCGCCTGTTCACACTGCCTGTCTTTAGATGGGTTAAATGGCTGATTAAGTAAGAATGGGCCAAGGACCTTCTGCAGTAGAGTCTCCTGAGACGATGATGATTAAAAATGTAGGCCGGGCGCGATGGCTCACACCTGTAATCCCAGCACTTTGGGAGGCTGAGGCAGGCAGATTACCTGAAGTCAGGAGGTTGAGACCAGCCTGGCCATCATGGTGAAACCCCATCTCTACCAAAAAATACAAAAATTAGCCGGGCCTGGTGGCACGCGCCTGTAATCCCAGCTACTGGGGAGGCTGAGGCGGGGGAATCGCTTGAACCCAGGAGGTGGAGGTTGTAGTGAGCCAAGATCACGCCACTGCACTCTAGCCTGGGCAACAAAGTGAGACTCCGTCTCAGAAAAAAAAAAAAAAAAAAAAAAAGGTAGATTCCTTGGCCGATTCTCACACCTTCTGAATCAAAACCTTTGAGGGTTGGGCCCAAGAATCTGCATTTTAGCAAGCTCACCCAAGGGCTCTTTATGTGCTCTAAAATAAAGCTTTCAGTCACTTACTTAGATACTGGTTCTGTGGGCCTGAAAGAAACTCTGTCTTTGTGTGTCTGCTTCATTTATTGACCTCTTTGTACTCCTGGGGACTCTTCCTGTTGGTCCCACCCCGGGCTCTGTTAAAATGTTATATCTTCTACCTGTGTTACAGAATGTGCTACCGTGTTACCCTGATCTGTCTTCTCACCTACACTGTATCACCCCGCCCCACCTAGCACTTAATGCAGAGACTTATTAAATATGGGTTGAGTGAATGGTTATTAGACATTTCATTTAAATTGTATAGACTAATCAGGTTAACCTATAGGTTAACCTTAGCCAAAAATTCATCTAAAATGTAAGTAAGCTATACTTAAAGGCCTAGAACTTAATAATGTATCCTGATTCTGTACTGAAAACTTATTTGGTATATTTGATTGCTCTTAGGGGAATGCTAAGATATTACATTCTTGGCACGGTTCTTTAGTTTTAGCTTAGAGCAATAGGAAATACTATACTTTGTCATCTGCAGTATAATTTATGGATTAAAAATACTTCATTCAGCCAGAATTTATTCCAAGTCACAGTTTTAAAACTTTGTGAATAGCTATCTCATGTACCCTTTAAATTAACTTAGACTCCAGATAAATTTTCTTCTTAAAATAACTTCATTGCGTAAGAAATACATATAATATCATACAGCATGGAACGTCGGATTTGCTCCTGTAGACACCCATGGTAAGTATCAAACAGTGATGTAGGCTTTTTGAGTTTACCTGCTCTTACCCCCATGATGAAGCATTTGGAAGAGAATTTCTATCTATACTTCTTTACTTTGTGGTTTGAATAGAGATTCTCAGGCTTTGTAAAAATTGTTCTCCTCTCAGGACAGTAACAGTAAGAAAATTTCAACAGACAGTTTTAAAGGAAAAGAAAAAAGGAACCAAATTTAGTTTCAAATTAGCTATACCTATTTTTAGTATAAATGATAAAGCACCTTAAATGAAAATCAGTGTATCAAAAGTGCCTTAGAATTTTCAAAATTCTATTTCAAATCATAAAGAGTTACTAATTCATAAATTCATGAAAATGAAAGTACCACATTAAAGTGTTTTCTTTTTTTTCTTTTTCCTTTCCCACTAGGTTTCTGTGATGGTGAGAATAATGGACATGGGGAAGGTATGAACTGATTTTACCTACCTATATCGGAGTGGGATGCTGAGTAGTGGACATAACCTTCCAATAGCTTTACTAATAAATATTTATGTTTTCAGGACTCCCCCAGATGCTGACAACTGCTGACTGGCTTACTTTTCAGAGGGCCTCTAGAAAATTAAGGCTAGCCATGTTCAAGGCCAGGAGAAAGGGAATGTGTGGTTGCATTCCAAAGGTTCCTTTTTATCTAGGTCCCCACAGTCACAAGGTTGAGCAAGGAAGCAAAAATTGTAATCACATGAAAATATGAATGAATTGGCCTGGCACAGTGGCTCATGCCTGTAATCCCAGCACTTTGGGAGGCTGAGGCAGGTGGATCGCTTGAGGTCAGGAGTTCGAGACCAGCCTGACCAACATGGTGAAACCCCATCTCTACTAAAAATACAAAAATTAGCTGGGCATGGTGGCATGTGCCTGTGGTCCCAGATACTCGGGAGGCTGAGGCAGGAGAATTGCTTGAACACGGGAGGCAGAGGTTACAGCGAGGTGAGATTGTGCCACTGCACTCCAGTCTGGCGACCGAGTGAGACTCTGTCTCAAAAAAAATAAATAAAAATAAATAAAATGAATGAATTGATCACTTAAACAATTAGTTATTCCAGTAGTCTCTACCCATTTAGAAAGCCTTCATTGACAGATATAAATAAACAATGCCAGGAAAATGCAAATTGGTTGTGAAATGAAAACGCAAACCTTACACAAGATACTGAGTTTCATAAAGCCAATTAAAACATAGTTGGAGATCTATGGAAATGACACTCAAAGCCATTGACAAATGAGGGTCGGACACAGTTCATTTATTTACTCAGTACCAGGGACTGTTTTCTTTTCTCTAAATCTTTATAATCTGGAATTTAATTTTTATAATCTAAAAAGTAAAACTAAATTAGGTTATATGTCACAGAGGTGAGACACTTGGGGGACATGACGAATGAGGAGCATCTTGCAAGAGGCACAGCTCTCTGTCATCATCCTGCATGCTCCTTTTCTGGGCAAGCCCTTTTAGGCCATGAACAAAATCCCAAAAAGTTAAAACATCAATAAACATCTAATCCACTAGAACAGAAATTAATAAATGGCTTCAAGGTTGATTGCATTCCTTCAGTGCTTCGAAGAATTCCCAACAAATCTTGGACATGAAAAGGGAATAAAAACAATGAACTCTAAGAAAACAGTCCCCATTAAGGCACTGGAGTCTGCCCCAACCATGTTCTTATAACCAACCTCTTTAGAGAAGTAGTCTTGAGCTGTGTGTGATGCCACCTCACTCAGTCCTTCAAACTTTTCCTAGCATCTGACAGTACCTTTCAGGGCAATTTTTTTTTTTTTTTTGGAGACAGAGTCTCGCTCTGTCGCCAGGCTGGAGTGCAGTGGCGTGACCTCGGCTCACTGCAAACCTCCGCCTCCTGGGTTCAAGCGATTCTCCTGCCTCAGCCTCCCGAGTAGCTGGGACTACAAGCACCCACCACCACACCTGGCTAATTTTTTTTTTGTATTTTTAGTAGAGATGGAGTTTTGCCGTGTTGGCCAGGCTGGTCTCAAACTCTTGACCTCAGACGATCCGCCCACTTCAGCTTCCCAAAGTGTGGGGATTATAGGCATGAGCTACCACACCCAGCCTTTCTGGGCAATTTTTATTCTTGATCTCCCATTATATTGGTTTATAAAGGCTCTCAAAGCCCATTATCCTTGTTCCCTAGTTTGCTGAGAGCCACCTGTAGCATCAGCATTTACCAGACACTGTTTTAAGCACCCACCAGTAGAGAAGAAAACCAAGGCCCTGCCCTCATGGAACTTCGTTTCTGAAGCAGGTTATATTAATGATTAAGTCAGGTAACATTTGAAGAAAAGAAAATCAACAAGGATGTTGACAAAATATGCTCTTCAAAAGAGAGTGATGTGAATATCAGGATTAAGAGAGACACCTGGGGACACTGACACAGCCTGGCCTGGTTTAGCAGAAATGACTGGTGTCCTAGTGGTACTGGGCAGGTTGCCTGAAGAGCATTGTATCCTCCCCTTACTGTGCTGTCAAATAAGTTAGACCCCTACCCATACTTAATTCATTCTAGAAGTCCACAACTGCATTTATATCATCAGTTTTATTAAATACAAGATAAACTTATTTTAGAGTTTTTGTTTCAAACTCTTTTCTCAAAATTTACTAGGAAAGTTTGGGCCCTGTTTCACGTGACTTCTTTCTGGGGTCCATTATTCTTGGGTACCCGGCCATCTTGTGTGGGGCTAAGACAGGATAGTCATGACAGACACTGGAACTTCTGTGGCCACTGGAACTCAACAGCATTCCTGGTTCTGAGTAGTCACCGGTGCCCCTAACTTGGAATCCCCTTCCTGACATCAGATCACTTAACTCCTGAGGGCTGGCCCTTGTTTTCTGGTCTCTTTCTGAGAACAAAAAGTATTTACTTGTTCTGTGACCCAGCATTCTTGTTTTACCTGGCACGACTGAGAGAGTTAAAGTGGAAAGCCCTAGAATGGTCCCTTTACACAGTTTGTTTCATAGCATTAAAGAGCCAAAAGCAGTTCCGGCAGCTGCCCAGCCTCAGATCCTCTTGGTTGTTGGTTCCTCTTTGTTCCCCACTTCCATCCCACAACCAAGGAGCTTCACTGCCACCATGTCTTCCAGCTAATACTCCTCCATACTTTCTCCATTTCATCATTGTTGCGGGTTCTCTCCTCATCCCTCTTCTTCCATTCTCTCCTTTGCCAAGCCTGCAGAGCGCCCCTGCCCTGGCCTCAATCGTCTACATTTTACTTCCTACCATTCCCTTGACTCAGCCTACACTCCAGTTGAAAAGAGTTGCTCCACTCTTACCTTCCCCTCTCTTGGAATTCCCTTCTCCTGTGTCTCTAAAGGGCTCCCCCCAATGGCCAGCTCCAAAGCCCTCCTGGCCTCTTCCTCTTCTGCACTTCACCTCTCAGCAGCATCGTACCCTCGGCTCTCTCGGGATTCCACTCGTTTCTTCCTTCAGTGATTGTTATTTATGTGTTGCCCTTATCCACTGACTAGATTACTCGTGAAAGGTTGAATCCATGTCTTACTCATTTCTGCAACTCCCACAGGAGTGCCCCAAGTGCCTTCCCTAGTAGACGGTCGATAAATAAGTCATTTTTGTGTGTTAAATAAGTCAAACATCTTATTTGTTAAATCAGTTTTTACAAAGATAATTTGTTCAGCCAAAGATAGGTAGGATGGATGCTTTCTTTTTTTGTTGTTGTTTTTGTTTTTTTGAGATAGGGTATTGTTCTGTTGCCCAGCCTGGAGTGCAGTGGCACCGTCATGGCTCAGTGCAGCCTCAGCTTCTCAGGCTCAAAGAGACCTCCCACCTCAGCCTCCCGAGTAGCTGGGACTACAGGTGTGAGCCACCACGCCCAGCTAATTTTTAAATTTTTTGTAGAGACGGGGTCTCACTATGTTGCCCAGGCTTTTCTCAAACTCCTGGGCTCAAGCGATCCTCCTGCCTCAGCCACATAAAGTGCTAGGATTATAGGCGTGAGCCACTGTGCCCGGCCTGGATTCCTGCCTTCTCATGCAATGACTGTGCTGCTTTTTTTTTTTTGCCTTTAGTAGCATCTTTCCCTGGCCCATTGAAAGAAGAGAATCTGTTAAATGTTCCGAAGCCACTGCCAAAACAACTGTGGGAGACCAAGGAGGTGGGTGAACAGTACTCAGCTATGTTTGTTGTCACTGAATGTTTGTACTTAGAGGTCATCGAAAAATCCTGCAGAGGTGAAAACAAGAGGAACTGGGGGAAAAGGAGAAGATTTGTCTGAGAACAGAGATAAGAATATACAAGGGAAGGACGTTTCAAGTAAAAATTATCGCACTTGTGTCAATGAATTAGTACATTGATCTCTTGGCTTCCTAAGTTTCATATGAATTGACTTATTTAAAAAAAAAACCCTGCTAAGTCCTCCATATCTTATTTGTTTTGCTAAAAGCTCTGAAACCTGGTTGTAAGTCATAGGCAGATTTTTCTGTTTTTTTAGCCAGCACTTTATACCAGTCTCCAGCTTCTGTCCAGAATTACTGGTATACCAGATAGCTCTTTTTAAATCAAGGACATTTGACCTGAGTCCTCCAAGAGTCAGTAGACAAGTCATCTGTTTGACTGTGATTTCCATGCACCTTTGAGAATTTGTATCTAAAATTGTGCTAGCTGACCTCCACCTCGGCTCTCTGTAAACCTCATCCACTGTGGAAGAAAGGGGAGGTCCCACGGTACTTGCCTTGGCCTTTCTTCCCAGAGGGAAGCTGTGTTGACTTTGAAAGAAAACAGTTAATCTGTTCCAGCCCTTGAGGATGCTCTATTGCAATTGCTTGTATTGCCTGTGTACTTAACTGTCCCCACCTGTTTAGGATCCCTTTGGCCCAGTTCCATTTTCTTCTGCCAAGTCTACCAGAGTCACCATTAGCATTAGTTGTCTTAAAAGGTTTTTTGTAAAAGCAAGATGTATTTGATGTTTAATCATTTGGGAAGTAAAAAAGAGATATGATTTAAAATTTACATATTTAAACACAGGAGAAGCAACCACACTATGTCTTTTGGCTGTGAGAGGCACATGTGGTTGTGGAGGCTTTTATCAGAGGACAACTACATCTTCTCCACCAAAGAGGGCAGTGGTATGCCTCCTCCCTGAGTACCAGAGACTGGTCTCTGGAAAGGGATGTTCATCTCCCTTGGTTCTTGTGGATTTGTAATACTCATTCCTGTCCATCTGGAGCTTATATTCTAGTTGAAATAGCTTATTTTCTTCTGACATTCATTTCTTTTTTCACCCTGTTTTTTTCTTTTATTTCATTTCCTCTCAAGCCAATTGGAAAAATAAATGTTTATTTAAAAGCTCTATGTCGTCCAGACCCAGTGGCTCATGCCTGTAATCCCAGCACTTTGGGAGGTCGGGGCGAGTGGATCACCTGATGTCGGGAGTTTGAGACCAGCCTGGCCAACATGGTGAAACCCCGTCTCTACTAAAAATACAAAAGTTAGCCGAGTGTGGTGATGCATGCCTGTGATCCCAGCTACTCGGGAGGCTGAGGCAGAAGAATTGCTTGAACCCAGGAAGCAGAGGTTGCAGTTAGCTGAGATCGTGCCACTGCACCCCAGCCTGGACGACAAGAGCGAAACTCCGTTAAAAGCTCTATGTGTAAAACATTGTTTTTTTAATATTAATCCAGAAGGTAAATTGATAAGGCATCAAATTAAGAAAATGTATTAATATTATGCCTCCCTTAGGCCTGGAAGTTTGAGTTTAAAAAAGTCATGCCAAAACCTAAAAGGCTGCTCTGTGAGGACTCTGTTGACACGCGAGCTCTCACTTGCGCCCACTAGAGCCTCAAGATCCTTACGAAGACACTTTTCAAAAACTTGAATTTGGCTTTACAGTGAGTAAGCCCAACTTTCATTGTCTCTTCTCAGATTCAGTCCCTGTCAGGACGCCCTCGATCCTGTGATGTTGGAGGTGGCAAGTAAGTAATATTCTTTCTGTTCGTGTTTCAGGGACTATCCTGAAGGTTCTTCCCAAAAGGAAAGTCTCACTGCTTTGTTACAGAACTCTCAGAAACGTAACTTGCTATGCATAAATTGAAAGTCAACTGCATTTTCATAAAAACAGCCACTCTCTTTTGATACTCATATTTCATCTGTTTAATTAAATTACATAACTATAATAACAAAACTTACATAAGTATGTTTGAGAATCACACAACTGACTCTTGGTAAATACACAACTCTCTGGGTAGAAGCAGCGTCAGAAGCAGAAACGTGCAGGAATCGAGAGGAGCCTACCAGCCCCGAGCTGTGTCAGGCTGTGGGCATCAGTGACATCCTGGCCAGGGGAAAAGGGAAGCATCAGTTCACCTGGCAGCTTGATGGCACAGAAGTTAATTTAGAGAGTTTCTGTGAATGTACTTAATGTCACTGAACTGTACACATAGAAATGGTTAAAATGGTAAATTTTATGGTATATTTATTTTACCACAATTTTAAAACATAAATGGAAGATAAATATATTTTCCATTTGCAATACAAAAAAGTTTCTATGAAACCATTAATTTGTTAGTGGATTTAATACTATGTAACTTCACTCCCTAAAAGGTTTGAGACAACTTACAAAAATATATATAGTACAAGCAAATGAAAAAGGAAGTTCATGAGGAAGTTGAGTCTAAGAGAGAACGGGGAGATGAAAGAGATAATGAGGCCCTTGCCTTAACAGAAACTGCCTTGGGAGGGCCGGCTGGTGTGCTACGTGGGATGGTACAGACAGCTGCTGGGGAGGTTCACAGAGAGGACCCCTTGGAACTCGATGGGCTGTGTCCTGAGAGAGCCCCAAGAAGGCTTCCTGGGGCTGTTTATCATAGTGTTCGTGAGAGCAGTCCCACCACTTGGAACCGAAGCCAATTGAGAAACAGCAAGGCTGCAGGGCCAAAATAATGTGGTTTGGAAATGGGATTCTTGCATGATCTGACTTAGTACATACAATCACCAGTGGGTCAGTGGGTGAACTCAATCCACTTCAAGCAATCATTGAATGTGATTTCCCCCAACAGAGCTTCCTGTGAGTATTTCACAGCAGCACATTCAAGGCACTCTCTACTGAGTACCTGGAGCTCAGACATTCTTTTTGGCAGGTTAAACATAAACTCAGGTAATTTGCTGTGCTGCGCCATGGGTTGATGTTCGCTTCAGAAAGTGGGAAAGCCTGCCAGGACACATGCCCAACAAAAGACAGGCCGCCGAGAGGTGCAGGACATTCCCATGGAGGGGGCAAGGTTCTCCTCAAGGGAATCTCCCTCAACCTAGTCTGGTTCAGGGGCTTCCTGGTAAAATGGAAATTTGAAAAAAAAAAAAAAAAAAGATTTTCCTCAAGAATCAATTTTGGCTTAACCATCAAATAACCTTCAGGCTCTGAAAGCCTACGTTATAGAATTGGGCTGCAGTACTTTAGCCCTCAAGAGTTTTTATTGTTGTTTATTTTGTTTGTATTTATTTATTTGAGATGGAGTATTGCTCCGTCACTCAGGCTGGAGTGCAGTGGCATGCTCTTGGCTCACTGCAACCTCCGCCTCCCAGGTTCAAGCGATTCTCCTATCTCAGCCTCCCAAGTAGCTGGAATTACAGACGTGCACCACCATACCTGGCTAATTTTTTTATTTATAGAAAAGACAGGGTTTCACCACATTGGCCAGGCTGGTCTTGAACTCCTGACCTCAGGTAATCCACCCACCTCGGCCTCCCAAAGTGCTAGGATTACAGGCGTGAGCCACCATGCCCAGCCTGTTTTGTTTTTAAAGATAGGTTCTTGCTGTGTTGGCCAGGTTGGTCTTGAACTCCTGGCCTCAAGTGATCCTCCCAAAGGATCACTTGCCTTGGGATTACAGGTGTGAGCCACCATGCCTGGCCAACCTGGAGAGTTTTAAAGCAGGTGTTTCTTAGGTAGAGAAAGTTGCTTTCTTGCTCCTATGTTACAGATAGAATTCCATTCAGTGACTTCCAGTCATGCAGATATTTATTGCCCCCGTAATTCGTGGCACTGGGTAAAACAATGAACAAAACAGATCAAGTTCCTGCTTTCGAGGAGCTAATAATCTAGTAGAGCAAGATGGGCAGAAACAAATAAGCAAAGAACGGCGAAAGTCGTGTGTGGGTAAATGCACTGAAGGAGACACAACTGTGGCAGGTGGACAGGCAGCCACCGGCGGGCATTGAGGAAACCTTTCTGATAGTGTGAAGCGACGTGGAGAGGGCTCCAGGCAGCAGGAACAGCAAGTGCAAAGACCCCAAGGCAGGAGTGGGCCTGGAGCTCAAGGAGGCTTGTATTGCTTGGATCTGACGCAGAGAAGATGGGAGTCATTAGAGGGTCTTGAACCGGGGGGCGCATTACTTTCCTTAGATCAGTGGTGACTCCATTAGGTAGTAACTATATTTGGAAAGGAACCACCTGTATTTCTCCCAGCTGCAGAGGAATTGTGTGAACGTTACTAATGACCTGGTTCACAGTGGTCACATTTTTTCCATCCTTGCTCTGTGCTGTTGGACGCTTCTCCCTGCCGCACCCCTGCTCTCTCTGCCTTCACTCCCACCTGATCACCCATGGACCTTTCTTCTCAGAAAGCCCATCTGCTCTCACGTTGAGGGCTCTGAGGTCTCAATTTTATTTTTCTAGTCCTTGACCTTTAACCCTATAAACAGTTCCATACTTCCAGCCATCTAAAGGACAAAATTCAGGCCAGGCACAGTGGCTCATGCCTGTAATCGCAGCACTTTGGGAGGCTGAGGCAGGCCGATCACTTGAGGTCAGGAGTTTGAGACCAGCCTGACCAACATGGTGAAACCCTATCTCTACTAAAAATACAAAAATTCACTGGGTATGGTAGTACACGCCTGTAATCCCAGCTACTCGGGAGGCTGAGGCAGTAGAATTGTTTGAACCCGGGAGGCAGAGGTTGCAGTGAGCCAAGATCGCACCACTGCACTCCAGCCTGGGTGACAGAGCAAGACTCCGTCTCAAAAAAAACACAAAATAAAAAGAAAATTTATATTCAGTTTTTCTACAACCAAAATGATGCTTCTTCCTCACCATCCAGTTGGACACCTCTCCTGCTGCCTCATTTCTTTCCAAGACTCCACAGTTCGCCTAGTCCTACTTCTACCAAGAAAAGTGAGGCGAGGCTGGCAGGAGTGAGTGCTCAGCTCTCTTCTGCCACTGATTCCCCTGTCACCACCCTTCTCTAGTCCTAGGGACACAGGGGTCCCTCCTAATCAGGCTGGCCACTTTACCACTCCCTGGCCCTCCTCCCACTGGATTTGTGGAGGCCTTTCTCTGCTAATTAACTTTCCCTCATTTCCAGAATTCTCAGCCATGTGTTTTGAAAGCATACTTACTCTCAAGTGTTCCTTACTGCTTACCCATCCTCAACCCACCATGCCCTGGCTTCCACCTCTGATATTCAGTGGAAACTTGAGAATGTCAGTTGCCTCCTGTACGTAACTAAGAGAGAAATATCCCTGCTGCATGTCTTCCTATTCAGCAAAAACTCAAAGCCAAAATAGAATTCGTGATCTCATCCATACCCCTGCCCTCATTCCCAATCTGCTCACATCTTCAGTGTCCCCTGTCTCAGTGAGGGGCTCCACCAGTCCCCAGGCCAAAGGCCCCAGAGTTGTTCTTGAGTCCTACTTCCCTGTCTCTAGAGTCCACCCTGCCTCTCCCTCCCTGCGCTCGTGGCCTCCTGCTGGACCGTTCAGCAGAGTCACAGCGTGCCTCTCCACCTCCAGGTCTGCTCCTTGCACCCCAGGACCCCTTCCCCAAGTCTGTTAGCCATGCTGTCCTAAGAAAAGCTGATACCTCTCCCCTACCACACTGCCCACCCCGCTTCCAGCCTTCCACTGGCGTCATGTCATCCTCTCATCAGTCCCAGTCTCGGTTGCTCTCTGCCTGCTTTTCCAGTTCCATCTCCCAGCACTAACCAGCCCTCCTAAACTCAACCCTCCCATGGTCTGAATCCTCACAGTTCTGAGGGCACACTGTGTGGTCTCACACCTCCCTGCTTTTGCCCATGCTGTGAGCTTTGCCTGAAATCTTTTTCCTAACTAGATCACCTGAATTCTTTAGCCTTTAAACTCAGCTCAGATGTCCTCCAAGGAAACCTCAGGCCGCTGGGCTTCCCTCCACATGGCCTGCCTCCAGGCTCTATCACTGCACTACTGAATTGTATTATGTTGCCAGTTATATCCCTTATGGCTCAGTCTCTTGAAGCCCAGATGCCAGTGGCTGGCCCCTGGGAGGTGCTCTGCTGATGCGTGCAGGAGGGAATGAAGTGTCCTCAGGATTCATGACTTCCCCCTGCTCCTAGCTGGTGGCACCTTCTCCCACATTCTCCTCCGCTTCACCCTCACTGCTCTTTTCCTAGGTCACCCCTGGACCACTGCAGACGGTCCTTCTGATTGGTTCTCCCTGCCTCTGCTTCTGCCTCCGGAGGCCATCCTCCACACTGGAACCGCAGTGACATTTCTGAAATGCCATTCTCCAGCTTAACCTGGCCTCCCTCTTTCCACAGTCCCTGATCCAGACTCCTGAACAGCACATCCTCTCCCTCCTGCCTCTCCCTCCCCATCTGCCATCCTCCCTCCCCACCCTCTGCCCTGACACCTGACACCTCGGCCATGCCCAGCTACTCTTAATTCCACGCACACACTGTGTCACATCCATAGCAAACCCGTCCCCTCCACAGCCCATCCTGACATGGACAACTCCTGCTTTTGTGCTCTCGATGTCACTTGTATGCACTGGTTACACGCACCCCTTCTCAAACCCAGCATAGCGCTCTTCCTGCCATGTTGCAGTTACTTGCTTTCCCAGGCTGTCTCTCCTGCCCATCTGTGAATTCCAAGAACAAGGTCCCCTCAGACCTGGCTAGCAGGCCCCTCCCTGGGCCCCGCCCTTGAGAGGGCTTCATTCCCAAAGGGAACATACCACCAGTGTACACCCACTAGGCCTGGGGGGTGGCTAGAGAGTCAGCAGGGTGTGGACAGAGTTTGGCCGCACAGGCTGGGATAGCTATGTGCGAACTGCAGTGCAGAACAGAACTAGGGGGAAGAGAAGGGGATGTGGACTGAGGGCCGAGCTGTCTCTCCCTGTGCATTCTGGCACAGAACTCCAAGAAGTCTGAGAATTCTACATGTAAATCTGGCCTCGCAGGCTATTATGAAGGTATAATATGTCAGGATAGACAGAACAAAGTTCATGTAAGGGTTTGTTCATTTGATTTATAACTTTTAAAAATTGAAACAGATGGTATGCAGGCCTTTTATACTCTTGCTCCAGGCCTGTACATTTCAGGAGCAGGCCTGACCCCGGACACACTCGCCCTGCTTGTTCATCATGGTGCCACCAACACGCGGCCCGCTGCCTGGCACACAGTGGCTAGCCTACAGATTGTGATGAATGAATGGCAACATCTCTTTGTCACTTTAAAGTTTATGAAGACTGTAATTTTAAAAATATATCTTGGAAGGTATATTGGAAGGTAGCTAGTTACTCAGAGATACTTTTTCTGGTAGCAAAGATAACTTAAAAATCTAGCAAAAAGAACTACATAAATAGAGAGCAGTGCCTCACATTTTATAGAGTGGTTTATAATTTTCAGAATACTTTTGCATCCATAATCTAATCTGGTCTTGATTATTCTAGACCCTAATCTAGTATTCCTGTAATGTGGGCACAGGTAGTCGGTGAGGATGTGTGTTTCGGAGAGGTTAAGCCGAGCACCCGTGTTCTCCGAATCAGAGAGGCCACACCAGGACCTCGGTCTTTTGTAGCCACTGCTCTTATTTGACAAGGAAAAGGTTTCAGCCATGTTTGGTTTCCCAACAGCCAAATACATTGTAGAAAGTCATTCTTAATCTTTCTTTTTTCAGTGCTTTTCCACATAATGGTCAAAACCTAGGCCTCTCACCCTTTTTGGGGACCTTGAACACTGGAGGGTCATTGCCAGATCTAACTAACCTCCACTACTCGACGCCGCTGCCAGCTTCCCTGGACACCACTGACCACCTCTTTGGTAGCATGAGTGTGGGCAATAGTGTCAACAACATCCCAGCTGCCATGACCCCCCTGGGTATAAGAAGCTCCTCTGGTGAGTATCTCCTGCTTAGCAGTGACCTGGTGGCTTAATCATAGGTGGTCCCCACCCATGTGGCCTGTTCAGTGAATCACTGAATGAGAATGACTGCATCTCAGAGATGATAATGTACCTTCTTGTATCTCCTGACCCTGCGGACATTTTTCTTGGATGTTTCTGTTTCTCCTGGGTTGATGAATTTGGGGCAGCTCTGCTGAACCTCATTCCTTATCATCCTCACTCACTCCTCTATCCAGGGACTTGGGGAATAAGATATGGGAGCCAAGAAATAAGCATCCACTCTGTGTTGGCTGAACAGTGTTAGTGGCTCTCATCAACATATGAGAGTTTATAATTTAGGCCATCTCTCTGGATTCCTCCCATTTTCCGTTAGATTTCTAAAGGCAATATTTTGCATTTTAGAAAATTTACAGTGGATATGGTGAAAATATTTATACTTAATATCTGTGTATGAAGTAGAAATCCCCCACAGTTCCAGTTAAAGATGCAGCATTAGCTATACAAAGATGCTACCTATAACGGGACTTGGATGTTACTCTATGGGTTTGATTGTCCACAGCTCAGACCCCATACTGAAATTATGACTACATTTGTCTGAAGCCTGATACTCTTTTTTTTGTTTTGTTTTTGAGATGGGGTCTTACTCTGTCACCCAGGCTAGAGTGCAATGGCACAATCGCAGCTCGCTGCAACCTCCGCTTCCCAGGTTCAAGCAATTCTCCTGCCTCAGCCTCCAGGGTAGCTGGGATTACAGGCATGTGTCACAATGCCTAGCTAATCGTTTTTGTATTTTTGGTAGAGACAGGGTTTCACCATGTTAGCCAGGCTGGTCTCGAACTCCTGACTTCAAGTGATCCGCCCGCCTTGGCCTCCCAAAGTGCTGAGATTACAGGTGTGAGCCACCACTGACATACCCTTGTCAATGTCTAGGGCAGGTGATAATCCTCTTACTCCCAGTGGGGCAGTACAGCCCCTGGCCGTAACAGTCCTACCCAGAATTGTGCTGTGGAGCATTTCATTTGGAAGGGATGCTCAGTGATGGTCTCCAGGTGAAAGGAGTGTTTGCTGCCTTTCACTCTGAGACTCATCCATGCAAATCAGAACTCACCACCCAAATGAGAGTGGTCCCCTTCAGGGGGGTCACCTGGAAGTTTCTCTAATGATTGCAGTGATGCTGCCTGGTGCAACACAATCTTAGGTTTGAAGAATTGATTTCAGAGAACACCTTTATTTTTGTTTTTTGGGTGTTTTGGGTCATTTTAGTATCCTTAATAGTAGCAAGTTTTTCATCGACTGAGTCTCAGTTTTGATATTTATACATTTGCTTCATAGGAGAAATTTGATATTTGCTTCACAGGAGAAACTCTCAAAATCTTTATGCCCAGA
>NW_026652308.1:2838376-2856939 GCF_009828535.3 Hylobates moloch | reverse complement strand
GATAATAATTAATTTTGCCAGCTGCTGGATTTTTGTCATTTCTTCCTTTTCATAATTTTTATCACTTAAATTTTTTGTCAACACAAAACAACACATAGTTCTGCTCACCCCAACTGCTAGTACAAGAAAGATGGGCTGAAGGTTAAAACATAGGTATTGCCAGTTGAGATACACACAGCAGCAGCAGCCAAATAATTGATTCATTGGGCGAACCTGCTCCATGCCAGGCCCTGTGCCAGGTGCTGAGGATCCAGCAGGGCATAGGACAGGATCCCCAGCTTCTCGGAGCTCATGCCCTAGCAGCCTATGCTGTAAAAATCTCTCTCCCAAATTTCCTTGCTCATGATAAAATTCACCCCTGTCCTCCAAATAAAGCACCAGCAAAAACTTCCTTTTCCCTGAGTTGGAATAGACTGTGACGAACAATTTCCTGGGAACCAGAAAATCAAAGAGGGACCCTGGGGTGGGAGATACAGGGAAGTGTCCCTTCCTATGACTCTCTGGTGTGCTAAGGGTAATTAAAGACCACCGAGACAGCTCCCCAAGGGCCAGGACTTGCCGTGAAAGGATGTTCTCCAAAGGTAGTGGGGGATGCAGGCAGTGTGCTTGGGACAGAGACCTTCAGGGGCTCTAAACAGAATTTGTTGTACAGCCCTAGGGTCCTTTCCCGGGGTCTGGGCCGAGCACCTGGAACATTTGCCTCTGCTACCACCCGGGTTACCTAGTTTTGCTCACCTCGGGGTTGTTGAGATGATCTCCCTCCTCATGGGAAAACATCATTCTCGTCTTGGTGGCCCATCTCTGTTAGTGCAGGGGCATCTTTTCCTTGCCATTGGTGCATTGGATGCAGTCCCTGTAGGAGAGCGTCCAGGGGCTCCTTTACCTACAGAATCATCGTCGCATGTGACAGTAGACAGTTTTCTTTCATTTTTGGAATACAAAAGATTTGGTCTGAAATTATAAGTAACTTGTGAATTTGTTGTCTTCCAGGTCTCCAGAGTTCTCGGAGTAACCCCTCCATCCAAGCCACACTCAATAAGACTGTGCTTTCCTCTTCCTTAAATAACCACCCACAGACATCTGTTCCCAACGCATCTGCTCTTCACCCTTCACTCCGTCTGTTTTCCCTTAGCAACCCATCTCTTTCCACCACAAACCTGAGTGGCCCGTCTCGGCGTCGGCAGCCTCCCGTCAGCCCTCTCACGCTTTCTCCTGGCCCCGAAGCACATCAAGGTTTTAGCAGACAGCTGTCTTCAACCAGCCCACTGGCCCCATATCCTACCTCCCAGGTAAGCACACACAGACAGACCAGCCACTACAGTGAAACAGACTGCAAGATATAGGAAGTGCATTCCTCCTCTTTACTATTTTGGGTTACACTCGTTATTACACCAAGCAGCCATGAGGTCTCAAGTGCAGTCTCTTCGCTCTTATATGTGAAATCAGAGCAGAAGTGTCAATAATGCAGAATGAATTCATGATTTTCTTTTCTTTTTTTGAGAAAGGGTCTCACACTGTTGCCCAGGCTGGAGTGCAGAAGAACAATCGCAGCTCACTGCAGCCTCACCTCCCGGGCTCAAGCAATCTTCTCACCTTAGTCTTCGGAGTAGCTGGGACCACAGGCATGCACCACCATACCTGACTAATTTTTTGATTTTTTTTGTAGAGACAAGGTCTCAATATGTTGCCCAAGCTGGTCTCAAATGCCTGGGCTCAAGCCATCCTCCCAGCGTGGCCTCCCAAAGTGCTGGGATTACAGGCATGAGCCACTGCACCCAGCCTAATTAATGATTTTCTATTATAATAATAGCAGATTTGCTGTGTCGATTATTCTTTAAGCAAATGTTGAACAATCTATAGTCACTAATTCACAAACTTGGGGTTGAGAGGAACGGTAGGATATAGAGAATGCCATCCAGATAAGTCTAAGGCAACTAAGGGAAACCAGGTTAGGATTTCAAAGTTGGCATGGAAAATCAGTCATTGACTCTATAAGTACATTAAGCCATAGGGGAAAGCCAAAGAAAACATTTAATACCTTCTTGAAGCTTTGATAGTGAATTAGACCTCCTCCCTAATTGTCTACAGATTTGAGAAACAATACTTTCATTGTTCATGAAATACTAAGTATGTTGAGGATTATATCTCTTATAAGGATGAAAAGAAGTCTGTTGAGAAAGAGGCACATTTAAAAGTCACACACCCATACAAAAAAATGGAAAAATTAGCTGGGTGTGGTGGCACATGCCTGTAGTCCCAGCTACTCCAGAGCGGAGGTGGGAGGCTCGCTTGAGCCCAGGAAGTCGAGGCTGCAGTGAGTCAAGGTAGCCTCACTGCACTGTAGCCAGGCGACAGAGTGAGACCCTGTCTCAAAAGGAAAGAAAAGCCCATTGTAGAAACACAGGGGTTGAAACGTCCTATAAATTCTAAGCTCAGAGGTGGTTCTCCTTACCGTAGTCATCGAGGAATGTATTTTTAACCTTTGGTCACATCCTCTGTCTATTATAGCATCATTAACTACTCACCACCTCGCCATAAATTAATAATGATTTAGAAGGAAGAGTTGACAGAACACAACAGAGAGAGGATCTTGTTATTAGTTACTCTTTACCAATTACTAGCTGTGGCATCTTGATTGTATGAGTAATCTCTTTTGGGCAAGGGTGAGAGGACATTTCATAATTTTTAAGTCTCACTCTGTCGCCCAAGTTGGAGCACAATTGCACGATCACGGCTCCCTGCAGCCTTGAATTGCTGGGCCCAGGCGATCCTCCTGCCTCAGCTGGGATTCTTCAAGTAAATGTGACTACAGGCCCATGTCACCACACCCAGCTAATTTTTTAAATTTTTTTTGTAGAAACAGGGTCTCCCTGGGCTGGGTATGTGCCTCATACCTATAATCCTAGCACTTTGGGAGTCCAAGGCAGATGGATCACTTGAGGGCAGGAGTTTGAGACCAGCCTGGTCAACATGACAAAACTCCATCTCTACTAAAAATATAAAAATTAACTGGGCATGGTGGCACACGCCTGTAATCCCACCTACTCGGGATGCTGCGACATGAGAATTGCTTGCACCCTGGAGATGGAAGTTTGCATTGAGCCAGGATTGCACCACTGCACTCCAACCTGGGCAACAGAGTTACTCTGTCTCAAAAAAAAAAAAAAAAAAAAATAGAATTAAAAAAGAAAAGAAACAGGGTCTCCCTATATTTTCCAGGCTGGTCTTAAACTCCTGGGCCCAAGTGATCCTCCCGCCTCAGCCTCCCAAAGGGCTGGAATTAGCCAGTGTGCCTTGTGCCAGGCATGAGCCACTGTGCCCTGCCATAATTTTTATTTTTTACATTTTTTTTTAGAGGCAGCGTTTCACTCTGTCACCCAGGCTCGAGTGCAGTGGCACGATCACAGCTCACTGCAGCCTTGAACTCCGTGAGCTCAGGTGATCCTCCCACCTTAACCTCCCAAGTACTTAGGACTACAGGTGTACGCCATCATACCCGACTAATTTTTGTATATTTTTTTTGTAGAGATGGGGTTTCACCATATTGCCCAGGCTAGTCCATAATTATTGTTTTCGTGGTTCTTATGTTATTGAATTGCCTTTAATTTTATTTTGCAAGATTATTTTATAAGATCTAAAAGTATTCTTGCTTTTTAGCTACATTTTAAGGAGACTGTATGGCCAGAGTGTCCCCTTTCAGATGTGTTTTTAATTTGTTTAATATTTAGATTTTTAAAAAATGAATGTTGCTGGACACAGTGGTTCTGACTGTAATCCCAGCTACTCAGGAGGCAGAGGCTGGAGGATTGCTTGAGGCCCAGAGTTCAAGACCAGCCTTGGCAACTCAGTGACACCCTATCTCTTAAAAAAAAGGAAATTTTAAAAAGTGAGTGTTATTCATGCACATAGTTCAAAAAGTCAAATAGTTCTAAAGGACTTGTTATAGAAAAACAGTTGTCTTTCTCCCTCACTGTTAGGCATATTTCTCACTGCCTAGAGATGGCTACTGTCAGCCATTTTAGCTAATCTCTTTGGTATAACCATATTATTATTATTATTATTATTATTTTGAGACAGAGTCTTGCTCTGTCGCCCAGGCTGGGGTGCAGTGGTGCGATCTCAACTCACTGAAACCTCCGCCTCCCAGGTTCAAGCGATTCTCGGGCCTCAGCTTCCCAAGTAGCTGGGACTATAGGCGTCTGCCACGACGCCTGGCTAATTTTTGTATTTTTAGTAGAGACGGGGTTTCACCATGTTAGCCAGGCTGGTTTCGAATTCCTGACCTCAGGCAGTCTCCCCGCCTCGGCCTCCCAAAGTGCTGGATTACAGGCATGAGCCACCTCACCCGGCCTAACCATGTTGTTTGATGCTTTTTTGGTTCTACATTTTTGGTGTTAGGCATTATCTAATGACATCCTACCAATGAAGATTAGAATTTAGTTCTCTTTCCACTCTCCCCCAAACTCCACCACACACATATGTGCGCACATGTGCGCGCATGCACACACACACAATTTCCTACCCACCCTCCTCATTTATTACAATTTTGGTTAGAGCAATACTCAATATTTAGTGTTTTTATAGTTATAATGTAGTCAGAGTTGACATACAGTATACTATGAAACTAGAAAATGAGAATTTTTTTTTCCTCCTGGAAGTTAATGTCTTTTTTTGTGAGCCTGGTTATCTATATATATGACTAATTCAGTCCCCAACTCTTGGAGTTGGGCAGATCTCCTCTCAATACATTCAAAACTAAATTCTCCAGTAGCTCTACAGGAAAGTGTGCCTGTGACTTTGTGTGACTTAAAATGTCTTTATTTGATCTGCCATTTAATTATTATTTGGCCGAATATAGAATTCTAAATTTGAAATAATTTTCCCTTGGAGTCTATTGCCTATTCATTTCTAAGTTGCTATTGAGAAATCCAGTGCCATTTGGACTCTTCACACTTTGCATGGAATCCCCGGCTCTGCCCCAGGCTTGTGAGATCTTTTTGTCCCAAGTGTTCTGAAACTTCAAGATAATGTGGCTTGGCGTGAGCCTGCATATTTGGTGGGTTCCTTCAATCTGGAAACTCACAGCCTTCATTTCTGGGAAATGTTCTTTATTTCTTCAATGATTTCTTCCCTACAGTTTTCTCTGTTCTTTCTCTCTGGAACTCTACGAATGTTGACTATCCTGGACTTTCCTCTATTTTCTCTCTCTCGTCTTTTCCTTCTCTTTGGTTGCTTCCTTGTTTGTTTTGCTTTGCTTTCTGGAAGAGTGTCTCAGTTTTATCTTCCACCCCTTCTGTTAAGTTTTCCATTTCCGCTCTCATTTTTAAATTGCTATGAGTTCTTTTTTGTTCTCTGAGTCTTCCTTTTTAATAGCATCATACTTATTCCACAGATGCAATATCATCTTTTATCTCTCTGAGATTTTTAGTGGTCTTTTTTTTCAAATTTATCTTTATTTTCTATAATAGAATTTTTCTAAATTGCATAAAAGTAGAGAACATTAATACAAGTCCTCCTATACCCATCATTTAGCCTCAACAATTAACATTGTTTTTTTTTTTGTTTGTTTTTTTTTTTTGGGACGGAGTCTTGCTCTGTTGCCCAGGCTGGAGTGCAGTGGTGTGATCTCGGCTCACTGTAACCTCCGCCATCCAGGTTCAAACCATTCTCCTGGCCTCAGCCTCCCAAATAGCTGGGACTACAAGTGCACACCACCACACCTGGCTAATTTTTGTAATTTTTAGTAGAGACGGGGTTTCACCATGTTGGCCACACTGGTCTTGAACTCCTGACCTCAGGTGATCCACCCACCTCAGCCTCCCAAAGTCTGAGATTACAGGTGTGAGCCACCACGCCAGCCTTGTTATCTTGTTTCATCCATACCCTGCTTTTAAAAATTGTAGATATTTCAATATGTATCTCTAATAGATAAGGATTTTCTTAGTAGCCTAAATATTTTCATGCTGATTTTGCTTTTTCACAACTACTTCTTCCTGCACACATCTTTCCAAGATTGTGTGTGTCTGCTTTGGCCTCTGACTTTCATGGCAGATGGTTTCCTCAGGGCCTGGTGATCCTCAGTGCTCTGCTTATGTTTAAGAACAGGACACTGAGGGGCTCTCTCCTTGTGGCTCTACACTAGAGCAGAGTATGAGTCTGAGGTGAAGGGAGTCATGGCAGGACAAGCGTTTAGAAAGTATCTTCTACTCACTCTTTGACTGAGTATTGGTTGGAAGGAGTGCTGCTGAAACTGTAACCAAAGGAGGCATTTTGCTTCCAGAAAAATCTCAAGGAAAAGTATTGTAAGCAACAGTAGTCGCTGTTGGATCGGGTTCTAAAGGTAAGGGTGGAGAGATTCAACCAGTTAGTGTGAAAGTTGGAGATAAAGTTCTTCTCCCAGAATATGGAGGCACCAAAGTAGTTCTAGATGACAAGGATTATTTCCTATTTAGAGATGGTGACATTCTTGGAAAGTACATAGACTGAAATAAGTCACTGTCGAAATGGCATCAATGTGAAGCTGCCCATTCCACTGAAGTTCTGAAATCTTTCATCATGTAAATAATTTCCATATTTCTCTTTTATAATAAACTAATGATAACTAATGACATCCAGTGTCTCCAAAATTGTTTCCTTGTACTGATATAAACATTTCCAACTAAAAATATGTAAATGAGAAAAAATAAGGACACTGAGAAGCTGGCTGGCAGCTCTGTGTATGTGGGCAGGCCTGCTGAGTGTGGTCTTCATTGTAGAATGATCTAGCTTGGTCATTTCCTTGGGAAACTTCTGGTGTCATAAGTTTTACGTTCTTCTCTGGACAGGCGTGGTGGCTCACACCTGTAATCTCAGCACTTTGGAAGGCCAAGGCAGGAGGATCACCTGAGGTCAGGAGTTCGAGACCAGCCTGGCCAACATAGTGAAACCCCGTCTCTACTAAAAATACAAAAATTAGCCAGGCATGTTAGCATGCTCCTTAGCATGCTGAGGCAGGAGAATTGCTTGAACCCAGGAGGTGGAGGTTGCAGTGAGCCAAGATCATGCCACTGCACTCCAGCTTGGGTGACAGAGCAAGACTCTGTCTCCAAAAAAAAAGACTTTCTCTCTTCAGGCCTTGTCAGGTTCCCTAAAGGACACTCTTCCAATGTCACACCCTCAGCATATCTGGATTCCAGCATCCTGAGAGCCAGGTTGGGAAAGAAAGGTGGAGATCTTAAGATTCGATCGTGAAATTTCTTCTACAGAATAAAATACCTAGGAATCCAGCTTACAAGGGAAGTGAAGGACCTTTTCAAGGAGAACTACAAACCACTGCTCAATGAAATCAAAGAGGATACAAACAAATGGAAGAACATTCCATGCTCATGGGTAGGAAGAATCAATATCGTGAAAATGGCCATACTGCCCAAGGTAATTTATAGATTCAATGCCATCCCCATCAAGCTACCAATGATTTTCTTCACAGAATTGGAAAAAACTACTTTAAAGTTCATATGGAACCAAAAAAGAGCCCGCATTGCCAAGTCAATCCTAAGCCAAAAGAACAAAGCTGGAGGGATCACACTACCCGACTTCAAACTATACTACAAGGCTACAGTAACCAAAACAGCATGGTACTGGTACCAAAACAGAGATATAGACCAATGGAACAAAACAGAGCCCTCAGAAATAATGCCACATATCTACAACCATCTGATCTTTGACAAACCTGACAAAAACAAGAAATAGGGGAACGATTCCCTATTTAATAAATGGTGCTGGGAAAACTAGCTAGCCATATGTAGAAAGCTGAAACTGGATCCCTTCCTTACACCTTATACAAAAGTTAATTCAAGATGGATGAAAGACTTAAATGTTAGACCTAAAACCATAAAAACCCTAGAAGAAAACATAGGCAATACCATTCAGGACATAAGCATGGGCAAGAACTTCATGTCTAAAACACCAAAAGCAATGGCAACAAAAGCCAAAATTAACAAATGGGATCTAATTAAAGAGCTTCTGCACAGCAAAAGAAACTACCATCAGAGTGAACAGGCAACCTACAGAATGGGGGAAAATTTTTGCAATCCACTCATCTGACAAAGGGCTAATATCCAGAATCTACAATGAACTCAAACAAATTTACAAGAAAAAAAACAACCCCATCAAAAAGTGGGCAAAGGATATGAACAGACACTTCTCAAAAGAAGACATTTATGCAGCCAAAAGACACATGAAAAAATGCTCATCATCACTGGCCATCAGAGAAATGCAAATCAAAACCACAATGAGATACCGTCTCACACCAGTTAGAATGGCGATCATTAAAAAGTCAGGAAACAACAGGTGCTGGAGAGGATGTGGAGAAATGGGAACACTTTTACACTGTTGGTGGGACTGTAAACTAGTTCAACCATTGTGGAAGTCAGTGTGGCGATTCCTTAGGCATCTTAAACTAGAAATACCATTTGACCCAGCCATCCCATTACTGGGTATATACCCAAAGGATTATAAATCATGCTGCTATAAAGACACATGCACACGTATGTTTATAGCGGCACTATTCACTATTCACAATAGCAAAGACTTGGAACCAAGCCAGATGTCCAACAATGATAGACTGGGTTAAGAAAATGTGGCACATATACACCATGGAATACTCTGCAGCCATAAAAAAGGATGAGTTCATGTCCTTTGTAGGGACATGGATGAAGCTGGAAACCATCATTCTGAGCAAACTATCTTAAGGACAAAAAACCAAACACTGCATGTTCTCACTCATAGGTGGGAATTGAACAATGAGAACACATGGACACAGGATGGGGAACATCACACACCAGGGCCTGTTGTGGGGTGGGGGAAGTGGGGAGGGATAGCATTAGGAGATATACCTAATGCTAAAGGACGAGTTAATGGGTGCAGCACACCAACATGGCACATGTATACATATGTAACTAACCTGCACGTTGTGCACATGTACCCTAGAACTTAAAGTAAAATAAAAAAAAAAAAAAGAAATTTCTTCTAAATCCTGTGTTTTAGTAAAGTGCCTCACCTTCTAATATCCAGAGACCCTTAGTTTTATTATCTCGGGAGTAGAACCTTCCAGTCTCCTGGCAGGCGGGCAGGGTGGTGGGGGCCAGTGCGCAGAAGCACATTCAAGGCAAGGGCTCTGCAGGTTCAACTGCCCCTTACACAAACTTTGACCAGAACCTCCTGGTTTTAGCTTCACCCCCTGCTCCCTGCTGTCCCCAGTCCCAGAGCCCTGTGGGGATTGAGTGCTGTCAGTGAGATTGCCTCCTGGTTTTTCCTCACTGCCAGCTTAGCATCGGGTTTTCTCAGCTCTGCTAAGCCAGTTACCACCGGGCCATCTGCTTCTCATTTTCCAGCTTTTGTTGCCATTTTCTTCTCTCCCGTTATCTTTCTCCTCGTGTTATTTGTTGTCATTTAGTGTTCTGTGCTGTTGTTTAGTGTTATTTATTAATGCTTATTGCGTGTTAATGTTGTTGTAGTATCTTGTTTTAACAGGATTTGGGGATGGCAGAGCTAAGGGCCTTTTTCAATCTTCCACTTTTAACTAGAAGACACGGCTATAAAAAAACAAAACAAAACATGATTTTCACGGAGAAAACTGAAAGGAAATTGGTTAAATTGGCTGTTTTCTTGTTTAGTTCTTTTAAGACAATAGAACTTGTCATTGAATGGAACGTGCTTTGTGGGGAAGTAAAATTTGAGATATGCTTTGAAGGAAGAGAAACGGGCTTCTCACAGCATTGCACAGAACACCGCGGTGAGGAAAATCTCAGGCTTCCTCTCACTGACATTTCCTAATCCTAGAGGACTTCACGCCAGAAACGCAGAACCTCGTTAGTGGCTTTGTGTGTTTGTTTTGCAGATGGTGTCCTCAGACCGAAGCCAACTTTCCTTCCTGCCCACAGAAGCTCAAGCCCAGGTGTCCCCGCCACCCCCTTACCCTGCACCCCAGGAGCTCACCCAGCCCCTCCTGCAGCAGCCCCGCGCCCCTGAGGCCCCTGCCCAGCAGCCCCAGGCAGCCTCCTCACTGCCACAGTCAGACTTTCAGCTTCTCCCGGCCCAGGTGAGTCCTGGCAGGAGCGTTGGTGAGGAGGGAATGCTTGTTTTGCTCTGAGTTCCAAGCTAAATGGTCCTCTCCTTATTCCCTGAAGGGCTCATCTTTGACCAACTTCTTCCCAGATGTGGGTTTTGACCAGCAGTCCATGAGGCCAGGCCCTGCCTTTCCTCAACAGGTGGGTGATCGCCCCTGCCTTCCCCTCCCTTGGTGCATAAACTGTACCATTTAGGTTGTTCATTGTGTAGAACTCAGAACCAAGCAGACCAGACATGCCACTTCCCTGGTTCTGGATGTATTCTGTGGCTAGAAGAGCCTTTCATCTTCTTTGGCCCTAAAATGCTGGCTCTGGCTGCCTTATTTAGTATCAGGCTTCAGCAGAGGAACTGTTGGAACAATTGGCAGGAGACTTTTGATGACGCTCTCGTTGTAGAACTGTAAAATCATGAACACTGGAAGGGACACAGCACCCACCTCCTCAGCGCCCTCATGGTGAAACTGAGGCATAGGGAGTGTGGCGCCTGCTCCCACCGCAGAGTCAGAAGGTGGCGCCGCATTTTGCCTGCACCCAGGCTGGTGCAGCCAGCACAGTGTGTGGCCTCCTGGGGAGAGCTCAGTCCTGGAGAGTGAGGGGAGTTCGTTCCGTAAGGTATTTTCAACTCGGCCACTTTCTTTTACAGTTTAGTTTCTCCCTAACATTGACTATTTTTAATATTCTAGATTTTATAGTATTCAATGGTATTCAGTAAAGTATGGACTGGGCCCTCCAATGGATTAAGGAGGGGAAGAAGGGTTGAACAGTTCCAGAACTTTTTTTTTTTTTGAGACAGAGTCTCACTCTGTCACCTAGGCTGGAGTGCTGTGGCGTGATGTCGGCTTGCTGCAACCTCCACCTCCTGGGTTCAAGCGATTCTCATGTCTCAGACTTCTGAGTAATTGGGGTTACAGGTGTGGACCCCTACACCTGGCTAAATTTTATATTTTTAGTAGAGACGGGGTTTCACTATGTTGACCAGGCTAGTCTTGAACTCCTGACCTCAAGTGATCCACCCGCCTTGGCCTCCCAAAGTGCTGGGATTACAGGTATGAGCCACTGCGCCTGGCCAAGAACTTAATAACAATAAAATAGCCGGGCGCGGTGGCTCACGCCTGTAATCCCAGCACTTTGGGAAGCTGAGGTGGGCGGATCATGAGGTCAGGAGATCGAGACCGTCTTGGCTAACATGGTGAAACCCTGTCTCTACTAAAAAATACAAAAAAAATTAGCCGGGCGTGGTGGTGGGCACCTGTAGTCCCAGCTACTCGAGAGACTGAGGCAGGAGAATGGCGTGAAGCTGGAAGGCAGAACTTGCAGTGAGCCAAGATCGTGCCACTGCACTCCAGCCTGGACGACAAAGCAAGACTCCGTCTCAAAATAAATAAATAAAATAATAATAATAAAAACATTAAGAGAGCTGTTTCCTAAGCAGGCCGCAGATGAACATTGTGGCAAGAACCAACCCTCCTTGCCTCCGTTTCCTAAAGAGCCATTTTAGTCTAGGTGGGAATCAGTGTCTCCCTGAAAAATGATAGAAACTTCTTTTGAGACATTTTTTTCAAATGGCTTAGAAAATTAATTTCAGGAAAGGAACCTAAAATTGGTCCCAGTTATAACCAGTCCTCACAGAGGCTTTCTCATAGGGAAGAGCTTGCCTGAGTTTCCTTCTTCTGAGTGTGAAAAGGAAAGGCTTCTACTTTCTCAGTTTTCTAGAAACCAGGGAAGAGGCCAGGTGCAGTGGCTCACACCCATGATCCCAGCACTTTGGGAGGCCGAGGCCGGTGGCTTGCTTGAACTCAGGAGTTTGAAACCAGCCTGAGTAAAATGCAGCAAGACCCTGTCTCTACAAAAACTACAAAAATTAGCCAGTCATGGTAGCATGTGGTCCCAGCTATTTGGGAGGCTGAGGTGGACGGATCGCTTGAGCCTGGGAGCTGGAGGTTTCAGTGAGCCGAGATGGCACCATTGCACTCCAGCCTGGGCAACAGAGACCCTATCTTTAAAAAAAAAAAAAAAAGGAAGAAAGCAACCAAGGAAGAAAAGAGTCCATACTTCCTTGGTTATAGACAGCGCCTTTGAAGGGTTCCCACAGAAGGCAGTTTGCAAAGGCCTTGGTGAGGCTGGGGAGAGGTGTCTGAGGGGCCACAGAAACCATGAGCATGGGTGTCTCTTGGGATGGTTTAGTGGGCTGGGCAAAAGTCACCACGCTGTGGACCTCAGGGACCCCTCCTCCACCCCAGCGTCTGCCTGCCTGACAAGAATACTGTGCATACATTACCACAAGAGCAAAGCACTCTGGGATCCTGGAAAGAAGGGAATATGTATTAGTTTGCAAGTCAGGTTTTGCTCTGGGAGCACATTGCAATACTCACTTCCTCCTTGGAAACAGAGGTGTGGCCTTCCTCACGTGACCTTTGATGCTTCCAGGTGCCTCTGGTGCAACAAGGTTCCCGAGAACTGCAGGACTCTTTTCATTTGAGACCAAGCCCGTATTCCAACTGCGGGAGTCTCCCAAACACCATCCTGACAGGTGAGCGAGCCACCCCTCAGCTTCTTTACTGCTTTTACATTGTTGTGTGTTTAGGAACCTTCATAAGATAGTTTAAACAACATAATATTATATAAAGCAAAACGCGAACGTTCCCTGGGTCGACTTGACTTTTTGAGATGCAGGTGTCCAGCCTCAGAGACCGTGACACAGGGCAGTGGGCCTGGTAGTCAAAGCCTTTTCTGAAAGATGTCATCTGGCTCGGTGCGGTGGCTCATGCCTGTAATCCCAGCACTTTGGGAGGCCGAGGTGGGCGGATCATGCGGTCAGGAGATCGAGACCATTCTGGCTAACACGGCAAAACCCCGTCTCTCCTAAAAAATACAAAAAAAGATTAGCTGGGCATGGTGGCGGGCGCCTGTAGTCTCAGCTACTCAGGAGGCTGAGGCAGGAGAATGGCGTGAACCCGGGAGGTGGAGCTTGCAGTGAGCCGAGATTGTGCCACTGTACTCCAGCCTGGGCGACAGAGCAAGACTCTGTCTCAAAAAAAAAAAAAAAAATTTCATCTTAGGTGACTGATGACTGTTCAAAAGGAAAAAACCTGCAAAAATTGGGAGTTGTGCAACTGACTGACAAGAATGTAGATTCCAGGGCAAGAACTGTGGGCTTGGGGGTGGTCAGGATGTGTGGGATAGCAGTTTAGGGGACTGTCATCAGCTGGGTTTGCTTAGTAGCCTGGAGCCCTCACACCTCCTAACCGCACTGTTTTCCCCTCTGGCCACTCCTTTCAGAAGACTCCAGCACCAGCCTGTTCAAAGACCTCAACAGCGCGCTGGCAGGCCTGCCTGAGGTCAGCCTGAACGTGGACACTCCATTTCCACTGGAAGAGGAGCTGCAGATTGAACCCCTGAGCCTGGACGGACTCAACATGTTAAGTGACTCCAGCATGGGCCTGCTGGACCCCTCTGTTGAAGAGACGTTTCGAGCTGACAGACTGTGAACAGAAGGCAGTGGAACAGAAGAATGTTTTTCTGCAGTAGCCAAAATAGAATGGAATAGAATGGAGCCAGCTGACACCGCGGGCTTTCGTTATCTTGACATAGAAGGAAGCAATGCCACGGCTCCAGGCTTTCAGATGAGGTCCCATCTCAGACACTGTGGCTTCCTCCAGATCACACAGCTTCGTACTGCCTCTCCCGCCTGTGGCCAAAGTCGTGTTGCAGCAGGCCGGCTGCTTGGAGCTTCCCATGAACTGGGAAGCTCATCTCCACTGCATCTTTTTACTGGCCATCCAGTCGGTCGATGTGTAAGAGTAGGAAATACTGTGTCACTGGAGGCCCCTGCAGCATCGTGTAGTGCTCAGAACCACTGATCTCCGTCCACACCCAAGGCGGGCCCGGAGTGGGAGGCTCAGCCCCGGGCGGCAGCACCGGAGAGGGCACCTCGATGCCTCCTCTGACCTGACCCGGAGGGCGAGGCCCTCCAGCAGGGGACATTCCCAGGCTGAGTGGCCCCCACGGCTCTCTCCCACGCCTGAATTACATGAAGTTTTTACCACAAGTCCGAGGGCAGGCTTGAGTTAGGCAGACTGAAGGCTAATTTTCATTTTCTCCCAGTTGGTTTCTGCTGCTTCAGAAAAGTACACCTTTTCCTTATGGACCAGAGGAAGAGGAAGACCATTTTATCAGTCACTGAAAAGAGGCCCCTGGCACTGATGAGCCTGAAGAGAACTGTGCTCCTTCTCGGGGGGTGGGGAAGGACGACAGGGACTGCAGGTGTCTCACACTCAGTGGCCTCCAGACAAGCACAGACCTCCCCACTAAGAGCAGCCAGAGGGAGCTGCTGAGGTCGTAACCACACTCACTGAGCTTCCCTATCCCTCCCCAGAGCTGTGTCTCTGTGGGCTGGGAGTTTAATGTCACCCCCCTAGATCTTCGGCTCCTTGAGGGCAGGGACAGTGCCTTATTCATTGTTGAACCCGTAGCACCTAACATGTGCGTGGCAGCACGCTCGTGTGTGGGAGTGAGTGCTGCAGAACCATGTGTGCAGCGCATGATGAATGAGTGCGTCCGCTGTGCCGTAAGGCAGGCTCACCTGTAGCTATCCCCCTTCCCTGCCAGATCTTCTCAGAGCTTTAGCTTTTCTAGCACTCGTGCCTATGGTGAAGCATGCACTTTAATATGCTTTTAACACTAGGTGACCAAATCACAGTGAAGCCGGGCACTGCATTCTCCTTGGGCTCCACACAGGTGGGTGGGAGCTGTCTTCTGAGTACATCTGGAAGGGCTGAGCAGGTGAGGGCCCTGAGGGACCCTGGCTAGGCCCCACCCAGGAAGATCTTCCTTCTCAGATCCATGTTTGGCTCTAAATTGCTTCAAGTAGAGATTCATTCTTTGAGGTTGAAAAAATAGTTTATAGTAAAATGAAGGCCTAATTCATGGAACCATCATTAGTCATTAATATCTTCTCAAAATAGATGGACCAGATTTCCACCACCGCCTGCCTCCTCTAACTTGGGTGAAGCCAGTAGGTTTGAAGGGGGCAGAACACTGCAGGGGAGGGGTCTAGGCTGTGAGAGGACAGGGTGGAGAAGAGGAGAACCCTGAAGGAGAGACAGAAGATGCCAGGACCTTTGCTTGGACAGCCATTGCCCTTCCAGGAAACCCTGGAGTGTACTGAGGGTTGCTGGACTGCCCCACCCAGAGGAGCAAGGCTGTACAATGAGGGTCTGAATCTGGCACACCTGTCCCTTATGTAAAAGTCGTCGTCACAAGACCCTGGGCTGGTTAGCCTCTCCAGACCTCATTCCATTTGTCTTCTGACCTTGCCTCTCATCTTTAAAATAACCCTCATGGGTGCCCCTCCACCTTCCTTTGGAATCCAAGTATTCCTGTTTCACATTTGCCCCAAATCTTGGCTGTGGAATTGGGAAATAAACCAGAGTCCTCCTCGCGTGACTTCCAGCTCAGGAAGGGCTGCTGGCCTGCCCTTGCCAGCCCTGTTCCCAGTTACACTTTCAGATCCCTTTGTGCTCAGGATCTCAGAGGGGGTGGCTTTTTGTTAAAGAGCCTTTAGTCGCAATGCTACCCAGCACCCCAGTGTTCCAAAAGAAGCCAGCTCCTGTGTCAAAGGGCTCCCAAACCTAATCTCACTCAACAGGGGATGGTGCTGATGTTACAAGAGTTGTGTTTTTATAAAACAGAGGTCTCAGCATAGTCACTCTTCACATAGTGCCTTACCCGTGGGTATCGTCATATCCGGGTCCCAGTTCAGTTTGTCTGCACAGCAGCCACCCTGCCAGGCAACAGGACACCCCAAGATCTACACAGTGAACCCTACTGCCCCACAGGCGTTCTCCAGGTGACTTGTGAAAACACGCCTCTAGGGGGAGTGATTGGGGGGCGTACACCGGGGGCAATATGGTTCAGCACTGAATTCAATTTGTCCTTAGGTCTATGAGTCTGATCTTTTCTTGTGAAAGGTTTTGGGCATCATACAACCCACTCTGCCTAGAAGGTGTGGAGGACTCACCACAGGCAGGGTCGCCCTGGCCCACAGCACGTGAGCCTGCACTCACTGCGGCCTTTGTAACAACACCAGTTGTGGTCCTCAGCATTTGAAGCAGCTGCATACTTCAGAGTAAACTATTTTTCAATATTTAGTTTTGTCACAAGAAATCGACCATTGTACTACTCACTTATAGCAGTTAAACAGCATAGAACTAAAAACCTGTCTGCATTTCCATTTTTTCTTTCTGTATGGTTGTGGGTTTTAGGACATAGGGCGTTAGGAGAAGGGTTTCTTGATCATGTCATGAATTCTCCTTTGTCCTGTTTCTCCTATTTCATTTCTCCTCCGCCTGCTGTATATTACCTGAGCTGGTGTTGGATCTTCAAGTCCATATGCGTATTTGCAGACCTTTCCCATTCCCACTCTTGTTGGCTCTTCTGATTTATGCACAGATGGTTCCCAGCATGTGTCCAGTGCTTCGTGGATGGGACCATCCCAGCAACTAATCAGATTTCCTGCCAGTGTCCTAACCCCCAGGGCACCCTGTTCAACCATATTTAAAGATTGGAATTTGTATAAAGTTGCTTCCAAGTTTTATAATGCATCATTTTACATCTTTCGTAATTAAAAGCAGCACAATGAGGTTGTCTCTGCATTTGGTGGTTTTTCTTCACTTGGGTGAGGGGTTGGTGGGGAGCCTTGCTCTCACCGCCTCCTGCACGGCTCAGCCTGCAGCTAGGATTTGGAGCCTTGGCAAGGCAGGCCCTGTACCGGCTGCGGGTCAGGCCTTCTTGTTATACGTGGAGGGGCACTCAGTGCCCTTAGCTGGAGGCAGCTGCCCCCGCAGCCAGCACCCCCTCCACACCCCTGCCCACCGCCCTTCCTCCACCAGATGCTCTGTCCTGGGTTGGCCTCTAGCCCTGTCCCTTCCCCAGACCCCCATCCCAGCAGGGTTCAACGCGAACAGCCACATCCAGCACTTGTCATAAAGGTGACTGTCCTGAAATCTTACTTGGAAATCCTGTTTCTGACTGTAACTTCCTGAGCCCCCATTTCCGCTCTGGTCTATACACACTCTGTTCTTTGACCCACTGAGAATTCTTCCCTGTCCCCTCTTTCTCAGCCTGCCCGTCCTCTCTTATCTTCCCTTGCTTCTGCCCGGGCCCACCTGGCTCGTGGCCTCCGTGACACCCTCAGGTCCCTTCTCCTGCCACCACGCCACTCCTCCTCCTCAAGACCTGCCACCACATCACTGGGGCTGAGCTTTCTGTTGCTGGGAGCCCTGCGGGAAGAACCAGCACTTCCAGGCTGTGCTGACCCAACCCTCTCCTGCAGCCTGGGGCAACCACGCCCTCCTCTCCTCAAGGCTCATCAGACCACCTGAGGCCTTCTTGCCTCCCATCCAGGCCACCTGGGCCAGCTCCCTCCATGTCCCACCTGCTCCCCATTCCGTCCCATGGCCCGTCGCGCCTTCCCCAACATCCCTATGCCTTACGAGGTCCTGTTTCCATGTCAACCTGACCTTCCCCAAGGACTTGCTGATGTTCTAGGGCCTTCTACTTAGCCCTCTCTGATGGCGCCTCCCCATCAGCCTGTGAAGATGCCCAGTCTCCTTCCTCAGAACAAACAGAAAACTCTCCTTTCCCCGCCGGCTACCCCTCATGCCACAGCCCTGTGTCCTGCCTCTCCTGGAGGGGCACTCCTGCTCAGCTTCCTTCTGCCCGCAGCCCCAGGGAGCCCTCCAGGATTCCCTACTCTCCTGCCTCTGTCCAAGGCCCTCTGATGCCAGCCGCATCCTGACCCTTCGGCCACTCCCTCCCTCCCTCCCTCCCTCCAAAATCCTCTCTGGCTCCAGTAAGGCTTTTCCCCATATTCTACCACCCAGGCCATGCCTGTCTCCTATCATCCTCCCCCTCCACCATCTTCTTCTTTCCATCAACCGTCCCAAAGCAACTTCTCCAGCCCTCCAAGCAGACGACCCTCATGCTTAGCCCTCTCCCCACCTGCCTATCAGCCAGTGCTCATGCCCACCCCACCCCTTTGTTTTCTGGAGACCCGGGTCCACCTGCAATTGACATCCAGCTTCCCCACAGGGCTCCAAACTCTGCAAGCACAGGGGCATGTTTACTCGTGTGCCACTTCCCCAGCGCCTGGCACACAATAGGGGCTCGAAAAATCCGCAAATTCTTCCGAACTGTTAATACCAGCTTCCTTCTCTTGGAGCTCAGCCCCCATCACCACCATGGAGCTGGAGACCAGCTGTCCTCCAAACACCTCCTCTTCCTCACCTGTCCTCCTCCTGCACACCCACTCCCCCTCTACAATCCTCCTCCTCCTCACCCCTCTTCCTCACCCCTCCTCCTCTTACACCACAGCCCTCCAATTCCACAGCCCTCCTCCACCTCCACACCCAATCCTCCTCCACAGCCCTCCTCCTCCCTCCACACCCCTCCTCCTCC
>NW_026652308.1:2828817-2833435 GCF_009828535.3 Hylobates moloch | reverse complement strand
CCTCCTCCTCCTCCTCCAGCTCCTCCTCTTCTGCCATCTTTTCAAACACAGGATAATTTAATCTTGAAAAGTACTGAATTTGTATACTTGTTTTGAAATACTAAATTTTAGATCTGGAAGGAATGATTTTAGATCTTATTTTGGGCCAGGCACAGTGGCTCACAACTGTAATCCCAGCACTTTGGGAGGCTGAAGCTGGAGGATCACCTGAGGTCAGGAGTTCGAGACCAGCCTGGACAACATGGTGAAATCCCATCTCTACCAAAAATACAAAAATTATCCGGGTGGGCGTCTGTTATTCCAGCTACTGGGGAGGCTGAGGCAGGAGAATTGCTTGAACCCAGGAGGCAGAGGTTGCAGTGAGCAGAGATCACACCACTGCACTCCAACCTGGGTGACAGAGCGAGACTCTGTCTCAAAAAAAATTAAAAATAAAAAAAGATATTTTTGGTCCATTTTGCCTAATAAAGCCGTATGGTAGGCAGGTATGGAAATTGGGGTTTACAATAAACCAGCTATATGCTGCTATGTCCTGATGTGGACACTAGGTGGAGCTGCAACTATAAGAGTGGCTCTTAGGACCCAGAACTGGACAGAGCGAGCCCCGGAACCCCTCAACTTTAGCCTTTGAACTGGACTGGCAGTGGCGTTGGCTAGAATTGAATTGTATGATATGGAGTAATAAGTATCCTTAGTGACCACCCGGACTACCAGACACTGCACCATCAGAAGCATTCAAACCAGAGTGACTCCGTCTTGAACAGAGGCTGTGGGTAAAATGAGGCTGAGACCTGCTGGGCTGCATTCCCAGGAGGTTAGGCATTCAAAGTCACAGGAGGAGACAGGAGGTCGGCACAAGATACAGATCACAAAGATCACACTGATAAAACAGGATGCAATAAAGAAACTGCCAGAACCCGCCAAAACCAAGATGATGACGAAAGTGACCTCTGGTTGTCCTCACTGCTCATTATTCACTAATTATATTTAGTTGCTAAAAGACACTCCCACCAGCGCGTGACAGTTCACAAGTGCCATGGCAACGTCCAGAAGTTACCCTATATGGTCTAAAAGGAAGAAGAACCCTCAGTTCCAGGAAATTCCCACCCCATTCCTGGAAAACTCATAAATAATCCACTCCTTATTTACCGTATGATCAAGAAATAACCGTAAGTCTACTGAGTTGAGCAGCCCATGCTGCTGGGGCAGCCCCTTTATTGTTCTTTTACTTTCTTAATAAACTTGCTAGCACTTTGTCAGCCTGCTTTTGGATTCCTGCATGAAGCCAGGAACCCATGTGGCCTCCCAGGCTGAACCCTTGACAGCACCAAGCACATCGCTCACATCAACCTGAAGATGAGGCAGGGCATGGATGACTTCTTCCCCCCACCCCACCCCACCCCGCCCCGCCCCGAGACAGAGTCTCGTTCTGTCACCCAGGCTGGACTGCAATGGTGCAATCTTGGCTCACTGCAACCTCCGCCTCCTGGGTTCAAGCGATTTTCCTGCCTCAGCCTCCCGAGTAGCTGGGATTACAGGCATGTGCCAGCACGCCTGGTTGATTTTTGTATTTTTCGTAGAGATGGGGTTTCACCATGTTGGCCAGGCTGGTCTCGAACTCTTGACCTAGGGTGATCCACCTGCCTCGGCCTCCCAAAGTGCTGGGATTACAGGCGTGAACCACTGCCCCTAGCCAAGCATGACTTCTTGAGTTTACAGATGAGGAAACAGGCCCATAGAGGCTCTGTCACCGAGCTAACCAGTGGAGGCACAAAGCCCAGACCCAATGGGCCTGACAACAAGGCCTCCTGACCTCACCGGCCGAGAACCCAGGGCTCCAGCGTGCATCCTTCAGGGTCTTCTCACAAATTTCCCTCCCCTGTGCACCCCTGGCCCCCTACCACGCCGATCACCAGGGTGAGGAGTGCGGAAATGAATCGCACCCCTCACCCTGCAGAGGTGGGCTCTGAGCAGCCCCTGGGAAGGGTCCCCGTGGATCCCAGTGAGATAGAAGCCTGGCAAAGGAACATGTGTTTTTTTTTTTCTCTCTGTCTTTTCCAGAAATGTATTTTAATTTTTTAAAAAAGCTTTGCTTTGATAAAAATAGTGCATGCTCATTATAAGAAATTCAAGTAACACCGAAGAGTACCAAAAACAAAAATTTCAAGTGGTCCGGAAATCCAGCACCCCCAGAAATAATCATGGCTGACACCCAGGAAACATGGATGGAGACATCTCTCTACGCACATATTCAAAGGAGTTTTTTTAACCAAAATGGGCTCATACAATACATACTCTTTTTAGAAAAAGTGCCATACTTAAATTTAACAGAACAAAAGGCAACTTAAATGTAACTAAAGAAATTACCAAGCTGCACATAATGACGCTGCTGCTTCTGGTTCTAAATTATTTCTCTAAAGGAAAGAAAAATATTAAGCAGCTGGATTCATTCTTTCAACATGTTTCAACTATAGATGGCATCTCTTGACAACCTACGATTTAGGATAAGGAAATGAGCTCACCACCACTTCCTAGCTCCTTCCCCCTCCCAAATTTTGTGAGTTCATATTTTTACATTGTCAAGGTTTATACTACTTACATCCTGTCCTGTAACCATCGTTCCCACCATTGTTTGGCCTGTTCTGTGTGTGTGGATTCCCTGTGCCACCACCTGTCCTTCTAGAATGGGTTTTTCCATTCTTGGGTTATTTTCCTTCACCTCGTGGCTACCTTGACTTTGTCATCAAGGAGTCTTTTCAAGGTCTGAGTTGGTCACATTCACAGGGATGTCACTGCTTGACTGCAAGGTTGGAGACTGAACTCTGAAATGGGAGTGAGTGGGCTATACAATTGACTAACTCAGGCCCGATGGAATTTACAGGAAAGGGACAAAGCACTGTACCCTCCATTACGATGACTTGCTAAAAGTCACTGTCTCTTGAACTTGTATCTGGTGACACAGAGTTGAAGTTTTAGAATTTGGAAATAAAATGACTGGGGTGGGGTCCCAAGTATTGTGTTCAAGGAAAGGACATGCCAGGCTTCGGGACCTCAATGCCTCTCCTCCCCATCAACCCTTTCACAGCTGTGCCCTATCCCACCTTGGAGGCCAAAGCAACTCCCTCCTGGATGCTAATGCATCATGTTGACTTCTGATTAACCCACTTCCAGGAATGCCTCTAAGATTTTTTTTTTTTTTTTTGGAGACGGAGTCTCCCTCAGTCGCACAGGCTGGGGTGCAGTGGCGCAATCTCGGCTCACTGCAAGCTCCGCCTCCTGGGTTCACGTCATTCTCCTGCCTCAGCCTCCCCAGTAGCTGGGACTACAGGCGCCCGCCACCACGCCTGGCTAATTTTTTTGTATTTTTAGTAGAGATGGGGTTTCACCATGTTAGCCAGGATGGTCTCGATCTCCTGACCTCGTTATCCGCCCACCTCGGCCTCCCAAAGTGCTGGGATTACAGGCGTGAGCCACCGCGCCCGGCCTAAGATTTCTACTTTTATCTACTGTTAAGAGCACATACTTACTGTAAATATGTTACTGTAAATACTGTAAATCTGTATCATAAACCTATGGTGCTGTAAACACTATAAATATGCTATCATAACCCTATGGTATATATGCCCTGGGTCTCGGGGGGGCAACAGTGTGGGGATCCACTGTCTCCTGGCTGCCCAAGACATGGCTTTTGTTTCTAAGTCCCTATTAAATGTTCCTAAGCAACTGGATTTGTCAGCCTCTGTGTTCAGCCTCTCAGCTCCCTCAGCTTTTGGGATTAGGTTTGCATACACCTGCTCACCGTGCAACACCCATCTTCACTTAGAAAAATCTAACTTCTCCTTCCAGGCCTAGGTCAAGTCACACCTCCTCTGTGAAGCCTTCTGCGAGGTTGGGATTCTCATTTGCAAATATTTACTGCCCTCCCCTCCTACTGCGGGACCTCTAGGCTCTACCCCACCATTTTTAAAAAGATTTCCCATCCCGTCTAGGTGTCCCCTATCTACTTGACCCCCAAACCCAGAAAACAGGCACCCGCAGACCTAATGGCAGGCTTTGCCAGCTGCCCCCAAGCCCCTTTGCTCTTGGGCTCTGCTATGTGATTTGCTTTGGCGACATGTTGGAGATGTGACCAAACAGCAAAGCCTTGACATGGGGTCAGGAGGCCTTGGAGTCCAGCCCACTGGGTTCAGGCCCTTGCACCTTGACATGGGCTTGGTGACACGGCTCACCCTCTTGTGCTTCTGCCATTGCCACTAGCACAGCTACTCCCTGGGTAGCCCATTGGTCCCAGAAGAATGAGAGCCAGGACAGACCTTAACCAAACCCATGCCCAGGAGCCATCTAGCCAGGTCCGGCTGAAATCGGCAGGGCTGCCCCAGAAATCTACAGACACATGAGCCAAAAATAAATGCTTAGAGTAGTAAGCCACTGAATTATGGCCATTTGTTACACAGCATATATGTGACAACAGTTGACTGATACACCTCTGTTCATTTCCCTTTGTGCTTGAGTTGTACTTTATTTCCACAGCTTTACTCCCCCGCCCCACCCTCCCACCCCGAGACAGAGTCTTGCTCTGTCACCCAGGCTCGCGGGGCGGCGCCGCCGGCCCCCCCCC
>NW_026652308.1:2803139-2828717 GCF_009828535.3 Hylobates moloch | reverse complement strand
GCCACCGCGCCCGGCCAGCTGTACTTTTTTAACTGTAGAGCTGATTTTGTGGTACAGCGTTTGCCTTCCCACTGGTCCATAAGAAACGTGACATAAGGACTACGTCTGATTCGATTCTGACTCCCCAGCACCCAATTAAATGGCATCCAATGTCATTCTTTTTTTTTTTTTTGGAAACAGGGTCTTGCTCTACTGCCCAGGCTAGAATGCAGTGGCATGATCTTGGCTCACTGCAACCTCCGCTTCCCAAGTAACTGGAATTACCAGCACATACCCCCACACCCAGCTAATTTTTGTATTTTTAGTAGAGTCAGGGTTTCGCCCTGTTAGCCAGGCTTCACTTCCTAGCCTCAAGTAATCTGCCCGCCTTGGCCTCCCAAAGCGATTACAGGTGTGAGCACCCAGCCAATGTCATTCTTTTCATCCTTTCCATCTCTACCATTCCAGGACAGCCCAGTCCGGGTGGAAAGGCAAAGGTCTCTGTTTCCAGGACAGCCCAGTCTGGGTGGAGAGGCAAAGGTCTCTGTTTCCAGGACTTACCTGCAAGTTTGGACAAGAAAGTTCAAAAGCCCTGAGTTTGGTGCCCATGACCGTCCATATGGCTCATTTGCAGTGACTTCTGAACTCCTCTTTCTCCCCCATTCAAGCTTCAGATTCCTAGGAGAGAACACTGACCCAGCCAGCATGACATGGGGACCGGGTTACGCTGGCCTGGCTTTTGGGAGAAGAGGGGCCCGGGCAGCCACAGTTTGCGTGGCTTCATTTGCAGCCGGTAAGACGGTCCCGGGGAGGTTGCAGAGTTTGTTAGAGGGAAGCAGCGCCTATATAGAAGCCAGCTGAGGAGGAGCCCGTGCTTTAAACAAGCCAGGCTTTGAGCAGGTGAAGATAGGAATCATATCAGGTTAGTCCTGGGGGCTCCCGGGCTGCAAAACTGGTGTCTCCTGAGAAGACTGAGGACGGGTGCTGGTGCCCTGGCCAGAACCATCAGAGAGGAGGGGCGGAGGCCTGGGCAGGAACTCTCTGTGTTCAGAAAACGGTTCGATGACCCTTTCAGAGTATGGGCTTTGTCCTTCTCAACAAACCTTCTTGTTTTACATATGATGTCTAGAAATAAAGCACCCATTTTATAGAAAGAACAGTAAGGAAAATGAGAGCTAACTTTTAGGAACTGCTTCCAAGGGGCAAGCACACCCCATGAGATGGGCACCACCACTCCCATTTTATAGATAAAGAAACTGAGCCACAGAGAGGCCACTGCCTTGCCCCATCGTCACAGCTAGGAAGGGTGGAGATCACATTTGAACCCAGGTCTCTGTAACTCCGGGGCCCATGCACTTGGCTCTTAAGCAGCACTGCCTCTAGGCCTCCTTCCTATGCACATGGCCCTGTGTGCCTGTTGATTGTCTGTTGTCCTGGCACGATTATTAATGGTACCTCCTTTCATCCTCAAAAGGATCCTAGTTTGAGGTGTTTTTTGTTTGTTCGCTTGTTTGTTTTTGTTCTGTTTTTTTTGAGACAGGGTCTCGCTCTGCACCCTGGTCACTGCACCCAGGCTGGAGTGCAGTGGAGCGATCTTAGCTCACTGCAATCTCTGCCTCTTGGGCTCAAGAGGTCTTCAAAAGGGCCTTGTTTGGCTGACAAATTTTAAGGCTAGGTAGAGACTACATTATCATAGCAAGATGTTGGTGGGCAGAGTTTGGGAAACCCAGCTGACGGCTGCCGCTCACTGTCCCAGAATTCTGGCATCCAGGGCTCCCTCCCCGGGGGCAGTTCCGCATTGTGTTAATGAGGCGGCCCTTGTTGACCCTGGGTACCTGGGCACTTCACAAAGCAGGCTTCGAAGATTTCCATTATTCCAGGGCTCTTTGTTTATATTTTGCCAAAGAGCTCGTTTTTCTCCCTGACACCAACCCCTACCTGTACTTGCGAGGTTCTTCTCCCCGTTGTCATGTATTAGCTTGGCCAGGAAAGTGGCCACTGTTCTCCCTGGTGCTCCCAGGTAAAAGCTCCTGGGCTCACATCCAGGCTCCTGGACTTCCATCCGGGCTCCTGGCCTCCCATCAGGGCTCCTGGCCTCCCACCCGGGCTCCTGGGCTCCCATCTGGGCTCCTGGCCTCACATCTGGGCTCCTGGGCTCCCAGCCGGGCTCCTGGCCTCACATCTGGGCTCCTGGCCTCCCACCCGGGCTCCTGGGCTCCCACCCGGGCTCTTGGGCTCCCATCTGGGCTCCTGGCCTCCCATCAGGTCTCCTGGCCTTGAATCTGGGTTCCTGGACTCCCATCTGGGATCCTGGCCTGGAATCCAGGCTCTTGGCCTCCCATCCAGTCTCCTGGTGCTGGCTCTGCCTTCTCTTTTGGAGCGGGTGATAGCAGTGGGGGCTGGTGAAATGTGTCACTTCCTGTTCCTGGTTCTTCCTGCAAATGTCCCTGGCCTAGCTCTGAGGAGCTTCCTATGTGACCCCTTCATGCATCTCTAGCCACTGCAGATAATACTCTCTCATCACTTCCCACCCAGGTTCCTGAAAGCGAGCATGCCCCCCAGCAAGGCATGGAAAGCGCTGATTCCGCAGAACGCTGAGAAGGGGTGCACACCTCAGTGTTCAGACCAGCCTGGGGCACTGGCTACTGGAGAAACAGTGAATACATGTCTGCACTGAAAGACTTCTTCAAATCTTTGAAACGCCAGCCCATTTCCAAGAGGTCGGCGTGGTAGTCAGCACTTCTCAAGCTGTCCCCTCAATCTTTTATCTGGAACATCTCGTGGGGCTGGTGTTCTGTGGGGCACACCGGAAAGGCATGGAGATAGGCAGGGGAGGATGAAGCCAGGATGTGGGAGAGATTTAAAGACTTTGAAAGGATCCATGGACAGGCGCAGTGGCTCACACCTGTAATCCCAACACTTTGGGAAGCCAAGGCAGGCAGATGTCTTGAGGTCAGGAGTTTGAGACCAGCCTGGCCAACATGGTGAAACCCCACCTCTACTAAAAATACAAAAATTAGCCGGTGTGGTGATGGGTGCCTGTAATCCCAGCTACTCAGGAGGCTGAGGCAGGAGAATCACTAGAACCTGGTAGGTGGAGGTTGCAGTGAGCCGAGATCACACCACTGCACTCTAGCCTGGGCAGCAGAGTAAGACTCTGTCTCCAAAAAAAAAAAAAAAAAAAGACTTTGAAAGGACCCAAAAAGGTGAGGGAAAGGGGGAAAGGAAAGGACCAAAGCCAAGAGACAGCCCCAGACCAGGATGAGAGGGCATCACAGAGCTTCCAGCACCGAGGAAGACCAAGTGGGTCCAGGCTCCGGGAAGCCTGAGAGATGCCTTTGACCAATCCATGAATGATATTATTACAGCCATTGATTATTCACATTATTATAAATAAGTGAGTGGCCAAGAAATCACACCTGAGGAGATGCGAATGCTACCCGGACAGGGGCTGTTACCTGTAACGAGCACCCCTTGGCGTTCGCCCGCTTCCTTGCAGTAGCTGCTACGGGGCATCTAGTCCACCACGTGCTGCTGACCAGCAGACTCTGGGCAGGAAGTGGTTTCTTTTTTTAATTCAAAAATATCTGCCTTGTCTTGTTTGCATGAATGAGAGTGTGGCTCATATATGTGAGCTTGTTAAAAAGTCCGATGCCTGGTACAATGATCATTATTTGCAGATGACATGATTCTAGACCTGAAAGTTTGGAGAAGATCAAATTTAAAACCAAAAGAAACAAGAGAAATTAGTGTATGACTTAGAATTTAACACTGGGAGGCCAAGCATAATCCCAGCACTTTAGGAGGCTGAGGTGGACGGATTGCTTGAGTCCAGGAGCTGGAAACCTGGACAATATAGCAAGGCCCTATGTCTACAAAAAATTAAAACATTAGCCAGGCATGGTGGCACATGCCTGTGGTCCCAGCTACTCTGGAGGCTGAGGTAGGGGAGGTCGGGAGCCTGGGAGGTCGAGGCTGCAGCAAGCCAAGATAGTGCCACTGCACTCCAGCCTGGGCGACGGAGCCAGACCCTGTCTCAAAAAAAAAAAAAAGATTTTAACACTGGAGATATGGCAGCCTAAGCACTTTTTCCAGCTTCCCTGTCCCAACCCAAGTTTCTAAACATGACTGAAAGAATATGTATTTTAAAATCTGCAATAGGAATAGAAACTACAAAGTTTCTATTATTCTTCATTATCAGAAGTTGTGAGGACTGAGCTGAATGTGAAAACTCTAGCCATAAGATGTGTTCAGAAAAGAACACCTGAAGGCCAGGCGCAGTGGCTCATGCCTGTAACCCCAGCACTTTGGGAGGACAAGGAGGGCAGATCACCTGAGGTCGGGAGTTCGAGACCAGCCTGACCAACATGGAGAAACCCCGTCTCTACTAAAAATACAAAAAATTCGCCAGGCGTGGTGGTACATGCCTGTAATTCCAGCTACTCGGGAGGCTGAAGCAGGAGAATCGCTTGAACCCAGGAGGTAGAGGTTGCGGTGAGCTGAGATCGTGCCATTGCACTCCAGCCTGAGCAACAAGAGTGAGACTCCATCTCAAAAAGAAAAAAGAAGAGAACACCTAGGCCGGGCGCGGTGGCTCACGCTTGTAATCCCAGCACTTTGGGAGGCCGAGGCGGGCGGATCACGAGGTCAGGAGATCCAGACCACGGTGAAACCTCGTCTCTACTAAAAATACAAAAAATTAGCCGGGCGTGGTGGCGGGCGCCTGTAGTCCCAGCTACTCGGAGAGGCTGAGGCAGGAGAATGGCGTGAACCCGGGAGGCGGAGCTTGCAGTGAGCCGAGATTGCGCCACTGCACTCCAGCCTGGGCGACAGAGCGACACTCCGTCTCAAAAAAAAAAAAAAAAAAAAAAAAGAAGAGAACACCTGTGAAGGGAAGGAAGGGAAGGGCCAGCTTAAGGACTTAGGGATGTGCTGAGTCCAGGGGAGGAGGCAGCTGTAGGTGACCGGTGGGCGTGGCAAGGACTTGCTCCGCCCCTACTGCCAGGAGGCGGCAGAGACCTACTGGGGAAATTATTTACCCTACAGATGAGGACACGGGGCTCATTTCCTTCATAAACAGCCCTTTATCAATAACATAAAGCACAACAGCCCAACAGAGAAAACGGGCAAGGAGAGGATCCTGCGGTTCACAGAGAAATACGAGTGACTAATACCATGAAAAGATTTTGGATCTCACTCATAATTAATGCTAATTAAAACAACAACAACGCTGAACAATACATATTCACCACTGGCAAAACTTTTTAAAGACTGCTAATTTTCAGGGCTGGTGAGGGTGTTGGGGAAATAGGGTTCTTCCAGCTGATGGGATGTAAATTGGAACAACCTTTCTAGAGGACAATTTGGCATTAGCTGTCAAACAGAATTACTATTTATTTTTATTTTTTATTTTCTTTGAGATGGAGTCTCTCTCTGTTGCCTAGGCTGGAGTGCAGTGGCGCGATCTCAGCTCACTGCAAGCTCCACCTCCTGAGTTCATGCCATTCTCCTGCCTCAGCCTTCCGAGTAGCTGGGAATTACTGTTATTATTTTGAGACAAGGTCTCGCTTTGTCGCCCAGGTTGGAGTCCAGTGGCTCTATCTCTGCTCACTGCAACCTCTGCCTCCTGGGTTCAAGTGATTCTCCCACCTCAGCCTCTTGCGTAGCTGGAACCACAGGCACACACCACCACGCCTGGCTAATTTTTGTAGTTTTTGTAGAGAGAGAGTTTCACCATGTTGCCCAGGCTGGTCTCGAACTCTTGGGCGCAAGTGATCCACTCGCCTCAGCCTCCCAAAGTGCTGGGATTATAGGTGTGAGCCACTGCACCCAGCCTCAAACAGAATTACTAAGATCCTAGAAGAAAATATGATAAAATATTTCTATATTCTTGGAGAAGGGAAAAACCTAAGCAAGACACAAAATCCAGAAGCGCTAAAGGAAAAAATGAACAGATTTGACCTCATAAAAATGTAAAACTTCTGGCCGGGCACGGTGGCTCACGCTTGTAATCCTAGCACTTTGGGAGGCCGAGGCGGGCGGATCACGAGGTCAAGAGATCGAGACCACGGTGAAACCCCGTCTCTACTAAAAATACAAAAAAATTAGCCGGGCGTGGTGGTGGGGCGCCTGTAGTCCCAGCTACTCAGAGAGGCTGAGGCAGGAGAATGGCGTGAACCCAGGAGGCGGAGCTTGCAGTGAGCCGAGATCGCGCCACTGCACTCCAGCCTGGGGACAGAGCGAGACTCCGTCTCAAAAAAAAAAAAAAAAAAAATGTAAAACTTCTATAGGGCTAGAGACTATGACAAAGATAAAAGACAAATAATAGACAATATGTGCAACATGCAAAGTAGCACTAAAATGCAAACAGCCCCTTCATATCAAAGGATAAAACTTTATATTCCAATATATAAATGGTCAATGGATAAGAACAGGCAACTTGCAAGAGAAGAAATTCAGATAGCCTGGGATTGAGAAATGACCTTGATGCTCCCTGGGGATCAGATAAATGCAAATTTTAAAACAGATAATATCTGGAGTTGGCAAAGGGAAAGTAGTGCTCCCGTAAACTGTGGGCACTATATGCTGTAGAATCTTTTGAAGGGCCATTTGGAAGAAACTATCAACATTGCAAATGTGCAGATAAACTTCTAGGAATCGATCCTTCGGAAATGCCAGCTCAACCCTAGATGGACATGAGCAAGAACAATCCTCAGGGGATACGTTGCAAGACCTCCAGGGGATGCCTGAAACAGCTAATAGTACTGAGTGCTATGTAGACTGTGTTTGTTCCTATACATGCATACCTATGATAAAGTTTAATTTATAAATTAGGCACAGTAAGAGATTAATAACTAATAATAAAATAGAACAATTATAACAATATACTGTGGTAAAACTTATGTGAATGCGGTCTCTCTCTCTCACTCTCAAAATGCCTTATTGTACTGCAGTCACCTATTTTTAGATAGTGGTTGACCACAGGTAACTGAAACCGCAGAAAGCATAACTGTGATGTGGAGGGACTGCTTGCATGCTCCTTTCAGACCTGTTTGTGAGAGAGTTTTAACTGGAGGGCATCTAAATAATCAGAGAGTGGGAAGAGAAAGGGACACTACCTTTTTATAGTTTTGTATTGTTTGTGAATGTTTTCTATTTCATATGTTTTGTAATTAAGGCCAAAAGAGATGACAAAAAGGAAAAAATGCTGTGTCTGACTTTCAGGAATTTATTAGAGGGAGTGGAAATTCTACCACCTCCTATTGCTAAGTCTCATTAAAATACCCTTGAAATCAACCCAAACCAACTCTCAGGCACAGCCAGAACAACAGAGGCAGAGCAGAGCTCAGGATCCTGAATCCACACCCCCAGGCCCCTCCTGGTGGGAAGAGAAGAAGAGGAGAGCTCGCTTCCCACCATCCCCATCCCACCTGGCTGGAGAGGCTGATGTGGCGTGAGGTTTGGCCATCAGTCCACAGAGGGGACTTCATGTACAAAATTCATTAACATTTATTGAGCACTTATGATGTGCCAGGCACTGTTCTAGGTCCTGAGGATATGGTGATGAACAAGATCCCTGCTCTCATAGGTTACCCAGTGGGTGCCCTAAGCAGGCAATAAATAAATACATGAGCAAGATGACAAGAGAATAGCAGAAAGCACTAACGTTTTGGAGCAAAGCCATGAACTCTTTTTTTTTTTTTTTTTTTTTGAGACAGAGTCTTGCTCTGCCACCCAGGCTGGAGTGCAGTGGTGCGATCTCAGCTTACCATAACCTCTGCCTCCCGGATTCAACTGATTCTCCTGCCTCAGCCTCCCGAGTGGCTGGGATTATAGGCACGTGCCACCACACCCAGCTAATTTTTCTATTTTTAGTAGAGATGGGGTTTCACCACGTTGGTCAGGCTGGTCTCGAACTCCTGACCTCGTGATCTGCCAGCCTCAGCCTGCCAGTGTTGGAATTACAGGTGTGAGCCACCGCGCCCGGCCCGAAAGCCATGAACTCTTTTCCCAATTATTTTCTTATTGAGAAGCATCTCTCAGCTTGCTGTTGGGTTCTGCTGTTAGTAAGCGTAAGGATGGAGGAAGCCTGGCTGATGACATTAAGCAGCTAAAGGCGTGGACTGTCGAGGCCAAATAGCATCAGCTCTCTTTGGCTTCCCCAGCCCATGGAACAGTCTTCCTATTTTGCGAATTTCCGACCTTATGAACTCACACCTGCTTATGATGGAAGCCAGAAACTTTCCCCGTCTCTCTTGAAGATTGGGCACAGCATACAACTTAAGACACCACCTGCTGGCTGCTCCTGCATGAGGCTAAGTGACACTGAGAAGCAGGTGCCTGGAGTCCTTTCTGTCAGGATGACAGCAGATCCCAGACGCAGCAGCAGAAAGAACCAGTCCACGTAAATGGCCTTCGAGCCTGGTTCTCTGATTTCCCTAAGATTTTATGAGACACCTCCTATCCTTTAATAAGTTCCTCTGTAGCTTAAAACCAGCTAAAGAGCAGTCTGTTGGGACTCCTACCAGTACACGAAGGGATAGAGGCAATAATCAAATAAACTACTTTCAGATAGAGATCAGTGCTAGAAGGAGGTCAGCACAAGGTGATGTAAGACAGAGTGACAGGTGAGGTGAGGGCTACACTTGATAAAGGGGTCAGTGTAGCCTCTCTGAGGAGGTGACGTTGAGCTGAGACCCAAACAATGAGAAGGAACTAGCCATAGAAAGATCCGAGCAAGGAGACTTCTAGACAGGGGGAGCAGAAAATGTAAAGGATGAGCTTCAGATGTTGATGGATGTAGGGAGGGTTGATGTGTTTGGAGTTTAGTGCAGGTGAATAAAGAGGAACATAATGAGATTGGAAAGTAGGTAGGAGTCAGTTCATGCCAGGCCTTGCAGATCATGGTAAGACATTTGGATTTTATTCTGAGGTTAGTGGGAAGCCATTAGAGAGTTTTAAACGGGACATAATGTAGTACCTGGGGTAGCCAGCCTCCAAAACATCCTCCAGTGATCCTTGCGTCCTGGTGTTTACACCCTTGTGTAACCCCTCTCACATTGACTAGGGCTGACCCAATAGGATGCTGCAATGTGACGGTATATAACTTTCAAGGATAGGTCATAAAAGACATTGTGACTCTGCCTTGGTCTCTCGAATGTCTCCCTCTGGGGAAGCCAGCCACCATGTTGTGAAGATACTCAAGCAGCCCTGTGGAGAGGCCCACACACTGGTGACGCACTGAGGCTTTCTGCCAACAGCCTTGTGAAGGAGATATCTTGAAAGAGGATCCTCCAGCCCCAGCCAAGCTTTCAAACGGTTCCAACTCTGACATCCTGACAACTTCATGAGAGGCCCTGAGCCAGAACCACCCAAACTCCTGACCCATAAGTGTGTTATGTAACAAATGTTTGTTGTTTCATGCCACTAAGTTTTGGGGCAATTTGCTACCTCTAGCCATTGTTCCCAGCTGGTGTGTAGTCTGACCGGCAGGTGCCCATGCTTTATTAGTGGTTTGATATTTTGACTATCGGCCCTGAGTAGGAGGAATGACATAGAGAGGAGATAGAGTTGTGAGTGAGAGGAGCCGAATCGTGGAGTCAGAGTGAGAAGCAGCACCCTGGGGAGGGCTGAGTCACTTGTGCTGTCTGGAGGAAGGCAGAGCAAAGATCTGCAGCCCAGCTGACTGTGGTCTCAGGTTTTCTAGCCTCCAGCCTTTCTCCCGGGTTCCTAAGTCTGTATGTCCTCACTGGAAATGCCCCATGACTTGGGGTGACATGGGTGAGTTTTCTTCCTCCTTCCTCCCAGAGCCATGCCAGACCTGATGCTGGAGGGCTGGGCTCTTGTCCTAATTTGCCGTCCTGGGCTGGGCCCAGGGCACCCGCCAGTGGGGGAAACTGCCTTCTCCGCCTCCTGTGTGCACTGATGGTCACACCTCGCCCCACATCAGCCTCTCCAGCCAGGTAGGGTGGGAACCACAGGAAGCGAGCCCCCTTCTTCTCTTCCCACCAGGAGGGGCTGGGGGGTGTGGATTCAGGATCCTGAGTTCTGCTCTGCCTCTGTTGTTCTGGCTGTGCCTGAGAGTTGGTTTGGGTTGATTTCAAGGGCATTTTAATGAGACTTAGCAATAGGAGGTGGTAGAATTTCCACTCCCTCTTATAACTTCCCGAAAGTCAGACACACAGCATTGTTTTTTCCTTTTTGTCATTATCCTTTTTGGCTTTAATTACAAAACATATGAAATAGAAAACACTCACAAACAATACAAAACTATAAAACGTGAGTACCCCTTTCTCTTCCCACTCTCTGATTATTTAGATGCCCTCCAGTTAAAACTCTCTTACAAACAGGTCTGAAAGGAGAATGCAAGCAGTCCCTCCACGTTGCAGTTTTGCTTTCTGCGGTTTCAGTTACCTGCGGTCAACCACCATCTAAAAATAGGTGAGTGCAGTATAATGAGGCACTTTGAGAGAGAGAGAGAGAAACCGCATTCACATCAGTTTTATCACAGTATATTGTTATAGTTGTTCTATTTTATTATCAGTTATTATTATTATTTTTGAGATGGAGTCTCACTCTGTCTCCCAGGCTAGAGTGCAGTGGTGCAATCTTGGCTCACTGCAACCTCCACCTCCTGGGTTCAAGCAATTCTCCTGCTTCAGACTCCCAAGTACTGGGATCACAGGAGCCCACCACTGTGCCTGGCTAATTTTTGCATTTTTAATAGAGACAGGATTTCACCATGTTGGCCAGGCTGGTCTCAGACTCCTGACCTCAGGTGATCTGCCTGTCTCAGCCTCCCAAAGTGCTGGAATTACAGGCATGAGCCTCTGCGCCCAGCTTTAGTTATTACTGTTAATCTCCTACTACACTAACTCCATGGACTGAACAGGCCACCCCTTTGGCTGCTTAACATCATCATCCGCTTTCTTCCATCCTTGCACTCACAAACAACAGAACCCAACAGCAAGTGGAGAGAAGTTTTTCAAAAGAGAAATAGTTGTGAAAAGAGTTCATGGCTTTGCTCCAAAACTTCAGGGCTTTCTGGCATTCTCTTTTCATCTTGCTCATATATTTATTCATTGCCTGCCTAGGGCATCTGCTGGGTAAGCTATGAGAGTGGGGATCTTGTTCATCACCTTGTCCTCAGGACTTAGAACAGTGCCTGGCACATCATAGGTGCTCAACAAATGTTAAATTAATGAATTGTGCCATGAAGTTCCTTCCTATATTGAATAGAGCTGACCTGTGTAGCCAATAGGGTATTGCAAAACTGACAGTGTATTTCATGAAGCCTCAGTTTCCATGGCTAAGTGCCTCTTCCTTTGGTTATTCCCAATTGCAGATTCCAGAGAAGGGGAATATGAGTGGCTCATCTCATCTGTCTGTACCAAGCCATGCCATAGATTGCCAGGTTGCCTATAAATTGGAAGCTTCAGGGAGATGTGTCTGCCTATCTTAGTCAATTAGAAGTCCCATGGCCTCTCAGACACTGTGGTTGACAAGTCTAGTATGATAGGGTCACATCTTATCGGAACAGGGATTCTAAAATGTCTATGTAAGACTTTATCCATAGAGTTACTCATGAAAATCCCTTAAATTACCCACACATTTATTGATTTACTTATTTTTTTTTTTTTTTTTTTTTTTTTTTTTTGAGACGGAGTCTCGCTCTGTCGCCCAGGCTGGAGTGCAGTGGCGCAATCTCGGCTCACTGCAAGCTCCGCCTCCCGGGTCCACACCATTCTCCTGCCTCAGCCTCTCCGAGTAGCTGGGACTACAGGCGCCCGCCACGACGCCCGGCTAATTTTTTTTATTTTTAGTAGAGACGGGGTTTCACTGTGGTCTCGATCTCCTGACCTCGTGATCCGCCCGCCTCGGCCTCCCAAAGTGCTGGGATTACAAGCGTGAGCCACCGCGCCCAGCCTATTTACTTATTTTTTTATTTTTATTTTTTCTGAGACGGAGTCTCGCCCTGTTGCCCAGGCTGGAGTGATCTCGTGATCACTGCAATCTCTGCCTCCTGGATTCAAGCGATTTTCCTGCCTCAGCCTCCCGAGTAGTTGGGATTACAGGCATGCACCACCATGCCTGGCTTATTTTTTTTTTTGTATTTTTAGTAAAGACGGGGATTCTCCATGTTGGCCAGGCTGGTCTTGAACTCCTGACCTCAGATGATCTGCCCACCTCAGCCTCCCAAAGTGCAGGGATTACAGGCGTGAGCCACCGCACCTGGCCAAAAAATACACATCTTTAGACATGAAAGTCACAGCCCGCATAATGAGATGCTCACAGTATAAGAGGCATTTGTGAGACCCACTGAGAGAATAACAGGCTCCCATCACATCTGTCTCTGCTTATTCTGGGCACACACTCTGAGTAGAATGATAGGTAGACTCGCTGGCACTATTTAAATTGTCCTCTCTCCTCCCCTCCTTTCCTCCTTCCTTCCTTTCTTCTCTTTATTTATACATACATGCTACAAGGGTTTAAAGATCCACTTGCTCTTGTTAGATTTACACATGAATTGCATGGAGGTCTGAATATAAGAGGAAGAAAATTAATCTGATCCCAGTGAGAAAGCCCTGAGCACAGATGTAAAAGAAGAAAGCAGCAAAATTGTATTGATAATCCTATTTCCTGAAATAGATCTCTCATATGAAATGTAAGGAGATTTTAGAAAACAGCTATTACCTATTCTGAGGGAGATTAGACAAGGACAGTGCAGGGGGAACTGGGTGCTTCATCATATTAGATTGTCCCTGGAAGCTGAAATAAATAGGCTTACAGAAAATTGGATTATTGAGCAGAAGATAAACAAGAGAAACGTATGTGGCAAGTGAGGGATATTAATGGAGAGATGAAAAGAAAACAAGGGAAAATGCCAGGCATTTAGGATAAAGTGTGAAGATATACTATGAGGGAAAGACACTTTAAGTTTCTGGATAAAATAAATCAGGTGGAAAGAAATCAATAATCAAAAACTTGTTCTCTCTCTCACTCACACCACACACACACACACACACACACACCCCACTGTAAAATCCTTAAGGAAAAAAAGCTTGTCTATTTTCTTCACTGCTCTCTCCCCAGAACTTAAAACAGTGCCTACCTAGCATATAGTAAGCGCTCAATAAATATTTGTCGAATAAATGAATGCAAGACTTTAAAATGAACTGAGATGGGTCATCTTGTACCAATTAAAACGAGACTACTGACCCTAAGCTATCTCTTGGTGAAACTCTCAAACTTGGTACAAAAATAAAGACTTCTGGCCGGGCGTGGTGGCTCACACCTGTAATCCCAGCACTTTGGGAGGCCGAGGCGGGTGGATCACCTGAGGTCGGGAGTTCAAGACCAGCCTGGCCAACATAGTGAAACCCCGTCTCTACTAAAAATACAAAAATTAGCTGGATGTGGTAGCACATGCCTGTAATCTCAGCTACTCGGGAGGCTGAGGCATGAGAATCGCTTGAACCCGGGAGTGAGAGGTTGAAGGGAGCCAAGATGGGCACTCCAGCCTGAGCAACAAGAGCAAAACTCCGTCTCAAAAAATAATAATAATAAATACAGACTTCTCTCAAATTTCATGCAGAAAAAATTCAAACTTAGATGATTTCCGAAGATCTTAATAATCAGGACAATTGTGAACTTCTCATGCAACAGTCAATGCCTGAGACAATGGAGTGAAAGCTACCAGATCCTTAAGAGAAAAGTGTCCCCCAGGACTCTTAAAGCCAGCCCTGATGTTGGCCACGGGAAAAGACAATCAAGGAAAATCTCCGACCTTCGGTGAAATGCAGAGACTAAAAGACCCCTGTGCTGCGTGTGATGTGATTTTGAGAGAAAAAAAAAAAGGTCAGGTGTGGTGGCTCACGCCTGTAATCTCAGCACTTTGGGAGGCCCAGACAGGAGGATCCCTTGAGCTCAGGAGTTAGAGACCATTCTGGGCAACATGGCAAAACCCCGTCTCTACAAAACAAAAGCAAAAACAAAAACAAACAAACAAACAAACAAACAAAAAACCAGAAAAATAGCCAGGTGTGGTGGCACGTGCCTGTGGTCCCAGCCACCCTGGAGGCCGAGGCTTCAGCGAACCAAGATCACGCCACTGCACTCCAGCCTGGGCCACAGAGCAAGATTGTCTTAAAAACAAAACAAAACAAAACTAACGGAGCCCTGAAAACGGAGCGCAATTCATCAATCCGCTGACGGTGATGGGTCCCCTGGCCCGATGCCGCGGGCCCTTAGGTCCTGGTGGGGGAGTCGGTCAGTCAATGCATGGGTGAGCAAATGAGTGAAGCAACGCGAGCACAGCGCTGGCCCGGATCTAACTTGGCGGGGCGGCGGGGCCACTGGGGAGGTGGCAGCCCAGCCCCGAGCTCGACATGGCAGGCCCCTCGGCCTGGCCGGTGCCTGAGAACCCTAGGATCACAGCGTTGGGCCGGGGTGGGACAGGGCCAGGTAGCATCCCCCTACAGAGCTGGGTCAGGGCCTTGTTGTGGCCGGGCCAAGCCCGGCAGCGGAGCTGGCGCGCGAGTGAGCGGAAAGCGCAAGACCCCCGGAGCCCGGCACAGCGCTCCTCACCACCGGGAAAGGCGGCTGGGCCTGACCGGGCTCCCGCATCCCTCCACCCCGCAGCGTGCAGCCGCCCCAAACCCCCAGGGGCCTCCGGCTTCCAGGTGAGCAGCACCGGAAGGGAGCGGCGCCGCGTCCTCACCGCCGCGGGGGGCTCCCCATCCCCGTCCTAGCCGCTTCACGCCTTCAGCGTGGAAGGACGGGGGCCCGGGGACCCCTGCAAACGGCTGAGACCCCAAAGCCCGGCTCCTCTGCCCCGCTCTCCCTCCCCGGCGCTCCGGCCGCACGGCCGCTTCCGGCACCGAGGACGCCCCGGGCTCCAGCGTTCAGCCTGCGTTTCTGGACACCAGGGATGCGCAGGGGGTTGGACAGGATCGCCCCAAACCTGCGTCGTGGGGCTTCGCCCTCCTAAAATCACCCAGGCAGCCTGTGCGCGGCCCCACCACAGCGCCTGAGGCAGCACCGCCTGAGCGCGTTCAGAAAGTAGGCAGTACTTTTATTTTTACTCTTATTTTGAGACAGGGTCTCGCTTTGTCGCCCAGGCTGGAGTGCAGTGGAGCGATCTCGGCTCACCACACCCTCGAACTTCCGGGCTCAAGCCATCCTTTCGAGTAGGTGGGACTACAGGCGCACGGCACCACGCCCGGCTAATTTTTAAACTTTTTGTAAAGATGGGGTCTCACTACGTTGCTCAGGCTGGTCTTGAGCTCCTGAGCTCAAGCGTTCCTCCCGCCTTGGCCTCCCAAAGTGATGAGATTACAGGCGTGAGCCACTGTGTGCGGCTGGTAGTACTTTTTGTACCTTGGGGACAAAAATAAAAACCCAGTCACTTAAGTGGCACTCCTACAGCAGCAGTGACTTAATAACTGGAGATAGAAAAAGAATAAAAAAAAAATACTGGTGTCTGAACAAAGAGACATACTTAGAAAATTGTATTATACTGACTGACATGTCTAATTCCCATCCCTTGTGGGGCGTGGGGGGCGGAGCACTTACTTCCCACCCCCAAAACCCCCCAAAATGATAAAAATAAATGAGCAAAACAGACCCAAAACAGCAGCCCTAGCTCCCATCATTCCCAAGCAGTTTGCTGACTGACTCACCTAGCATTTCGTGGATGCAAAGAAGAGCCCCTTCCACCAGGTGAAGAAGAAAAGGGGGTCTGGGCACTATAGCTCATGCCTGTCATCCCAGCACTTTGGGAGGCCGAGGTGGACGGATCACTTGAGGTCAGGAGTTCAAGACCAGCCCAGCCAACATGGTGAAACCCCATCTTTACTAAAAACACAAAAAAATTAGCCGGCCATGGTGGCGCCTGAGGCAGAAGAATTGCTTGAACCTGGGAGGCGGAGGTTACAGTGAGCCGAGATCGTGCCACTGCACTCCAGCCTGGGTGACAGAGTGAGACCCTGTCTAGAAAAAAAAAAAGGAGAAGAGGAAGGAGAAGAAAGCGGGGGGATGTTTAGGGGGGTTTATCTGAGGGTGGCCAGGCAGCTCCTGGAATCCGTGCTGAGGAGCAGCCAGGCCTGGGAGCAGGGACGTCCAGGGGAAGCCAAAGCAGGCCCAGCCTTGCCTTCCTTTCTGTCTGCGCCTCTGTTGTTCAGTGGCATCTTTTTTCAACTCACTGTGTCCCTGTTTCTGTCTTTCCACCTTGCCATCACTTGAATCCTCTGTTTGACTCTGTCTCCAACTGTCCCTGCCTCAGGACAGAAATCTCTTCTCCCTGTTTCCCCAGCTCACCTACTTTTCCCCTCTCCCCGCTGTGCAGAACTGCTCCCTCACCTCTGCTGAAACACGTGGGTCTTTCCATGATCCAAACAAGTTTGGTGATTACACTAACTGACCTGTCTCTGGATGTCCCCATCCAGATCTGAGCAATGGGCTCAGTCTCTGGGGCACTTCCCCACAGGGGCAGCTTCCCCCTCTGCCCTGTGGTTGTGTGAGCACGTGGGGTTGCAATAGGGACACAGTCCACTCTTGGGAGTGGCAGTGAGTGTGAGAGTTCTCAGCTAAAGGGCAAAACCTGGGGACACACCTCAAAAAAAGGCTTCTATTTAGGGCAGTGAAACTACTCTGTATGATACATCCATACTCTGTATGGATGCATGTCATTGTGCATTTGTCCAAACCCACAGGATGTTCAACAGCAGAGTGAACCCTAATGTACGCTGTGGACTCTGGGCAATGATGATGTGTTGGTTTGTGGGTTGTAACAAATGGACTGCTCTGAGGGGATGTTAATTATGGGGGAGGCTGGCAGGGAGTACACCGGAACTCTCTGTACCTTCCTTTTTATTGTGAACATAAACCTGGTCTAAAAAAAATTAAGTCTTAAAAAAAAATTTTAGCTGGGTGCAGTGACTCATGCTTGTAATCTTAGCACTTTGGGAGGCTGAAGGGGGCGGGTCGCTTGAGCCCAGGAGTTCAAGATCAGCCTGGGCAACAAAGTGAGACCCCCATTTAATTAAAAAGTTAGCCAGGCATGGTGACACATACTGTAGTCTCAGCTACTCAGGAGGCTTGAGTCCAGAAGGTCAAGGCTACAGTGGGCTATGATCACACCACTGGCACTCCAGCCTGGGCAACAGGGAAGACCTTGTCTTAAAAAAAAAAAAAAAATCAAGTACCGGGGGCGGTGGCTCACACCTGTAATCCCAGCAGTTTGGAAGGCCGAGGTGGATGGATCACCTGAGTTCAGGAGTTTGAGACCTACCTGACCAACATAGTGAAACCCTGTCTCTACTAAAAATACAAAAATTAGCCGAGCATGGTGGCGCATGCCTGTAATCCCAGCTACTTGGGTGGCTGAGGCAGGAGAATCACTTAAACCCAGGAGGCGGATGGTTGAAGTGAACTGAGATCGCGCCATTGCACTCCAGCCTGAGCAACAAGAGCGAAACTCCATCTCAAAACAAAACCAAAAATTAAATTTTTCTTAAAGGGAGAAAAGAAAATAAAAGGCTTCTATGTTAAGGAAACCCCACAAAAAGAGGTGCTCCTGGAAATCCTGCAGAAAAGCCTGAATGTAACTCTCCTAATGCCTTGTGCTCCCTTCTGCAGATTTTACAAATATATAGAAATATATGTACATTCCTAAGGCTTAAAGATAAATTTCACATGTGACTGTGAAATGAGATTGTAAAAAGATGTTTCTGTTCTATATGATTCAGGGTGAAAGGCTTTCTAAATGCAGTATATTGCATTAGTATCTTCATACAGCCTCTTCCTGACATCAAAGTTCTATGCTTATATATCATGCGTTAACATTGCTGAAAATCTATGTAAAAACTTGGCCCAGGAAGAACCTAATTAAAATATGCAGTTTCCTTGATTTAATATGGCCAAGATTTTGCCAAAAAAATTCTACATGTTTTCAGAGACAGCTCTGGGAACAGAGCTTTTTCTGTCACTCTTTCTCAAGACACCCCCTTTGAATCTCAGTGAAGGACCAGGAAGGTACATTGCCAGCCAAGAGAGACCATCTCTGAAAGACACAGCTGCTTAGATGTGGGGCCAGTGATGATTGGTAGATTTATTCTTCTAGATTCTTTTTTTTTTTTTTTTTTTTGAGACGGAGTCTCGCTCTGTCACCCAGGCTGGAGTGCAGTGTTGCGATCTCCGTTTGCTGCAAGCTCCGCCTCCGGGGCTCACGCCATTCTCCTGCCTCAGCCTCCTGAGTAGCTGGGACTACAGGCGCCCGCCACCACGCCCGGAGAATTTTTTGTATTTTTAGTAGAGACGGGGTTTCACCGTGTTAGCCAGGGTGGTCTCGATCTCCTGACCTCGTGATCCATCAGCCTCGGCCCTCCAAAGTGCTGGGATTACAGGCGTGAGCCACCGCGCCCGGCCAAGATTCTTTTTTTTTTTGAGACACGTTCTGGCTCTGTCTCCCAGGCTGGAGTGCAGTGGCATGATCTTGGCTCATTGCAACCTGTGCCTCCTGGGCTCAAGTGAGCCTCCCACCTCAGCCTCCCAAGTAGCTGGGACTACAGGTGCACACCACCACACCTGGCTAATTTTTTTTTAAACTTTTTTGTAGAGATGCGGTTTCGCCATATTGCCCAGGCTTTCTAAATGTTGAATAAACCTCAAAAGAGAAATGGCAGCATTTGCTTCTTTGTAGAAACTAAATGCGGCAAAATTCTCCCATCCTGAATCACAAATTAATTGTTCAAATGGCTATTTCTCATCCAAGGTGTTAGACAGTTCTCTCATTTCCAGGGAGTTTTGTGAAACCATGGTTTGCCTAGTTTCTGTTTGTTGTTGTTGTTGTTGTTTGTTTGCTTTCTAAGAGACGGGGTCCTGCTCTGTCATGCAGGCTGGAGTGCAGGGCACAATCATGGCTCACTGCAGCCTTGAACTCCTGGGCTCAAGCGATCCTCCTGCCTCAGCCTCTTGAGTAGATGGGAATATAGGCACGTCCCACTGTGCCTGGCTAACTTTTTAACTTTTTTGTAGAGATGGGGTGTTACTGTGTTGCCCAGACTGGTCTTGAACTCCTGGCCTCATGAGATCCTCTGGGCTTGGCCTCCCAAAGTGCTGGGATTACAGGCATGAGCCACCAGACCTGGCCTGCGTCTAGTTTCAAACTGTGCTCTGAGAGTCCCAGGGATGGGCTGGAGCTGCCCTTCTCCCCCACACAGAGCAGCTCTGATTTGATCTGTTTTACTTATTTTCCTAATGTAGTTGTTGTTTGATTAGTTATACATTAAACATCAGTTATATAGCAACAGCCCCCAATCCAGCCCTGTAGTTGTCAAACTCTTGGGTTTTTAAAAATATTTACATCTGTAATTCTAAATAATAAAGCTTATATGTCTATTGATTTGTTCAATTTGAACCACCATCTACTGACTTCAAACTTCCTACTCTGCAAAATGGTGACTAAGCTCTCTGACCACACCCCCCAACACCTATACACAAACACACCGTTTCCCCCTGCTGATCTTCCCCAGAGAGTTACATCACAATGTTAAAAGAAATCAAAAGTGTTTGTTTGTTTATTTATTTATTTATTTATTTATTTATTTATTTTTTTAAATTTTCCAACTCTTTTATTGAAATATAAGAAAACGATTCTCCACAATGAAAGAGTAAACTTGTGGCAGGAAAAATTGTTCCAAAAGACCTACCTGAAGGCTTATTTAACATTTTTGGACATGAAAGATAAACCAATGAGAATATAGGATAAAACATCGTGTTAGTAATAAAGAAAGAAATAAAGATGGCATCAAACATCAGGCTGTGGCCACCTCAGCAATATTCAATGACAAAAGACAATGGAGTAACGCTTGCAATACACTCATGTAGAGAAAGTATGAACCAGACAAGCTGTCCTTCAATTCGAGAACAGGCCAACAGGCTGAATATGTAAGAATTCAGAGAATAGCATTCCTGTGAGCCTTTGCTGAGAATGATACTAGAAGGTAAACTCCAGCTAAGCAGGAGGTGATTGACAAAACTTCAGCAAAGTAACTGAGGTGACTATATCATTTATTTTGTTGTGTACCTTATGAAATTTTTCAAACATATACAAATGTAAAGAGAATAATGTAATGAATTCCACGTACCTACCATCCAGCTTCAATAGTTTCCATATTTTGCCAATCTTATTTCATCTTTCAGCTTTCTCCCTAAACTTTCTTTTTTCTAGAGCATTTTAAAGAAACTTCTAGACATCATGGCAGTTCACACAAATGTACAAAAATCACAAGCATTCCTGTACACCAATCACAGACAAACAGAGAGCCAAATCATGAGTGAACTCCCATTCACAATTGCTTCAAAGAGAATAAAATACCTAGGAATCCAACTGACAAGGGATGTGAAGGACCTCTTCAAGGAGAACTACAAACCACTGCTCAATGAAATCAAAGAGGATACAAACAAATGGAAGAACATTCCATGCTCATGGGTTGGAAGAATCAATATCGTGAAAATGGCCATACTGCCCAAAGTAATTTATAGATTCAATGCCATCCCCATCAAGCTACCAATGACTTTCTTCACAGAATTGGAAAAAACTACTTTAAAGTTCATATGGAACCAAAAAAGAGCCCGCATTGCCAAGTCAATCCTAAGCCAAAAGAACAAAGCTGGAGGCATCACGCTACCTGACTTCAAACTATACTACAAGGCTACAGTAACCAAAACAGCATGGTACTGGTACCACAACAGAGATATAGATCAATGGAACAGAACAGAGCCCTCAGAAATGATGCCGCATATCTACAACTATTTGATCTTTGACAAACCTGACAAAAACAAGAAATGGGGAAAGGATTCCCTATTTAATCAATGGTGCTGGGAAAACTGGCTAGCCATATGTAGAAAGCTGAAACTGGATCCCTTCCTTACACCTTATACAAAAATTAATTCAAGATGGATTAAAGACTTAAATGTTAGACCTAAAACCATTAAAATCCTACAAGAAAACCTAGGCAATACCATTCAGGCCATAGGCGTGGGCAAGGACTTCATGTCTAAAACACCAAAAGCAATGGCAACAAAAGCCAAAATTGACAAATGGGATCTCATTAAACTAAAGAGCTTCTGCACAGCAAAAGAAACTACCATCAGAGTGAACAGGCAACCTACAGAATGGGAGAAAATTTTTGCAACCTACTCATCTGACAAAGGGCTAATATCCAGAATCTACAATGAACTCAAACAAATTTACAAGAAAAAAACAAATAACCCCATCAAAAAGTGGGCAAAGGACATGAACAGACACTTCTCAAAAGAAGACATTTATGCAGCCAGAAAACACATGAAGAAATGCTCATCATCACTGGCCATCAGAGAAATGCAAATCAAAACCACAGTGAGATACCATCTCACACCAGTTAGAATGGCCATCATTAAAAAATCAGGAAACAACAGGTGCTGGAGAGGATGTGGAGAAATAGGAACACTTTTACACTGTTGGTGGGACTGTAAACTAGTTCAACCATTGTGGAAGTCAGTGTGGCGATTCCTCAGGGATCTAGAACTAGAAATACCATTTGACCCAGCCATCCCATTACTGGGTATATACCCAAAGGAGTATAAATCATGCTGCTATAAAGACACATGCACACGTATGTTTATTGCGGCACTATTCACAATAGCAAAGACTTGGAACCAACCCAAATGTCCAACAACAATAGACTGGATTAAGAAAATGTGGCACATATACACCATGGAATACTCTGCAGCCATAAAAAATGATGAGTTTGTGTCCTTTGTAGGGACATGGATGAAACTGGAAAACATCATTCTCAGTAAACTATCGCAAGGACAAAAAACCAAACACCGCATGTTCTCACTCATAGGTGGGAATTGAACAATGAGAACTCATGGACACAGGAAGGGGAACATCACATTCCGGGTACTGTTGTGGGGTGGGGGGTTGGGACAGCATTTGTTTGTTTATTTATTGAGACAAGAGTCTTGCTCTGTCGCCCAGGCTGGAGTGCAAAGGCGTGATCTCAGCTCACTGCAACCTCCGCCTCCCAGGTTCAAGCGATTCTCCTGCCTCACCCTCCCGAGCAGCTGGGATTACAGGCGTCTGCCACCGCACCCGGCTAATTTTTTGTATTTTTAGTAGAGATGGGGTTTCACCATCTTGGCCAGGATAGTCTCGAACTCCTGACCTTGTGATCCACCTGCCTCAGCCTCCCAAAGTGCTGGGATTACAGGTGTGAGCCACCTTGGCCGGCCCTCATAAGTGTTTATATCATGATGACTGTAGAAGGCATTATTCACCCTGCCCATGATAGGAAGAATGCCTAACTCCAAGTGTGAGATCGGGCACAGATTTCCAGAAGAAGTTAACAGATAAAGTGAGACTTGAAGAACACGCCTAGGGTAGCAAGGAGACAGGGGAGATTGGGTGGAAGGGCATTTGGGGAATTGGAGGCATGAGGGAAACTGAGAGGCGCTCAGTGGGAGGGGCTGGAGGGGTGGGGAGCAGGGGGAGATGCCAAGGAGTTCAGTGCAGAGCAGCGTCAGATCAGATTTGCATTGAGGAACATGCCTGTGTGGTGCCTGATGAACATGGACACAGGGGTGACTGGAGGTACAGCTGGGCCTACCCCAGCTGAGCCTTGTGAGTGAGCTGCCAGCGAGTTTGGGGTAGTCCTCTGGCAAGAAGTGTCACTTGTCAGAAGTCCCCAAACGCCCAGGGACCTGGATGGATGGGGATGCCAACCATCAGAGTAAAGAACAGCTTAGGCCGGAAGCGGTGGCTCACGTCTGTAATCGTGCACTTTGGGAGGCTGAAGCGGGTGGATCACCTGAGGTTGGGAGTTCGAGACCAGCCTGACCAACATGGAGAAACCCCGTCTCTACTAAAAATACAAAATTAGCCCAGCGTGGTGGCGCATGCCTGTAATCCCAGCTACTCGGGAGGCTGAGACAGGAGAATCGCTTGAACCCGGGAGGCGGAGGTTGCGGTGAGCTGAGATAGCCCCATTGCACTCCAGCTCTGGGCAACAAGAGCGAAACTCTGTGTTGAAAAAAAAAAAAAAAAAGAACAGCCCAGCTTAGAAGGGAGAAAGATGAGTTCTCATCTGGGTACGTCGAGTTTCAGATGCCTGTGGGAGGTGTGGGGCTGAAGCTGGGGAGAAAAAGGCTGGGAACAAGGTGGAGAAATATATATATTTTAAATTACATTAAAAAATATAATTTTTTATGGCTGTAAAATTTCTGTTAAAAAATTGGCTTTGTGTGGGAAAAAAATCGTGCTGAGAGCTTGCTTTGGAAGGTGAAACACCCACTTCTGGCGGGCCAGGGTGTCAGCCGATCTCAATATTCAGAGGAGGGAAGATGCTTCAGACAATAGGGAGGACTTTGGAGTTGCAGTGGCAAAATGAAAGGTAAAGTGGGAGAGGAGCTGAGGTGGAGGCAAGAAGCAAGATGGCAGAAGCTGCGCCAGTCCCTGTAAGACCCCTGCCTAGACAGCCCCCAAGACCTCTGGCAAAGTCTAATGACCCCACAGTGGGGTGTGATTAAATGTTGTGGGGGAACCAAAGACAAAGTTGAGTTTTCCTTCAGAACCTGGAGTAGACAGAGAGGCAGCCCACAAGAAGTCAGATCCCAAGAGGAGACAAGGCCAGGGTCCCTGGGAATCACAGCAAAACCCCAGGGAGGCCTTGGAATTCCGAGATCCATGGCTCACCTGGATTTCCAGTGGCTTGGGAGCCCCTAATTGAACTGTCCAAGATGACGGAGTGAATGAAGTCCCACACTGGGGTGGAGCGAGAAGGGAAGAGGGCCTACCCCCGTTAAGGCCTGGGTGTGAGCTGCCTGGGGAGTGTGGGTCACAGACGTGGGGTCAAGGGAGATTTCAAGGAAGAAGAGGCCCCAAACGCCAGGTGGTGCTGGGAAGCCAAGTATAATGGGGAGTCCACTGGGTCTAGTGACAAGGAAGATGGCAGATGTCGGACTGCAGATGGGGGAAGAGTGAACAGGTGCCGTGGATTGAATATGTGTGTCCCCTCCCCAAATTCATCTGTTGAAATCCTAACCCCCAAGGTGATGGTATTAGGAGGTGAGCCTTTAGAAGGTGATTAGGTCATGAGCTAAGAGCCCCCTGCAATGAGATTACTACTCCATGAAAGGACCCCAGAGAGTTCACTCTGTCTCTCTCTGCTCCCCACCACATGTAGATACAAAGAAAATTTGGCCATCTGCAACCCAGAAGACATCCCTTGCCAGAACTCAACTATGCTGGCACCACGATCTCATTCCAGCCTCCAGAATGTGAGAAAGTGCATTTCTGTTGTTTATAAGCCTATGGGAGTCTAAAGCAACCTGAATGGACTAAAATAGGTGATGAGAAAGTAAAGCACAGAGTGCATAGGAAACTTTCTAGACACTTGAACGTGATGCTGTCCTGGGAGCCCTTTGGTTATATTCTCCTCCAAAAGCCCAAAGACCCTGTAATACCATCACACAGCTATTTTGTTTTGCGTATTTTTCTGGAAAAAAGGATAAAACAAATTATGACTGTGTATGATTCAAAGTCCCACCAAAATCTGTATGCCCCTTTCTCACAAAGGCACATTTTACATCTTTGTTACAAAATTAATATGGGTTCTGGGGATAACTCTTGTCCCCAAATTGTGCCAATTACTGAACAGAAAGGGTTCTGCCTTAAATGAGGAAATGGAATTATGATTGGAACATGTCATTGCTAATTATCGCTGCTCTCAAAAGAAGATGTAAACAGGTTCAGGTTCCTTCCTTTTATTTGTTTGTTTGCTTGTTTGTTGAGACAGGGTCTCAAACAGGCTGGAGTGCAGTGGCACGATCATAGCTTAATTCACTGCAGCCTTGAACTCCCAGGCTCAGGTGATCCTCCCACCTCAGCCTCCTGAGTAGCTGGGACTACAAGCGTGCGCCATCACACCTGGCTAATTTTTGTATTTTTTTGTAGAGATGGGATTTCGCCATGTTCCCCAGGCTGGTCTTGAACTCTGGGCTCAATCGATCTTCCCACCTCGGCCTCCCAAAGTGCTGGGATTACAGGTGTGAGCCACCTCATCAAGCCCAACCTCCTTCCTTTGAAATAGACTGGTTGTGGATACTCTGTCAGTTCCCCAAGAGGACGGAAAATCCAGTTCTCCCTGGATATATTTTTGTAAAGTACACCAAAGGAGAGGACTAAAGCCAGTGTGGAAATAACCAGGGCTGTATGATGTTGTTGTAGAGAGAAAAAGGAAAGTAGAATGAACCCTTAGGACTGGTGTATAGGTTTCTTGGTGTCTTGACATTTCCACCTCATTTCTTATTTTAAATAAACTGAAAAAGTGGTGGACATAGGGAAGGGAGCGCCTCCTGGCTTATGCCGAAGGAGAGCGGAGAGACAGGTGGCAGAAGGGGGAGATGGAGTCCAGGGAGCACTTTCTTTCCTTTCTTTCTTCTCTCTCTCTTCTTTCTTTCTGTCTTTGTCTTTCTGTCTTTCTGTCTTTCCATCTTTCTTTCTTGTCTGTCCTTCCTTCCTTCCTTCCTTCCTTCCTTCCTTCCTTCCTTCCTTCC
>NW_026652308.1:2772529-2803129 GCF_009828535.3 Hylobates moloch | reverse complement strand
TCCTTCCTTCCTTCCTTCCTTCCTTCCTTCCTTCCTTCCTTCCTTCCTTCCTCCCTCCCTCCCTCCCTCCCTCCCTCTCTTTCTTGAAACAGAGTCTCACTCTGCCGCCAAAGCTGGAGGGCAGTGGTATGATCTCGGCTCACTGCAACCTCCACCTCCCGGGTTCAAGCAATTCTCCTGCCTCAGCCTCCATAGTAACTGGGACTACAGGCATGTGCCACCACACCTAACTTTGTATTTTTAGTAGAGACGGGTTTCACCACGTTGGCCAGGCTGGTCTTGAACTCCTGACCTCAAGAGATCTGCCCACCTCGGCCTCCCAAAGTGCTGGGATTACAGGTGTGAGCCACCGCGCCTGGCCCCAGGGAACACCTTTCATGGAAAAGACTTGAGCATGTTTAAATGCTGACACACTGTGGGCAGAGAGTCTGGAGACAGTGGGAGAGATCTGTTTTTGCAGTTCTAGGCCAATAGGAGGGGTGGGATTGAGAGGCCAGGAGCAGGGACTGGCCTTCGAGAGAAAGGGGTGAGCATTCAAGCAGGGTGTCTGGTGAGGACTGGGAGGGAGAGATCAGGAAGTTGAAGGAACTCTCATCTGATGGATTCTCTTTGTTCTGTGCAATAGGAAGAGAGGGGTTAGTGATGGCAGAGGGATGGGAGGGATGCTGAGCTGACAGAAGGTTTAGAAAAGCTGGTATGAGGAAGGGAGAAAGACCTGGCCAGGGAGGTAGAGCAGGCTGGTAGGAAGCATCATAGGGACAGTGGGTGTTCCCCCAGTATTCATCTTCTCTTCTTCCATGGTGATGGAATATCACTGGTCACCCAAGGACCAAGGGACAAGGGTTGGGTTTTTTATTTTGTTTACGTGCTTGTTTGTTTTTTTTCCAGCCCAACATGTTTGTCATGAACTCCCTTTTCAGAGCAATGAGAAGCCTCAACATACTTCTTTTTTTTTTTCTTCTGAGAGAGGGTCTCACTCTGTCTCCAAGGCTGGAGTACCGGCATGATCATGGCTTATACAGCTTTGACCTCTGGGATCAAGTAATTCTCCCACCTCAGCACCCCAAAGTGCTGGGATTACAGGCATGAGCCCCCAACACACTTCTTGACAGAGTCTATGGTATCTGCAACCTGAGAATACACACAAAATGCCCAAGCGTTATTCTCTGCACCAAGGCTGCATTTCCCAGGACTCTGACCCCATTTGCAAAAAGAGTCCAGCAGCAGTGAAGGGCCCAGTCTAAGGTGTCACTATTCATCTCATGGCTTCCCTGGAAGGAGGGGGGGGTGCTCTGCACCACAGCATGGTGTGAATTTTGCCCAGCACTATGTTTTTAATATTCATGTATACTGACTTTTCTTTTTATTAAAAAAGTGGGCTGGGCTTGGTGGCTCACGCCTGTAATCCCAGCACTTTGGGAGGCCGAGGCAGGCGGATCACCTGAAGTCGGGAGTTTGAGACCAGCCTGACCAACATGGAGAAACCCCGTCTCTACCAAAAATACAAAATTAGCCGGGCGTAGTGGCGCATGCCTATAATCCCAGCTACTCGGGAGGCTGAGGCAGAAGAATCTCTTGAACCCGGGAGGCAGAGGTTGCAGTGAGCCAAGATCGTGACATTACACTCCAGCCTGGGCAAACAAGAGCGAAACTCCGTCTAAAAAAAAAAAAGTGATTATTAAATATAATATACAAAAAGGCATAAAGAATAATGCAAAACACCCATGTCCCTATCATCCAGTTTAAAGAAAACATTACTAAGAGCATTCATCTCTGACCGCATCCCTTCCCCCTGCCCTTAAGTACCTGCTCCCTCCTCCCTTGAGTCTGGGATCTTTCCTTCCCACGCCTCCCACCATGCTGGCCCAGAGAGGAGGGCATTCCGTGGTGCAGTGCATTGCAGGTGGGTGAACAGGCTGCACTGCAACATTGCAGTAACAAATAGAGAACTCATGAAAGCAACAAAAGAGAGGTAAGAACTGTACTTTAGAGACAGAAATACAAGCAATTGCAGAGACTGAGACCAAAAGCTTAGGTCATTAATATGTTAGCATAGACACGGTGACAAGTCCAATGGGTGGCTATCTTAGGACACAGAAACCTGTCAGTGAACAAACCACAGGATAATGACAAAGGGGCCTGGACTAGGACTGACCCCTCCAAGCTGTTCCTAGCCAAGGTTCCACCAATATTCAGGTGAGGAGGGATTACCATTTAAAACGGGAGTAAAGTTGTGGCCACACCAGTGTGTTGTTATCAAAGGTTTGGTATTAGCTGGTTGGTGAGCTGCAGAAGTCTATTTCACCGTGTGGGTTAGTTTTTTGTTTTTTTTTTTTTTTGAGACGGAGTCTCGCTCTGTCTCCCAGGCTGGAGTGCAGTGGCACGGTCTCGGCTCACTGCACGCTCCGCCTCCTGGGTTCACACCATTCTCCTGCCTCAACTTCCCGAGTAGCTGGGACTACAGGCACCCGCCACCACGCCCAGCTAATTTTTTTTTTTTTTTAATATTTTAGTAGAGACGGAGTTTTACCGTGTTAGCCAGGATGGTCTTGATATCCTAACCTCGTGATCTGCCCGCCTCGGCCTCCCAAAGTGCTGGGATTACAGGCGTGAGCCACCGCGCCTGGCCGGGTTAGTTTTTCTTAACAAGTCAATGCTCAGATGCGTCTACCCACCAGGCTCACATTTGAATCAAGAAAATAAAATGACAGCCCTATTGGATTGTTGGACATCTTGAAGTACTTCTTAGGGACAGATGGGTGAGAGGCTGTTGGTTGACATTTAATTGTAGTTTCAAATTTATCAAACATCTCTTTGCAATATGTCCAAGTTAGCCTGGAAGTGAACTGGACTTCATGGCCAGAGGAGCTGCCTGCCTTCCCAGCTGTGCTGCTAGCACTCTCCTCCCACCCTGTGCTGGGCACAGTTTACTGGCTTAGATTGTGGGCCTGGAGTTTTCTTTGTGACAAGGTGGTTGTTGTTTTCTTTTTTGAGACAGAGTCTCACTCTGTTGCCCAGGCTGGAGTGCAGTGGCATAATCTCAGCTCACTGTAACCTCTGCCTCCTGGATTCAAGCAATTCTCTTGCCTCAGCCTCCCAAGTAACTGGGACTACAGGCACATACCACCATGCTTAGCTAATTATTTTTCGTATTTTTAGTAGAGACAGGGTTTCACCATGTTGGCCAGGCTGGTCTTGAACTCCTGACCTCAAGTGATCCGTCCACCTTGGCCTCCAAAGTGCTGGGATTACAGGTGTGAGCCACCGTGCCCAGCCTGTGACAAGGTTTTTAACTATAAATTCAATTTCTTTAATTAATATTAGGCTATTCAAATGACCTTTTTCATGAGTAAGCTTTTAAGTTTTTCAAGGAATTTATCCATTTCATCTAAGTTATTGAATCTGTTGGCATAAAGTTGTTTATAATGTTCCTTTGTTATCCTTTCAATATCTATAGAATCTGTAGTGATGTCTCCTCTCACATTTCTGATATCAGCAATTGGTATTTCGTCTTCTTTTCATAATCAGTCATGCTAGAAGTTTATCAATTTTATTGATATTTTCAAAGAACCAGCTTTCAGTTTCATTGACTTTTTCTATTGTTCTTCTGTTTTCCATTTCATTAATTTCCCCCCTTTGATCTTTATTATTTCCTTTTATTTGCTTACTTTGGATTGAATTTGCTCTTTTTCTAGTTTCTTTAACTTTTTTTTTTTTTTTTTGAGACTGAGTTTTTGCTCTTGTTGCCCAGGCTAGAGTGCAATGGCGTGATCTCAGCTCATCGCAACCTCTGCCTCCCAGGTTCAAGTGATTCTCCTGCCTCAGCCTCTAGAGTAGCTGGGATTACAGGCATGCGCTACCACGCCTGGCTAATTTTGTATTTTCAGTAGAGACAGGGTTTCTCCATGTTTGCCAGGCTGGTCTCAAACTCCTGACCTCAGGTGATCCGCCTGCCTCAGCCTCCCAAAGTGCTGGGATTATAGGCATGAGCCATTGCGCCCGGCCCCTACATTTATTTTTTTACACCTTTTGGGTCAGAGCAGAAGAACTTGCACATTTTCTAGTTTCTTGAGGTAGAAGCTGAGGTCATTGATTTGAGTTCTTTCTCCTTTTCTAATATAACCATTTAGTGCTTTGGCCCCACCCCAGGCCAATTAAATGAAAATCCCTGGGAATGAACCTCATTACTGGGAGCCGTCAAAGCTCACCAAGTAATTCTGTTGAGCAGCCAGGACTGGGAATCACCACTCTAGGCCACTGTTTTTTCGAACTGTCTGTAATAACAGCAGTTTTCCAGTTCATTTTCAGTTTTATTGTTATTTTATTGACTGATACTTTAACACACAATAAAGATGAATCATATGGCTTCATCCACTGGAGGTATCCTTTATAAAAAGTGGTTCTTCGATGCCTCTTAAACCCAGGTGTTCTCATTATCCTGTAGCATCCTCAATAAGGTAGGAAAGAAAAGTCATGCACGTGGATCTTGCAGCCACGTAGATATCTTATCGTGGACCAATAACAAACAGTTTGTGGACCACTCTAGTCCAAGGACCGCACTGCAGCACTGTCAAGCATTCTTGACTATGAGTCAATAACTTCTTTTTATTGTTTAAAGTAATTTTCAGTTATGAGAGGCAGATTTCAATTGAAGCACTCTATCATGGACATATCCATCTAGGCTGCAGTCATCGGATGACATGTTGTTCTCTCTGTCTCTCTCTTTCCCACAGGAGAGATGCAGCCATCTCAGAGTACACGCTTAGTCATGGTTTATTTGATGGTGACTGCGTGATCACTGAGCAGTTTCATTCTGGCTCCCTTTCCAGAGCAGCATTAACACAGGTGATACAAACTTCCCTTTCCGCCATTGTTGACACTAAAGGAAATGAGAACATCTGGGTTTAAGAGGCAATGGAAGCACCATGGTTTTTGTTTTTTTTTTTTTTCATAAAGGAAACCTCTAGAAGCCACATGATTTGGAGGTAACTTTTCTTTTCTTTTCTTTTTTAGATGGAGTTTTGGTCTTGTTTCCTAGGCTGGAGTGCAGTGGCACAATCTCGGCTCACTGCAACCTCCACCTCCCAGGTTCAAGTGATTCTCCTGCCTCAGCCTCCTGAGTAGCTGGGATTACAGGCATCCACCACCACACCTGGCTAATTTTTTGTATTTTTAGTAGAGATGGGGTTTCACCATGTTGGCCAGGCTGGTCTCAAACTCCTGACCTCAGGTGATCCACCCGACTCAGCCTCCCAAAGTGCTAGGATTACAGGCATGAGCCACCATGCCCGGCCAAGGAACATTTTCATCTTTTGATCACAAGCTCCTCTTTCAACTTACAAATACGAATTTTAACATATTTGCATTGTTCTTTTTGTTGCTCAAATCATCCGGTATTTGGTCAGAGAGAGCCTTTTCACATGAACCCCTGTGTCCTTTTAATCAGACTCCACCGTGCTGATACCTTCCTTGTTCAGCTGCCCCAGCCTTGGACTGGCCATTTGGCAGGAGCCCTGGTTTCTTTTAGTAGAGAAAGACATACAGAGACCATGATCTAGGCAAGACATATACTTTTTTTTTTTTTTTTTGAGACAGGATCTCACTGTCTCCTTGGCTGGAGTGCATGGCAGTCACGGCTTACTGCAGCCTTGAACTCCTGGGCTCAAGGGATCCACTAGCTTCAGTCACCTGAGCAGCTGGGACCACAGGCACATACCACCATACCTGACTCTCTCTCTCTCTCTCTCTCTATATATATATATATTTGTTGTTGTTTGTTTGTTTTTGTAAAGACAGCATCTTTTTCTTGAGACAGAGTCTCACTCTGTCACCCAGGCTGGAGTGCAGTGGCACGATCTCAGCTCACTGCAACCTCTGCCTCCCAGGTTCAAGTGATTCTCCTGCCTCAGCCTCCTGAGTAGCTGGGACTACAGGCACGTGCCACCACACCCGGCTAATTTTTGTATTTTTAGTAGAGACAGGGTTTCACCATATTGGCCGGGCTGGTCTTGAACTCCTGACCTTGTGATCTGCCTGCCTTGGCCTCCCAAAGTGCTGGGATTACAGGCATGAGCCACTGCACCCGGCCAAGACCGGGTCTTTTTTTATTTTTCATTTTCTCAGCCTGAATATGTTTGTAGATGAGGTCTTGCTATGTTGCCCAGGTTCTACTCTTTTTAAACACAAAAATTACATAATTTTGCAGACAATCTGTTTTGCCATATTGAGAGGCCTTTGCATTAGGTCTGCTAATGCCCTGACAACCACCACAGCACTTGGGATTTGGAGTCCCTTTGGGTTAGAGCAGGGTTTCTCAACTTCGGCACTATTGACATGTGGGCTGGATCGTTTTGTTCTGTGGAGACTGTTCTGACACTGCAGGTAGATGCCAGTAGCACCTCCCTAGTTGTGGCAACCAAAATGCCTCCAGACATTGCCCAATACCCCTGGGGGTGCCAAAATCATCCCCCCTTAAGAACCATTGGATGTCCTCTGGGATTCTATGGAAAACTTCCTGGAACGAACCAGAGAAAATCTGATTCCTGATGTCACATCCATGCCAGCTTCCTGCCTCTGTTTCTCCATTTGTCCTGTTGGGATCATGACTACAAGATAAAACAGCATATGGTGGGAAGCAATAGGACCTGCAAGGAGTCATCGTGGTACTCATGAGGAGCAGACATAAGGTCACAAGCAGCACTGCCCTGGAGCTGCATGGCTCTGTGCTGGCTTTGCCAAGATGGTAGGGCATCCCACTGAACTGACTCAAGTCCCCAAGATTGCTCCAACTCTTGTATTCCCCCCAGGCCTCTTTTTAATGTTAGCGTTGTTTAAGATCTTTCATTTTACCGTCAAAAAGAGAAAGTCTCATTTAATTCATACCAGATGCTGAGTGAGTCGTCATGAATCAATACAACATTATCCAAAAACCACCAAAATGAATCATAAGGATAAACAGGATTTTTTTTTTCTCCCTGCAAAACAGTGACTAAAATAGTGCCTTGCCCTTTTAGAAAAAAAAAAAAATCTGAGGTTAGGAAGAGGCCTGGGGCCCTGCTCGTGTAATCCACGTGTCCGTGAGCATGGAATGGTTCAACTGCAGGTCCTAGGGAGACAGTGTATGAGGCCTGCAGCTGAGCCAGGCAGACACGGGCTAGAGAAGGTGTCCCAGAGTCAGGATTCAGGACTGGGGGTCCAGTAGCCCCCTGAAACTTATGCAACCCTCTGTTTCCATCCCAGTCTCAAAGCTGTCTGAGACTCAGAGAAGTTTTGTCACCCTCATCATGGATGAAGAGGCTCTTGGGAACTGTGGAGGGTCTTCTGGGAGGTGAGCATCCCAGAATTCTGCTGCTGCTTATAAAGCCGAGGCAGCCCATCAGCCTCATGAGCACTTGTTTTCTCAGTCTTGCCTCTACTGTGATCCTGAGAATGGCACTCTGAGTATGTAGGGGAGTCAGAAATGGTGTTTGTCCTCTCTGGGGCAGCAGGGAGGCTGGAGAGGGAAGGCTCTGGGCCCACCTAGGCACTCAGACTCTGACCCTTGAATGGAGGAAGCAAAAGCCAAGAAGAGGTTAGGGCTGACACATCTTTACAGTGTGGCCAGATGAGACTCTCAGTTGGTTCCAGCTTCTAGGTCCCCACAGCCTCCCTGTTTTCTGTCTTTTCCAGATCAGGCTCTTCAGTTTCCCCTTCCATGTTGTGAGGGACTCCATAGCCTTCCTGTGAATTTCCCTTGGGGTCAGGGTCAGTGTCTGTTTCTTGCCACTGCAGCACCACGTTGGTTGTTTCTGTAAGAGGCTCTGAGAGCTGCGTCTCCCACATCCCTCACCTCCCAGACTTGTGCATGAGTAGTCAGGAACATGCGGAGCTGGAACCACACTCGATGGCACCCATGAGGTCAAGTCAGAAGGGCTCCCTTCTGTTAAGGCAGAATCAGAGCCAAGGAGGCTGAACATTCCCTGCAATCACTGTGCCATCACTGATGAAGGAGCTGACTCATCTGATGTGGGCCAGTGAGGAATGCAGAGGTTGGATGAGTGACCAGTAAGACCTACAGCAATAGAGAAAATGGAACTGGCTGGGCACGGCAGCTCATACCTGTAATCCCAGCACTTTGGGAGGCTGAGGTGGGAGGATCACCTGAGGTCAGGAGTTCAAGACCAGCCTGGCCAACATGGTGAAACCTTGTCTCTACTAAAAATACAAAAATTGGCTGAGTGTGATGGCACATGTCTGTAATCCCAGCTACTCCAGAGGCTGAGCCAGGAGAATTGCTTGAACCCGGGAGACAGAGGTTGCAGTGAGCTGAGATCGTACCACTGCACTCCAGCCTGGGCAACAGAACAAGACTCCATCTCAAAAAAAAAAAAAAAAAAAAAAAAGAACTGTTTCCAGAGATCCTCAGTGCCACCCCAGGTTTCAGTGAAGCTCTGCTGAGGGGCCGGGGTCATGGACCCCAGTGTACACAGGCTTTACTAGGGGATCCCATCGAAGCCCCCTCCCCAGAATGGCCTCCAGGAATCTGTCCTGGCTCCACCTCTGGAACCTTTATTTTCTTACATCTTGCCTGTGGCCATCACCACACTTGGCAACCTACTATGTGTCACCTAGCTCCCCTACTTAGGGGATGACTACTTCAATTCTTCACTCTCTCAAACCTCCAAGGCCCTCCCCCCCGCCCCCCCCCCCCCACCTCTGGCCTCTGCCCACTAGAGGAGCCCCGCTAGTAATACCCCTTAGTTGTGACAATCAAAAATGTCTCCAGACATTGCCAAACATCCCCTAAGGTGGAAAATCACCCTCAGTGAGAATCATTGATCTAGACCAACGGCCAGCCGCTCTCTCACGCTTGTGACCCACATCTAGAATGCACACATTTGACTGACCTTCATCTGTCTCTTGATGCAGCCATTTTTCAAAGCCCAGGGTGGCTGGGCATGGTGGCGCACGCCTGTAATCCCAGCACTTTTGGAGGCCAAGCCGGGAGGATTGTTTGAGCTGAGAAGTTAGAGACCAGCCTAGGCAACATGGTGAAACCCTATCTCCACAAAAAATACAAAAATTAGCCGGGTGTGGTGGTATGCGCATGTGGTCCCAGCTACTCAGGAGGCTGAGATAGGAGGACTGCTTGAGCCTGGGAGTTCAAGAACAGCCTGGGCAACATGGCAAGACCTCATCTCTTAAAAAATTAAAAAAAAAAAAGTTTAAAAACTTGATCACATTTTTCTGGAGGGGAATTTAACAATATTTATCATGAGCTTTAAGTTAACAGTGTAATATAAAATAAGCTGAGCATGCTGGCAGGCACCTGTAATCCCAGCTACTTAGTAGTCTGAGGCAGAATTGCTTGAACCCAGGAGGTGGAGGCTGCAGTGAGCTGTGATTATGCCACTGCACTCCAGCCTGGGCAATAGGGCAAGACTCCGTCTCAAAAAAAAGAGAAAAAAAGAAAAGTTAATAGTGTAATATTATGAACTACTGATACATGAAACATAGGCGAATCCCAAAAACATAATGCTGAGGGAAGAGTGCATACACCAGGTGGGTGGCTCATGCCTGTTATCCCAGCACTTTGGGAGGCTGAGGCGGATGCATCACCTGAGGTCAGGAGTTTGAGACCAGCCTGACCAACATGGTGAAACCCTATCTCTATTAAAAATACAAAATTAGCCAGGCGTGGTGGCACATGACTGTGATCCCAGCTACTCGCGAAGCTGAGGCAGGAGAATCGCTTGAATCCAGGAGGCAGAGGCTGCAGTGAGCTGAGATCATGCCACTGCACTCCAGCCTGGGCGACAAGAGCAAAACTCTGTCTCAAAAATGAAATAATAATAAAAATAATAAAAATTTTAAAAAATTAAAAGTAAAGAAATCTGCTTCCTAGTCTCTGGCTCCTCTCTCTCGGCCTGTCCAACTGCTTTATAAGTTGGATTGTGGGTGGTCAATACAGTGACTCAGAACTACCAGCTCTCAGACATTTCCCTCCCAGCCCTGCATAGGTGGTCTAGCATCCCACGCTGGGTCGGGAGGGGCTGCCCTGCCTGTCTGGGGCCTCACCCAAGCCTGAGGCAGCAGGAGCCTGCTAACTACCATCCAGGTGCTCATTCGAAGCCCCCTTCTCCTCCCCTCAGGATTCTTTCCCATTCCTATTTACTCAACCTCTCCCTCCTAACTAGAACCTGCCCACTGACATTTAGACATATTTAAATCTCTCCTGAAATTAAAAAAACAAACAAAAAACTGCTTTGAAAACCCCAAATCTCCTTGCAGCTACCTCCTAATTCTCTCCTCCCTTTCAAAGCCAAACTTGTGAAAAAGCTGTCTGCATCCACAATCTCCCTTTCCTCACCTCCCACGCATTCCAGTCTGGCTTCCCCCCTCATCAGTCCCCAGAAGCATCTCTCCCTAAGATGGTCAGCGATGCTCAGACCGCCAGGCTGAGCCTGGAGAGCAGTAAGCTGGCCTGGCCTGGGCAGGACCTTGGCCATGGGAGCAGCAGTAGGGGACGCAGTGGTTGGTGTTACCCAGGGTTGTCAATGTCAACTGCAGACGATAAACTAGAACTTCTGTGCAGTTCCAGAAAGAATATCTGGCCTTGAGTCCTGAGGCTATGCCAACACCTACTTACCTTCATTGATTCATTCATTCATCCATTCAATAACTCTTTACTGAGCACACTTGGGCCAGACCCTGAGGTAGGCACCTGTTATAAACTTGGTCTCTACCCTCATGGAGCTAACTGCCTGGGCATCGGTCAGTCATGAAAAGACGACTGAGATGCTTGATGGAGAAGTACAGAGTGTATTACTGTGGGATCAGATCTGGCCTGAAAGGTTAAGAAGAGATTTTCAGGCTGGGATCTGGCCAATGAGTAGGAATTAGCTAGTCCAGGAGGAATGGGGAGAAAGAGATGATAGGAGACTGGGGGAAAGGTGTCTCTTGGGGACAAAGAGGCCAGGGATTCCAGAATTGAAAAGGACCAGCAGGAAGCAAGTAGGGAGGGGTGGGGAGAGCTGGACAGAAATTATTTTTCTCCTCTTTTTGAGATGGAGTCTTGCTCTGTCACCCTGGCTGGAGTGCAGTGGCACAGTCTACACTCACTGCAACCTCCATGTCCGGGGTTCAAGCAATCCTCCTGCCTCAGCCTCCTGAGTATCTGGGACTACAGGTGTGCACCACTGTGCCTGGCTGAAATTAGGTTTTTCTCTCTGCCCCTCAGCCTTTGTGCCAAGCCTTTCTCCTGCCTCATTCTGAAGGACTTTAGCACCCTCCACTCCCTTGATGTGGTCAACCCTTTTATTTCTCTTTCTCCCAGGACTCTGTCATGCCCAAGCTCTTGCATGTCCCTCCTCTGACCTGAATGTGAATGTTCCACAGAGCTCTACCCAGGCCTTACTCCCCTTCCCAACTCTTTTTCTTGACATTGTCTCCCACATTTATGGACTGTCACTTCTAACAGATCTCCAGTCCCAGAACTCTCCCCTGAGACCCAGGTTCAGAGATCTCCTTGCCCAGTGATCATCTTCACACAGATACCCTGCTCACTATCTTAAACACAGCAGATTGTAGAGTTAGAAAATGTTAAGTCTCACTTTTGCTGAGAAAATGTAGAAAGTAACATAAAGCAGCCAAGTGTGGTGGCATGCACCTGTAGTTCCAGCCACTTGGGAGCCTGAGGCAGGAGGATCGCTTGAGCCCAGGAGTTTTGAGGCTGCGTGGAGCTATGGTCACACCCTGCACTCCAGGCTGGGAGACACAGTAAGATTCTGTCTCTTAAAAAAAATTAAATTAAAAATAACATAAAGCCTTTTTGTCCCCAAAAACTTCATTAAAAATAAATCAACTAAGACACAGAATCTTGAACAGAGCCTGAGCCTTCCACCTGAACCTATACACTTGATGCAGATGGTGGGCTGTGACTAGCCTTTCTTTGTGCCGATAAGGAAACCAAAGTTAAACGAGCTTTGATTAGTTGATTAATCATGTTGAAACAAGGTCCCAGTAAAGCTAAATTTAACTGTGGCCTGCTCTAGATTCCAAATTGCATGCTTCCTCTTTTAAAGTTTTTGCCAACTCATTGTAATTGGATTGTTGAGTCTGAGTGATGGGTATATGAATAGTTCATTACGCTTCTCTTTTGTGCATATTGAAATTTTTCATAATAAAAATCTAAAAGGAAACAATGTCTCTTTTTTTCTTTTCTTTTAGCCTGTCTTGGCTACTTGATTAGTGCTTGTCTACAATGTATCTCTTAAACTTACTGCTATGAGAGAATTGCCTGGACTCATGAAACAAGCTTTTTGGAGGAAATTAGGTGATATGAGACATATAACTATGCCCTGTAGTTGCAAATGACATCATTAGTGAATTAGTTTTCTTTTTGCTTCTTTTCTTTGTTCTTCTAACCATATGTGTATGTAAATGTGTGCGTGTGTATACCCTGAGAATTTCTGCGCAGGGAGGAAGTGGTTCAATCTGCTTGTCTCTGAGCAGCCGTTGGCTTTTAGAATAAAGAAATGACTCTGTCTTGTTTCTGATTCAGATGCAACATGAGGCTTGTTTTCATCCATAGGTCTAAATTTAAACACCTGTCTTCTCCCCCTATAAAACGTAATCGTCTTTCCCCATAACACTGAAGAAGAAAAAACAAACTTGGCTTTACATGCTGTTTAGGTTAGATCTGTAAGAGGAACTTAAGTGTTGATTACAAGAAACACTGAGAGAATGAAAACTAGTTTGGAAACCTGATGTAGCTCAGAAAACTCCATATGACAAAGATACCACACAGCTTATGTAGGCATCCAGGTCAAGGGCAGGTGCACAGGAGCCTAATTTGTAAAGGCCATTGTCATATTCCATCTAAAGATGGACTCAGCCCTCCCATTCCTTCACCCATAACTTTTATTCCTTTCCACACCTCTCCCACTGCTGTCTTCATTTCAGCAGAAAAAGACAATCTCTCTTGACCAAAATATGAGGCCTACAATAGTATCATTTTGCACATTTCACCCACCTTGTTTAAATTTTTATTTTGATATACAGTCATCCCTGGATATCCATAGTGGATCAGTTCCAGGACCTCCCTCAGATACCAAAATCCATGGATGCTCAAGTCTCTGATATAAAATGGAGTAGTATTTGCATATAACCTATGCACATTTTCCCATATACAGAATGTTAAATCATCTCTAGATTACTTATAATACCTAATAAAGTGTAAATGCTATGTAAATATTGTTATATTGTATTGTTTAGGGAACAATGACAAGAGAAAAAAGTCTGCACATGTTCATTACAGACACAATAATTTCTTTTGATTCAAGGTTGGTTGAGTCCAGATGCAGAACCCATGGATATGGAGGGCTGACTGTTAAGTTCAAACATAAAGAAATCCCATAAGCACAGTATAAGAAACCCTATAACCTTTACTCTGGCCCCACTTTTTTTTTCTCTTTCTGTCTTTCTTTCTAAGTGCTGGAGTTGATCAATTTTATTAATATTTTCAAAGAATGAAATTTTGTGGGCTTTTTGAAACAGGGTCTCATTCTGTCACCCAGGCTGGAGTGCAGTGGCACAATCACAGCTAACTGTAGCCTCCACCTCCCAGGGTCACCTCCCACCTCAGCCTCCCGAGTAGCTGGGACTATAGGCATGCACCACCATGCCCAGCTAATTTTTGTATTTTTTGTAGAGACAGTTTCACCATGCTGCCCAGGCTTGTCTTGGACTCTTGATCTCAAGCGATCTGCCTGCCTCGGCCTCCCAAAGTGCTGGGATTACAGGCATGAGCCACCATGCCTGGCCTAACATATCTTTAAATTTCCTTTGTGATTTATTCTTTGACTCATGAGTTACTTAGTAGTATGTTGTTTAATTTCCAATTACTGGGGGATTTTCTAGATTTGTTTTTGTTATTCTATCTAATATAATTCCACTGTGGTCAGAGAATATAATCTATAAGATATCAGCCTCTTAGTATTTATTGACCTACTTACAGTCCAGCATATGCTCTATCATGGGGAATTTTTTATGTGTCTTTGAAAAAAAAAGTGTATTCTGTAGTTATTTGGCACAGTGTTTTATAAATGTCAGTTAGGCAAGGTTGGTTAATTGTGTCATTCAAATCTTACACATACTTAGTGATTTTTGTTTTCTTGGTCTATCAGTGACTGACAGAGATATTAAAATCTCTAATCATAACTGTGGATTTGTCTAGTTATTGCTTTATTTCTGTTAGCTTTTCCTTCATGTATTTTGAAGCCCCATTACTGTTATGGACTGAATTGTGTCCTCCCCAAAAATTTGTATGTGTAAGTTTTAACTCTGAGTACCTCAGAACATGACTGTAATTGGAGCTAGGGTCTTTACAGAGATAATTAAGTTAAAATGAGGTCATTAGGATAGGCCCTAATCCAGTATGACTGGTCTTCTTATAAGAAGAGGAAATTTTGACACAGACACAGAAAGAGGGAAGACAATATGTAGACAAAGGGAGAAGATGGCCCTCAGAAGGAATCAACCCTGTCAACACCATTGTCTTGGACGTTTAACTTTCAGAACTGTGAGAAAATAAATTTTGGTTATTGACACCATCAGTCTGTGGTGGCTTTCTATGGCAGCCCTAGCAAACTAACAGTTACTAAGTGCACACATTTAGGATTGTTAAGTATTCTTGATGAATTGATTCTTTTATAAAGATTTTCTTCTTGTATCTGCTAGTACTCCTTATCTTGATACCTACTTTGTTTGACATGAATATAACCACATCAGCTTTCTTGTTTGTTCTTATTCTTATTTATATTTCATCTTCTTATCTGTATTAAATATATATTTCTCTATCCTTTTATTTTCACTTTTTTGGTCTCTATATATTCAAAGTGTGTCTCTTAAGACAGCATAGCCAGGTGTGGTGGCTCATGCCTGTAATCTCAGCACTTTGGGAGGCGAAGATAGGCAGATCGCTTGAGTCCAGGAGTTTGAGACCAGTCTGGGTGACATGGTAAAACCCCACCTCTACAAAAAAATAAAAAAGTTAGCCAGACATGGTGGTGCATGCTTGTCATCCCAGCTACTTGGGAGGCTGAGGCAGGAGGATCACTTGAGCCCAGGAAGCAGAGGTTGCAGTGAGCTGTGATCACGCCACTGTATTCCAGCCTGGGCCACAGAATGCGACCCTGTCTCAAAAAAAAAAAAAAAAAAAAAAAAAAATCCCCGAAGCAAAACAAAACAAAATAAAATCCAGCATAGATTCGGGTCATTTTTTAATTCAGTTTGATAATCTTTGCCTTTTCATTGAAGTGTTTAGTCCATTTATATTTAATGTAATGATTGCAATAATTGTGTTTAAATTTACTATATTGCTATTTGTTTTCTATTTGTGCCACCTGTTTTTCATTCTGTTCTCCTTGCCTGCCTTCAATTAATCAAATATTTTTATTAGTCCATTTTATTTCTTCTATTGGTTTCTAGCTCTACCTCTTTATATAATATTTTCAGTTTAGCTCTAGGTGATTACAGTATGCATATTTATTTATTTATTTATTTGAGACAGAGTCTCGCTCTGTCACCAGGCTAGAGTGCAGTGGCGTGATCTCAGCTCACTGCAACCTCCGCAACCTGGGTTCAAGTGATTCTCCTGCCTCAGCCTCCCAAGTAGCTGGGACTACAGGTGCGCACCACCACATCCAGCTAATTTTTTGTATTTTTAGTAGAGACGGGGTTTCACCATTTTGGCCAGGATGGTCTGGATCTCTTGACCTCGTGATCTGCCCACCTTGGCCTCCCAAAGTGCTGGAATTACAGGCGTGAGCCACTGCGCCTGGCCTGCATTCTTAATTTATTACATTTTGCTTAGAATTAATTTATCCATAAAATGTATAACCTAAAGAGAGAATAATTTTATTTACCCTACCTGTCCTGCTATTATTGTCATATATTTTACTTTTACATGTTTTATTTTTATTTATTTTTGAGATAGAGTCTCACTTTATTGCCCAGACTGGTGTGCAATGGTACAATCACGGCTCACTGCAGCCTCAACTTCCTAGGCTCAGGTGATTTTCCCACCTCAGCCTCCCGGGTAGCTGAGACTACAGGTGCACACCACCATGCCAGTCTAATTTGTTTGTATTTTTTGTAGAGAGGGAGTCTAACCATGTTGCCCAGGCTGGTCTCAAATTCCTAGGCTCAAGTGATTCTTCTGCCTCAATCTCCCAAAGTGCTGGGATTACAGGCATGAGCCACTGTGCCTGGCCTTACATGTTTTAAATCTTACAATAAATTATTGTTTTTATTTGAAGTAGTCAGTTGTTTTTTAAAGAAATTATTTTTAAAATTCAAAAAATATAGGCTTTTATATTAGCCCATATAAGATGTTCTTCATTCCTTTCTGTAGAATGTACCATAATTTATTTATCCATTCACCTACTGAAGGACATCTTGGTTGCTTCCAAGTTTTGGCAGTTATGAATAAAACTGCTATAAATATCTGTGCTGAGTTTTATGTGGACATACGTTTTCAACTCCTCTGGGTAAATACCAAGGAGTGCCGTCACTGGATATCTTTGCCTTTCAGCCTGATGAACAATCTTTAGCGCTTATTGTAGTGCAAATCTGATGAAAATGAATTCTCTCAGCTTTTGCTCATCTGAAATTGTCTATATTTCATGTTATGGCTTCCAGTAACTGTGAGTCCCATGTGAGCATAGCTGACAAGAAAAGATACACAAGTTCTTAGCATGTTGCTGTGTCAAAGAATAGCATTGTTTTCTTAGTCTGGTGAGATGATGAATGAGAAAATTATAGTGATAGCCAAGTGAGTGCCAAAGACTTCAAGAGGCAGTGGGTTTTTACAAACTTGTTTGGATTGGTGAAGTATCTTTGTTTTAGGATTGCCAATCCCCTTCAACTGAAGAGGAAGTTAAAACAGAGATCCAAAGCCAGGCGCTCAAGCCTGTAATCTCAGCACTTTGGGAGGCTGAGGTGGGTGGATCGCTTGAGGTCAGGAGTTTGAGACCAGCCTGGCCAACATGGCGAACCCCGTCTCTACTAAAAATACAAAAATTAGCCAGGCATGGTGGCGGGCGCCTGTAATTCCAGCTACTCGGGAGGCTGAGGCAGGAGAATCGCTTGAACCCAGGAGGCAGGGGTTGCAGTGAGCCGAGATCTTGCCACTGCACTCCAGCCTGGGCGACAGCACAAGACTCTTAAAAACAAACAAACAAACAAACAAAAAACAAACAAACAAACAAACAAACAGAGATCCAGGACCATTCCATAGCAAGAAGAACAGAATCACAACCAACAGCCCCTGGTGGCTGCTCCTCATGAAGCACAGATGTTTGCAGTGGTTGTTTCCCTGGCAGCTCCTGTTTTTGTGTCAAGGGCAAAGCTCTAAGCAGCATTGCTCTGTCTCTTCACTCCCCTCCCTGCCTACATTAGAGAAGTATTTTTGCAGTCATAGATTCAAGGCTAAAGGCCCCTATTAGCAATGTTTCAATGAAGTTTTTTTTCTGGTGTGTATCCCAATTTTAGAATGTGTATCCCAATTTTAGGCTGCACATGGCAGCATGGTTTATCAGGGATGGTTGGTTTCTTAGGTTGGGTTCCCGAAAACAAATTTTGAGACAGGAGCAATGTGCAAATGATTTATTAAGGAAGTGCTCCCAGGAAAAACAATTAAAGGAATGCAGAAAAGAAGTAAAGGAAGAGGAAGACGCCAAGCAAGGCTTTGATGCTGGCCACGTCCCAGCCTCAGCCTGATGCAGAGGTGAGTTCTGAAGGGGAAATTACACTTTATAGTTTGTTCCACTGCAATGAGGGAGCTGGGCTTTCACATCAGTGAAAGTGCAGGCTTTCCTGCACCAGTCAGTGGTTATGAACACAGGGAGGAAGGACACACAAACTCTCAGGCCATTCTCACTCCCTTTGTATGCTGGTGTGCAAAGCAACCCCAGCAGACCAGGTGTGATGCCCTCAGGTACAAGCCACTGGAAACAAAGGTCACAGAAAGTGGAGGATAACAGGACAGAAATGGTAAAAGGGATCCAGGGGGATATAGGTGAAGCACCAACAGCATCTGCCACGGTAGGACATGTGAAAAGAAGGCCTTGACATGCTTTTTATAGAATGCTTTGTACTAATTTAGGAGGATATCATTTAATATATTATTGCTTTTAAGTGAGTTCCCCTGGGAGTATAAAGAGATGTATCATGGGCCAATCCATTAATATTTCAAGATGAGAATGCCTCTTTGATAGCTGTGCATCTTATACTTGCAAGAACTCTGGGAACTATCTAGGCCATTTGAATCAGGTTTCTGCACACATCTTGACCAATTTAGTTTCTGAAATTCTATTTTGTCATTTTATACCCCCCACCCGCTGATTCTATGGTGAAAGTCAGTAGTCAAAGTCTTGTTGCATCTGAAAGTCTTCACAGACTTCCTTTCCCATTTGACCTATAAAGTGTACGTCTCATTGTATTAAAGGACAAGGATATTTCTCTTTTTTTTTTTTTTTTTGAGACGAAGTCTCGCTCTTGTCCCTCAGGCTGGAGTGCAATGGTGCGATCTCAGCTCACTGCAACCTCCACCTCCTGGGTTCAAGTGATTCTCCTGCCTTGGCCCCCCAAGTAGCTGGGGTTACAGGTGCCTGCCACCATGCTCAGCTAATTTTTGTATTTTTAGTAGAGACGGGGTTTTACCATGTTGGCCAGGCTAGTCTAGAACTCCTGACCTCAGGTGATCCACACGCTTTGGCCTCCCAAAGTGCTGGGATTACAGGCGTGAGCCACCACGCCCGGCCTCTTTTTTTTTTTTTTTTTTTTTTTAGAGATAGACTCTTGCTCTGTTGCCCAGGCTGGAGTGAGTGGCGTGAGTGGCGTGATCCTGACTCATTGCCCCTCAACCTCCCGGGCTCAAGCCATCCCCCCACCTCAGTCTCCTGAGTAGCTGGTATTACAGGTGCACACCACCATGCCCAGCTAATTTTTTAATTTTTTAGTAGAGACGTGGTCTCGCTATGTTGCCAAGGCTGGTCTCGAACTGCTGAGTTCAAGTTATCTGCCTGCCTCAGCCTCCCAAAGTGCTGCAATTATAGGTGTGAGCCACCACACCTGGCAGATATTTCAAATTTGAGTAGGAAAACTTTTAACAACTCTTTGATGATGATAGTATAGTATATTTTGTATATGGTGATATTTCTACACATCTCTAAACATATATTTCTATTTATGTGATCAGTATTTTTTCATCTGGATGAAATTAACAGAATAATACTGTTGTGAATCATGCCCTTCCATTATCTGCCAAAAAATGGCAGACACAGGCCAGGTGCAGTGGCTCATACCTATAATCCCGACACTTTGGGAGGCTGAGGCAAAAGGATTGCTTGAGCCCAAGAGTTCAAGACCAGCCAGGGCAACATAGTGAGACCCCTATCTCTACAAAAAAAAAAAAAAGGGGAGACATGATAGTACTGTGGTCTACAATGGAACACACTGGAACACATCCGTAGCATCTAATGACTTTTATCAAAAGTCCTTCATTCATCATACCCCCTTTATTTCACGTGAGCCATTCCAGGAATCATGTGAACAAGAAGATTCTTGGGTGCCATCAAGTGGCCATTTGGGGAAAATCACAGGTGATCTGGGTGTAAGACCATCAGCCTCTACATAATTGTCAGAGGAACCTAGTTGGAGGTTGAGGATTAAACCAAAGCCATGGCCTGAGAAGGGAGAAAATGGCTGAAGTAGCCAAAGATTATTTTTGTAAAGACTTTATTTTATTTTATTATTATTTTTTGAGATAGAGTCTCACTCTGTCACCCAGGCTGGAGTGCAGTGGTGCAATCTCGGCTCACTACAAGCTCCGCCTCCTGGGTTCAAGCGATTCTCCTGCCTCAGCCTCCCGAGTTTACCCGGGATTACAGACGCCCACCACGCCCAGCTAATTTTTGTATTTTTAGTAGAGATGGGGTTTCACCATGTCAGCCAGGCTGATCTCGAACTCCTGACCTCAGGTGATCCACCTGCCTTGGCTTCCCAAAGTGCTGAGATTAAAGGCGTGAGCCACTGTGCCTGGCCAGACTTTATTTTTTTGAGAGCAGTTTTAGGTTCATAGCAAAATTAAGAGGAAGGCACTGAGATATCTCATATGCCCCCCAATACATGCACAATCTCCCCCATTATCAACATCCCCCACCAGAGTGCTACATTTATTACAACTGATGAACCTACATTGACAAATCATTAAAGTGTATAGTTTATATTAAGGTTAATTCTTGGTGTTGTACAATCTATGGACAAATGGACAAATATATAGGACATGTGTCCACCATTTATAGTATCATACAGAGTATTTTCACTGCCCTAAAACTCCTCTATTCTCTGCCTATTCATCCCTTCCTGCCCTCAGTCCCTGGCAACCACTGATCTTTTTACCATCTCCAGTTTTGTCTTTTCCAGAATGCCATATAGTTGGAATAATACAGTGTGTAGCCTTTTCAGACTGGCTTCTTTCACTTAGTATTATGGAATTAAGTTTTCCCCATGTCTCTTTACGGCTTGATAGCTCATTTCTTTTTAGTGCTGGATAATATTCCATTGTTTGAATGTATCACAATTTATCAATTCACCTACTGAAGGACATTTTAGTTACTTCCAAGTTTTGGCAGTTATGAATAAAGCTGCTATAAATACCTGTGCAGGGTTTTGTATGGACATAAGTTTTCAACTCCTTTGGGTAAATACCAGAGTGCCAACATTGGATCACATGGCAAGAGTAGGTTTAGTTTTGTAAGAAACTACCATACTGTCTTCCAAAGTGGCTGTGCCATTCTGCATTCCCATCAGCAATGACAGTTCCTGTTGCTCCACATGCTTGCCAGCATTTGATGTTGTAAGTGTTCTGGACTTTGGCCATTATAATAAGTATGCAATGACATCTTATTGTTGTTTTATTTTGCCTTTCCCTGATGAAAGGGAAATGTGGAGCATCTTTTCATATGCTTATTTGCCATCTGTTTATCTGCTTTGGTAAGGTGTCTGTTAAGGTCTTTGGCATATTTTTGGGTTTGCTTTTGTTTTTTGAGACAGAGTCTTGCTCTATTGCCCAGACTGGAGTGCAGTGGCACAATCATGGCTCACTGCAACCTCTGCCTCCTGGGCTCAAGCCATCCTCCCATTTCAGCCTAGCAAGTAGCTGGGACCACAGGCATGCACCACGACACCCAGCTAATTTTTATACTTTTTGTAGAGATGAGGTCTCACTATATTGCCCAGGCTGGTATTGAATTTCAGGGTTCAGGCAATCTTACTGCCTCAGCCTCCCAAAGTGTTAGGATTACAGGTGTGAGCTATCACACCAGGCCTTTGGCTCATTTTTTAATCAGGTTGTTTGTTTTCTTATTGTTAAGTTTTGAGAATTCTTTGCATATTTTGGATAATGGTCCATTATCAGATATATCTTTTGCAAACATTTTCTTTTGGTCTATGTCTTGTCTTTTTGTTCTCTTAAGAGTGTCTTTGGTAAAGCAGAAAATTTTAATTTTAATAAAGTCCAGCTTATTAATTCTGTCATGGATCATGCCTCTGGTGTTATATCTCAACAGTCATCACCGACTAACTGCAACCTCCACCTCCCAGGTTCAGGCAATTCTCCTGCTTCAGCTGTTTTAGTAGCTGGGATTATAGGCATGCGCCACCATGCCTGGCTAATTTTTGTATTTTTAGTAGACACGGGGGTTCACCACGTTGCCCAGACTGGTCTCTTAACTCCTGACCTCAGGTGATCTGCCCACCTCCAAAAGTACTGGGATTATAGGCGTAAGCCACCTTGACCGGCTGGAACATCTCATAACACTTCTTTGGAAGATACTTGCAAGGCATGTAAAAGTCATTCATCTAAAAACATTTGAAAATTTATTTCTCCTCATTGTTTTCCCATAAATATGAACAACCCAAAAGTTATAGATGGGCCAGGAGCAGTGGTTCATGCCTGTAATCCCAGCACTTTGGGAGGCCAAGGCAGGCAGATCACTTGAGGTCAGGAGTTCGAGACCAGCCTGGCCAACATTGTGAAACCCCGTCGCTACTAAAAATACAAAAATTAGCCAGGTGTCATGGCGCATGCCTGTAATCCCAGCTACTCAGGAGGCTGAGGCAGGAGAATTGCTTGAACCCGGGAGGCAGAGGTTGCAGTGAGCCAAGATCGCACCATTGCACTCCAGCCTGGGCAACAGAGCTAGACTCTGTCTCAAAAAAATAAAAATAAAAAACAAAAGTTATAGGTGGAATAAAAAAATATTGACGGATTTATTAGAAGAGTAGACGTTTTGATAAAAACAATCACTTAATCACCTATCAGAACGTCAGACAAAAATCAAAATGGGCACATTATACCACTTCATGCTCTGAAACCAATGAACAGACTCATCTACATGAAAGATGATAGTAAAATGTCTTTAAGGACAGTAAGGGTTCATTCAGGTGGGCAGTAATTGCAACAGTTGCAAACCCAAGTATCAGTCAGGGTCCTGGCGGAAAAGAGTTGGCAAACTCAAGAGTTTTTTTTTTTTTGAGATGGAGTCTCGCTCTGCCGCCCAGGCTGGAGTGCAGTGGCGTGATCTCGGCTCACAGCAACCTCTGCCTCCTGGGTTCAAGCAATTCTCCTGCCTCAGCCTCCCGAGTAGCTGGGATTACAGGCGCATGCCACCACACTTGGCTATTTTTTGTATTTTTAGTAGAGACAGGATTTCGCCGTGTTAGCCAGGATGGTCTTGATCTCCTGACCTCGTGATCCACCTGCCTTGGCCTCCCAAAGTGGTGGGATTACAGGTGTGAGCCACTGTGCCCAGCCAAAAGAGGATATTTAAGAGATGCTAATGAAGTGATTACTTAGTAAAGTATAGGTAGGGTTCAGGGAACCACAAAGAATGAAACTAGCAACAGAAGGAAACCACCACCACACTTCTTAGTTGAGAGGGCAAAAGGAAAGAGAGGTTCTTGAAATCTGATGTATAGCTACAGCACAAAAGCCACCTGACAGCGGTTATGACCTCGGGCAAAGGATGCAGCCACCACCAGTGAACCAGGACCTGGCTCTGTACTCCCACCCTTTGATCTGGTGATACATGTCACAGGCCAAATCCAGCCTCCTGATTGACAGATAGAAATGGGTCTGAAGGGCCAATCAGAAAAAGATCTAGTACATCCAACTTCAATTTGGCTTTAAAAAGTTAGGGCATTTTGGCTGGGCATGGTGGCTCATGACTGTCATCCCAGAGCTTTGGGAGGCTGAGGTGGGAGGATGGTTTGAGACCCCGAGTTTGAGTCTGCAGTAAGCTATGATGGCACCACTGTACTCCAGGCTGGGTGACAGAGCACACCACCATCTCCAAAAAAAAAAAAAAAAAAGCCTGCACTTTGGGAGGCCGAGGCGGGCGGATCACGAGGTCAGGAGATCAAGACCACAGTGAAACCCCGTCTCTACTAAAAATACAAAAAAATTAGCCAGGCGTGGTGGCGGGCGCCTGTAGTCCCAGCTACTCGGAGAGGCTGAGGCAGGAGAATGGCGTGAACCCGGAAGGCGGAGCTTGCAGTGAGCCGAGATCGCGCCACTGCACTCCAGCCTGGGCGACAGAGCAAGACTCCGTCTCAAAAAAAAAAAAAAAGCCTGGCATGGTGGCTCTCAAGTCTGTTACCCCAACACTTTAAAGAGGCCAAGGAAGGAGGATCACTTGAGTCTAGCATTTTGAGACCTGCCTGGGCAACATGGTGAAACCCCATCTCTACAAAAAATACAAAACTTAAAAAGAAAAAAAATCAAAAATTAGCCAAGCAACACATACCTGTGGTTCCAGCTACTCTGGAAACTGACGTGTGAGGATCACATGAGCCTGGGGAGGTTGAGGCTGCAGGGAGCTCAGACTGAACCACTGCACTCCAGCCTGGGAGACAGAGTGAGACCCTGTCTCAAAACAAAACAAAACAAAACAAAACAAAACAAAACAAAACAAAACACACAAAATTAGTCGGGCTCCCCCTTGAGCCCAGGAGTTGAGGCTGGAGCAAGCCATAATGCGGCCACTGTACTCTAGCCTGGGCAACACAGTGAGACACTGTCTCTGAAAAAAAAAAAAGAGTTAGTCCGGGTGCGGTGGCTCACGCCTGTAATCCCAGCACTTTGGGAGGCTGAGGCAGGTGGATCACGAGGTCAAGAGATCGAGACTATCCTGGCTAACACAGTGAAACCCTGTCTCTACTAAAAATACAAAAAATTAGCCAGGTGTGGTGGCGGGCGCCTGTAGTCCCAGCTACTCGGGAGGCTGAGGCAGGAGAATGGTGTGAACCCGGGAGGTGGAGCTTGCAGTGAGCTGAGATCGCATCACTGCACTCCAACCTGGGCGACAGAGTGAGACTCTGTCTCAAAAAAAAAAAAAAAAGTTAGGGCATTTTATTATTTCATTAAACAAGATTTCCTGAAGTAGGGCAGCTCAGCCCCATGGTTGGTGGATTTGCTGATGTTGTGGAGGGCCCTCAGTCTTTCTCTTCATTCCATCCTGATCACAAGAAGGCTGCTGCAGCTCCAGATGCCACATTCAGCCTCAGCAAGGATTAGCAAAAGAGAATGAGTCTTCCTGGGGGGTCTCTTTTAAAGAATGAGGAAACTTCTTGGAAGCCTCCCCATGAGATCTCTGTCTCATGGGCCAGAACTGTATCACATGTCCATGCTGGGCCAATCCTCATCCAGGGAAAAGGTGCCCGGCTAATCAAGATTTGCCCCTGAGCTGGGGATGGTGTTGGTTGGTGGAGGGGAGCATAGATGTGCCTACAAAAAACAAGATTCTGCTAACAGAAAAGAGGGAAGAAAGGCTTTGTGAAGGCAAAGGTGTATGAAAAAGACTGCAAGACAATTGTGAGGTTTTTAGTAGACTGGAGGTAGAATAAAGATGTTGGAGGCTGGGCACAGAGGCTCATGTCTGTAGTCCCAACACTTTCAGAGGCTGGGCAGAGAGGCTCATGTCTGTAGTCCCAACACTTTGGGAGGCTGAGGTGGTAGGATTGCTTGAGGCCAGGAGTTCAGAGACCAGCCTGGGCAACACAGACTCCATCTCTACAAAAAAATACAAGCAGGCAGCCGGGCGCAGTGACTCATGCCTGTAATCCCAGCACTTTGGGAGGCCGAGACAGGTGGTTCACGAGGTCAGGAGATCGAGACCATCCCAGCTAACATGGTGAAACCCTGTCTCTACTAAAAATAAAAAAAATTAGCCAGGCATGGTGGTGGGCACCTGTAGTCCCAGCTACTTGGGAGGCTGAGGCTGGAGAATGGCATGAACCCAGGAGGCGGGGCTTGCAGTGAGCTGAGATCGCACCATTGCAGTCCAGCCTGGGCAACAGAGTGAGACTCCATCTCAAAAAATAAAAATAAAAATACAAGCAGGCATGATGGCTCACACCTGTAATCCCAGCACTTTTGGAGGTGGGTGGATCACTTGAGGTCAGGAGCTCAAGACCAACCTGGCCAACACAGTGAAACCCCGTCTCTACTAAAAATACAAAATTAGTCAGGCGTCGTGGCAGGCACCTGTAACCCCAGCTATTCGGGAGGCTGAGGAAGGAGAATTGCTTGAACCTGGGAAGCACAGGTTGCAGTGAGCTGACACTGCGCCACTGCACCCCAGCCTGAGCGAAAGAGGGAGACTCTGTCTGGAAAAAAAAAAAATTACTAGGATGGTGAAGTGTACCTCTAGTTCCAACTACTCAGGAGGCTGAAGTGGGAGGAAGGCTTGAGCCTGGGAGGTCGACGCTGCAGTGAGCTGTGACTGCATCACTGCACTCCAGCCTGGGTGACAGAGCAGGACCCTATCTCCAAAAAAAAAAAAAAAAAAAGATGCTGGGTTTACTGGGGGGCAAAGAGCATAAGGGTAATATGACCAGCAGAGATGAGTAAAATGTAATATTTACATATTCGACAGTTGATAGGAATTGCATTTTGGTTTTTAGAAGGAGTGCTGAGGTGGAGCAGCCCCATAAAGAGGGACACCAGGATGAAAACACAAGAAGCCTCTACGAAGACAGCTGTCCTGGCCACAGAACACAGGCTGGAGGCACAGCAGGTGCTTTCCAGTGTAAGAAGAATGATCACAGGCACCAGGGCGTTGTCTCCATTAGTCTGTGTTTGTATAATGAAGGTTTTTTTTTTTTAATGGAAGAGTGAACTGCTTACTGTAATCAGGGATACCTAATGCTAGGACTCATTTAAGGGAAGAAAAAGCCTTTCAGATGTTAAGACCAAGGTAATCATTTGACATTGCTAGCTTGAGTTAGATGTAGTAGACGTTTTGTATCTGAAGTATATTTTAATATTTACTGTCAGCTAAGGCCAGACATGTCCAGGAAGCTATGCATTTGTGAACTTGTGGTGAGCCCAGGGCCCTTGAAGATGCCTACTTCTCTAGAAGAAAATGAGTGTCTCTTATTCATTTGTCATGTTCAAGTAATGGATTTATTTTAATAGCTTTGTGGCCCTTTTGTACACAAGAAGGAAGGTAGATTAAGAAATCTCTTTTGGCCGGCCACAGTGGCTCACGCATGTAGCCCAGCACTTTGGGAGGCCGAAGTGGGTGGATGACTTGAGGTCAGGAGTTCAAGACTAGCCTGGCCAACATGGAGAAACCCAGTCTCTACTAAAAATACAAAAATTAGCTGAGCGTGGTGGCGTGCACTTGTAATCCCAGCTACTCAGTAGGCTGAGGCAGCATAATTGCTTGAACCCAGGAGGCAGAGGTTGCAGTGAGCCAAGATCACACCACTGCACTCCAGCCTGGGCGACAGAGTGAGACTCTGTCTCAAAAATAAATACATTAATTAATTAATCTCTTTTGAGGGTACGGTATGGTGGCTCAAGCCTGTGATACCAGCATTTTGGGAGGTGGGAAGATTGCTTGAGCCCAGGAGTTCAGGACCAGCCTGGGCAACAAAATGAGACTAGGTCTCTATTAAAAAATAATTAAAAATTAGCTGGGCATGGTGATACATGTCTGTAGTCCCAGCTACTCAGGAGGCTGAGGTGGGAGGATGGCTTGGGTCCTGGAGGTCGAGGCTGTAGTGAGCCATGATGGCATCACTGTACTCCAGCATGGGTAACAGAGCAAGGCCCTGCCAAAAAAAAAAAAAAAGAAGAAATCTCTTTTGAGGTCCTTTAATGAGGGGGAGACCAACAGAAGGCTGCTAACATATTGGATAAGAACACAATTTCCAGGAAACGTTCTGTTATTTAAATCACTCTTGAGTTAGGAAGTCCAGGAGCTCTGGGCTGAAATTGAAGATTAAACATGCTTATCTAGATCCATTCCCCCAAAAACCTACTATAGTAAAGTGACTGTATATATAGTAAAAACTACAACAAGTCTACAAGAATGAGAACAGAAGAGATGACAGCAGGTCAGGCATGGTGGCTCACGCCTATAATCCCTGCACTTTGGAAGGCCAAACCGGGTAGATCACTTGAGCCAAGGAATTCAAGACCAGCCTGGCCAACATGGTGAAACCTTGTCTCTACTAAAAATACCCAAAAAAAAAGTAGCCAGGCGTGGTGGCACACACTTGTAATCCCAGCTACTTGGGAGGCTGAGACAGGAAAATTGCTTGAACCTGGGAGGCAGAGGTTGCAATGATCTGAGATCGCACCACTGCACTCCAGGCTGGGCCATAGAGGGAGACTGTCTCAAAAATAAACAAACAAAAACAAAAACAAAAACAGAAAAAAAAATTAGCCAAGCTTGATGGCACATGCCTGTGGTCCCAGCTACTCAGGAGGCTAAGATGGGAGGATCACTTGAGCCTGGGAGACGGAGGTTGCTGTGAGCCAAGATGGTGCCACTGCACGCCAGCCTGGCCGGCAGAACAAAACCCTGTCTCAAAAAAGAAAAACAAACAAAAAGACAGAGAGAGAGAGAGAGAGACAACAGCAGCAAGTTTTTGGAACCTAGAAAGCAGAAGAGTGGTGACTGTCTTAGCTGACCTAAGAAGGAACCATTCTTGGGCCAGTAGTGGGCAGGGTTCTCCAGAGAAACAATAGGAGGCGATAAGGGGTGTGTATGTGTGTGTGCGTGTGCGTGTGTGTGTGCGCGCACATATGTAGGAGAGACAGAAAGAAAGAGACAAAGACAGTGGGAAAGAAAAGGAATTGGCTTGCATGATTATTTGGCTGGTAAATCCAAAATCCGTAGTGTGGATGTAGAGGTATTTTACAGCAGACCAAGTAAGTTGGCTGTAAAATACCTCTTGCTGGGGCAAAAGGTCAGTCTTTATTCAGGCCTCCAACTAACTGGATGAGATCACCCACACTATGAGGAATGTTATGAACTGAACACTTGTGTCCCCCCAAATCACATTAAAGCCCTAACCCTCAGGGTGATGGTATTTGGAGATGGGGCCTTTGGGAGCAATGAGGGCATATGGGAGCCCTCATGATGGGATTAGTGGCTTTGTAAGAAGAGACACAAGAGATCTCTCTCTGCACCTTGTGAGGAAGACACAGTGAGAAGGCAGCCATCTGCAAGCCAGCAAGAGGGTCCTCACCAGAAAGCAAACTGCCTAGCACCTTGACCTTGGACCTTCCAGCCCCCAGAACTGTGAGAAATGTTTCTGTTGTTTAACCAGCATGTGTATAGTATTTTATTATAGTAGGCTGAGCAGACCAAGACAGAGAGCAATTGACTTCACTCAAGCCTACTGATTTAAATGTGAATTTCTTTTTTATTTTGTTTTTGTAGAGACAGGGTCTTGCAATGTTGCCCAGGTTGGTCTCAAAACCTGGGCCTCAAGTAATCCTCCCACCTTGGCCTCCCAAAATGCTGGGATTACAAGCATGAACCACCAGATCCCACCTAAATGCTAATTTCATCCAAAAACACCCTCACAGAAACACCCAGAATAATGTTTGTCCAAATATCTGGGCACTTGGCCCAGTCAATTTGACACATATTAACCATCACAGTATCCTAAAAAGGCACAGAAACTGACAGAACCAGGCATCTCTGGAATTGGGAGTGAAAGGAGGTCCAAAATAATGAGAACTGGGTGAAAGCAGTTTGAGATGCAGCTAGATCCTGAGATCCTCTCACCCACTCCACACTTATTAGCAACTGCCCCTCCCTTGTCTCCAAGAAGAGGCATTAGTACCTACAGATGCTAAAATAAAGGTCTGTGGACTGAGGAAACCAGCATCGTTGAGGATGTGAGTACTGTACCAAAAATAAGGGCTTAAGTGACTACTGCTATTGAATGTCAGATGCTGAGTCCAGCTCTGTTCTCCCACTGGGCTCCCTGAGGTGGCAGCCAGAGCATTACCAGGAGATTGGAACATTTAAAGAGGCTTCTCTGGGGAATCCAAGCAGCCTCAAACACCTAAATAAAGTGATCCTGGAGGTATCCCAACATAGGGCCTCCCCAGGGCACATGATAGTGACAAGCACAATTCGTAAGCCCTACCCAACTTCCCATTGGTCTTTAATCCCTCTCTTATAATGATAAGACAAGCAAATATATCCAGATATTTGATATTGTTCCATGGATCCTTGAGGCTTGGTGTATTTTTATTCAGTTCTTTTTTTCTCTGTTTTTCAGACTGGATCATTTTTCTTGATCTGTCTTTAAGTTGCCTATCTTTGTCTTCTGCCTTTTTTATAGGAAGTCAAGTCCATCTTAAAATACTTTTTGTTTCAGTTATTATACTTTTCAGTTCTAGAATTTCTAGATGGTACTTTGCTATAATTGACATTTATCTGCTTGGTGGTTTTCTTTTTTTTTTTTGAGAAAGAGTCTTGTCCTGTTGCCTGTGCTGGAGTGCAATGGTGCAATATCCACTCACTGTAACCTCCTCCTCCCAGGTTGAAGAGATTCTCCTGCCTCAGCCTCAGTAGCTGAAATTACAGGTATGCGCCACCATGCCCGGCTAATTTTTGTATTTTTAGTAGAGACGGGGTTTCACCATGTTGGCCAGGCTGTTCTCAAACTCCTGACCTCAAGTGATCCGCCCGCCTTGGCCTCCCAAGTGCTAGGATTACAGGCAGGAGCCACCAGCTTGTCTGCTCGGTTTTCTATTCACTCACTCAGTAAGATCTTTCCTGGATGGGTGTGGTGGCTCATGCCTGTAATTCCAACACTGGGAGGCCGAGGTGGGTGGACTGCTGGAGCCCACGAGTTTGAGACCAGCCTGGGCAACAGGGTGAAACCTGTCTCTGCAAAACAACAACAACAACAACAACAAACAAACAAACAAAAAATCCAAAAATTGGCCGGGCGCGGTGGCTCAAGCTTGTAATCCCAGCACTTTGGGAGGCCGAGGCGGGCGGATCACGAGGTCAGGAGATCGAGACCACGGTGAAACCCCGTCTCTACTAAAAATACAAAAAATTAGCCGGGCGTGGTGGCGGGCGCCTGTAGTCCCAGCTACTCGGAGAGGCTGAGGCAGGAGAATGGCGTGAACCCGGGAGGCGGAGCTTGCAGTGAGCCGAGATTGCGCCACTGCACTCCAGCCTGGGTGACAGAGCGAGACTCCGTCTCAAAAAAAAAAAAAAAAAAAAAAAAATG
>NW_026652308.1:2700322-2772490 GCF_009828535.3 Hylobates moloch | reverse complement strand
AAAAAAAAAAAAAAAAAAAAATCCAAAAATTAGCTGGGCATGGTGGTGCGCACCTGTAGTCCCAGCTACTTGGGAGGCTGAGGTGGGAGGATCACTTGAGCCCTGGAGGTTGAGGCTGCAGTGAACCAAGATCATGCCACTTGTACTCCAGCCTGGGTGTCAGAGTTAGAACCTGCCTCAAAAGAAAAGACCTTTCCTGCTGGGTGTGGGGGCGCATGCCTGCAGTCTCAGCTACTTGGGAGGCTGAAGCAGGAGGATCTCTTGAGCCCAGGAGTTCAAGTTCAGCCTAGGCAATGTAGTGAGACCCCGTCTCTTAAAAAAAGAAAAAAAAGACCGTATTTTCCTTTAATTATTTAAACATATTTTCCTTTTTTTTTTTTAGACAGAATTTCACTCTTGTTGCCCAAGTTGGAGTACAATGGCACGATCTCGGCTCACTGCAACCTCCGCCTCCCGGGTTCAAGAGATTCTACTGCCTCAGCCTCCCGAGTAGCTGGGATTACAGGCACACACCAACACACCTGGCTAATTTTTTGTATTTTTAGTTGAGATGGGGTTTCACCATGCTGGTCAGGCTGGTCTCGAACTCCTGACCTCAGGTGATCCACCCACCTCGGCCTCCCAAAGTGCTGGGATTAGAGGCTTGAGCCACCGCGCCTGGCCTAATTCTTTAAACATATTTTCCTTTAGAATTTTGAACATATAATAATTTCCTTAAAGTCTTTGCTAAGTCCAGCATCTGGACCACTTTGCGGTCAGCTTCTATTGATTGTTGTTTTTGCAATGGGTCATATTTTTCTGTTTCCTTGTACGTTTAGGAATTATAGATTGTGTAAAGGACACTGGATGATACATTGTAGAGGCTCTGGATTCTGTTATCTGCCTGATCTCTATTATCTGTTTTGCTCTCAACTGGGTAGCAGCCTCTCTCTGGTAACCCTCAGGTAGTCTTCCCTACACATGTATATCCCAGTTTTCAGCCAAGAACTCACGAGAAAGCCGTGGTGTGGATCTCTGCCTCCCACATAAGCAGCTCCATTCTCTCCGGGGCCATGACTTATGGACTGCATTGGTTTCGGCAGCCCTTCACTCTGATCTCTTCTCGACACAGCAGGGCATCCCTACTCTGCCATGGTATGCTCTACTCAGCTTGCTATGCTGCAATTGGAAAGCTGTCCCCAGCAGAGAGACAGACAAATTGTGGGAAACATCTCATCAGTGATCTCGGGGATTACTGTCATGCACTGCCTGTTGTCTACTGTTTGAAAATGGTTGCTCATAGCTTTTGGGCAGTTTCATGGTTGTTTAAGGCAGAAAGGCTAATCTGATAATAAGAATTCCATTATAGGCTGGGCCTGATGGCTCACATCTGTAATCCCAGCACTTTGGGAGGCTAAGGCAGGAGGATTGCTTGAGACCAGGAGCTCAGGACCAGCCTGCGCAACATGGTGAAAGCCCGTCTCTACAAAAAATACAAAACTTAGCTGGGCGTGGTGGCACATGCCTGTGGTCCCAGCTACTTGGGAGGCTGAAGTGGAAGGATCACTTGAACCCAGGAGGTCAAGGCTGCAGTAAGTCGAGATGGCACCACTGAACTCCAGCCTGGCCAACAGAGTGAGACGCTGTCTCAAAAAGAAAAAAAAAAAAAAGAAAAAAATTATATTATGGTTGGAACCCTTACTTGGTATGTTTTTCTTTTCTTTCTTTCTTTCTTTTCCCTTTTTGAGACGGGGTCTTGCTCTGTGGCCCAGGCTAGAGTGCAGTGGCATGATCTCGGCTCACCACAGCCTTGACCTCCTGGGCTCAAGCAATCCTCCGACCTCAGCCTCCGGAGTAGCTGGGACTAACAGGTGCACACCACCATGCCTGGCTAATTTTTTATTTTTTGTAGAGACAGGGTCTCCCTATGTTTTCCCAGCTGGTCTTGAACTCCTGGGCTCAAGTGATCTGCCTGCCTTGGGCTCCCAAAGTGCCAAGAGTACAGCCATGAGCCACTGCGCCGGCCTTGTTTTTATTTTCTTCTAGTATCCTCCCTTCCCCCCATCTTCAGCCATTTAAGCAATCTATATGTCTATTGGCTCAGATGAGAGATGAAATGGTAACAAAAGTGGAAAACACTCCAAAACAATAGTTTCTGAAAGAAACTAAACCTATTCTTAATAATAGGTAATAATAGGTAAAGTTCTTTAGGGAGACCAGATTAAAAGCCCCTTAAGCAGGGGGAGACAGAAGTGAGGCACTGATATGAGAGAGCAGTGACAAGGTGGCTCCAAAAAAGAAAGGCCTGAGGCCCTGATTCCTGGGCTGCATGCCAGGGAACAGCAGGACCCCAGAGATGGCACTGTGTATAGGGTGTTTTGGTTGGCAGCGCCACAGGCACTCTAAAATGTCCATGCCCTTGTTTGACACTGAAGCAACAGAAAGATTCCCATGGCCCCCAGGCTGTAAATAGAAGTGGAGGGAGGATGCCCCAGACTTGAAGAAGGCATAGGCACAAGAACAGGCCACTTCTGTGTGACCTATCAGAAAAGATGATTATAAGGAACAACTGCCCTCCAACTCACACCTTGGCACAAGGTAAGACCCTAGAACCCACGCACCATCCAGCAGGAAGGAAAGAAAACTCCAAACTTTGGGCCGGGCATGGTGGCTTACGCCTGTCATCCCAACCCTTTGGGAGGCTGAGGCGGGAGGACAGCTTCAGGCCAGGAATTTGAGACCTGCCTGGGCAACACAGTGAGACCTCTACAAACAAACAAATAAACCTCACATATCTAAGATTAATTTGCTGTTATCTAGCAGACTGGGAACTCAAAACACAAGTGAAGTTGTTACATTAAAACAGTTTGTTGCACATCTGATTTGGCAGACTGAGATTATGTTATTATAATAATAAAGGTCACCATTCACAAGGACTTTACTGAGAGAGTTACATCCACTGTCTCATTTAATCTCATCTCATTTAACGGGAGTCTATTCCCTCACACTCCCTGTGATGATTCCTGTAACATGGTAGATATGCATGCCTGAGGAAAAATTAATAATTTTTCATAGCTGGGTGCAGTGGCTCACATCTATAAACCCAGCACTTTGGGAGGCCAAGGCAGGAGGATCGCTTGAGGCCAGGAGTTCAAAACCAGCCCTGGCAACATAGTGAGAACCTGTCTCTGGAAAAACAATTCTTTTAAATTAGCTGGACATGGAGGCATGTGCTTGTATTCCCAGCTAAACAAGAGGCTGAGGCAGGAGGATCACTTGAGCCTAGGAGTTCAAGACTACTGTGAGCCACGATTGTACCACTGCACTCCAGCCTGGGCAACAGAATGAGACCCTGTCTCCAAAAGTAATAACAGCAATAATAATGTATATTTACTCTGTACCAGGCATTATACCAAGGGCCTTACGTCACTTAATCTTCATACTAAACTTATGAGACATGTATTACTATTTCTATTTTACAAATGTAGAAACCAAAATTCAGAATTGTAAAATGAGTGTGGGATTTAGATTCAAATCTGGTGGAAGCTTTATTTTATGTTACTTGCAATCTGTGAAGAAAAAACTAGATCCAAGATTCTAACAGGAATTTATATAATATGATTACAAAATGAGTTTATTTATAATTTAAATAAACAAAATTCCCTTTTATTTTCTACAACAAACATGCTAAGATTATGTAAATAATCTTCTCGGCTAAATATTGTATTTTAGGGAGACATTAAACAAGAACTTCGTAGTTAACATTGTTCTTTCTATTTTATCTTTCTGTACAGACATTTTCTTTCCTTTTTTTTGAGACAGAGTCTCGCTCTGTCACCCAGGCTGGAGTGCAGTGGCGCTATCTCCGCTCACTGCAAACTCCACCTCCTGGGTTCAAGTGATTCTTCTGCCTCAGCCTCCTGAGTAGCTGGGAATACAGGCATGCACCACCACGCCTGACTAATTCTTGTATTTTTATTAGAGATGGGGTTTCACTATGTTTCCCAGGGTGGTCTCAAACTTCTGACCTCAAGTGATCCACCTGCCTCAGCCTCCCAAAGTGCTGGGATTACAGGTGTGAGCCACTGTGCCCTGCCGACTAATACTTTTTTATTGTATGCCAAATATTGTGTATAAAATAACCTTAAAGGTCGAAGTTAATGATATTTTTCTCTGAATGGTTGACTCTATTTTCTGTTAGCCCATGTAGCTCAAAAGAATGATAATTCTATCCAATCAGAAATTGAGCTGATTTCGGAAGAGTTACAGCTTTACTTAGATGTGGTCCACCTCTGTTTTTAATTATCTTGAGAGTGAGACCTGTCATGTATTTTTTGCAGGCCCCTCCCTTCAGAGGGACTCCATATTCCAAACAATAAGGGACTGCAGATCTTACTCTGCCTTTCCAGCCTAGGTCTCGAGCTTAGCAGCTCTTGTCCCCCAGTCTACCCCAGCACTCAGCAAATATCCCATGGGAAAAAAAAAAAGCCTCTTATCTAGGCTCCTACAGGTTCTAATCTATAACAATAGCCTGAGAGGCCATCAGAAGTTCAGTGTAAACCACACTCAATCTTCGGCTTTGACAAATGCACCCAGCGAGAAAAATGACCAGCAATCCCAGCTCACCTAGCAATGGGCTCTTCTTTCTCTGATCCCACTGCTCTCTGATGTTCTTATATCTTTAAAAATAGGATTTGGGCCGGGCGCAGTGGCTCACACCTGTAATCCCAGAACTTTGGGAGGCCAAGGCAGTTCGAGACCAGCCTGGCCAACATGGTGAAACCCCATCTCTACGAAAAATACGAAATTTAGCTGGGCATGGTGGCACACACCTGTAGTCGCAGCTAGTCGGGAGGCTGAGGTGGGAGAGTCACTTGAACTCAGGAGGCAGAGGTTGCAGTGAGCTGAGATGGCGCCACTGCACTCCAGCCTAGGTGACAGAGTGAGACTGTCTATAAATATATACATATGTGTGTGTGATTTGTATAATTTATCCTTTTTTTGTATGTGTGCATTTTTGTTTTTCTGGTTGTTGTAGCAGGAGTGACAACCTACTGATACCTACTACATCCTACTTGGAAGCAGAAGTGCCTTGTGAATAACAACATATATTCTCGGAAGAGCGTCGTTCTTACCACTGAATATCTCAGACTGCTTCTAACATATTCTTAGAAAACATAACAAAAGGCAGACTATGTATAACTTTAAGTTTAATTAAGATCTTTCTCCACCTACCTGGTCTCTCAACAGTGTTCTTTGTTTACTTTGCTCCTGAGTGGTTAGGAGTGTAAATATCTTACTAGCACAATACATTGAAAATTCAATGTATTTGCTATAATAGGATTTGTTCTTCCTAAGGGCTTTATAAAATAAATCTCGAGTTTTTTGTATGTTTATTTTTATTTTTATTTTTGAGACGGAGTCTTGCTCTGTCCCCCAGGCTGGAGTGCAGTGGTGCGATCTCGGCTCACTGCAAGCTCCGCCTCCCGGGTTCACGCCATTCTCCTGCCTCAGCCTCCCGAGTAGCTGGGACTATAGGTGCCCGCCAACACGCCCGGCTAATTTTTTGTATTTTTAGTAGAGACGGGGTTTCACCGTGTTAGCCAGGGTGGTCTCGATCTCCTGACCTCGTGATCCGCCCGCCTCGGCCTCCCAAAGTGCTGGGATTACAGGCTTGAGCCACCGCGCCTGGCTGTTTTTTGTATTTTTAAAAGTCTGGGCTGGGCATGGTGGCTCACACTTGTAATCCCAGCACTTGGGGAGGCTGAGTCAGGAGGATTGCTTGAGGCCAGGAGTTCAAGACCAACCTGGCCAACAGCAAGACTCTGTCTCTACAAAAAATAAAAATAAAATGTCTGTATTTAATATTATTGATAGGTAACATTCTCACATGTTCAAATGTCAAAAAATATGAGAGGGTATACAGTGAAGTATTTCTTTTTTTTTTTTGAGACAGAGTCTCGCTGTCGCCCAAGCTGGAGTGCAATGACACCATCTTGGCTCACTGCAACCTCTGCCTCCTGGGTTCAAGCAACTCTCCCACCTCAGCCTCCTGACTAGCTGGGACTAGAGGCGCATGCCACCATGCCCAGCTAAATTTTGTATTTTTAGTAGAGACGAGGTTTTGTCATGTTGGCCAGACTGGTCTCAAACTCCTGGCCTCAAGTGATCCGCTGGCCTCCCAAATGTTGGGATTACAGGCGTGAGCCATCGCGCCCGGCCACAGTAAAGTATTTCTATAAAGTATTTCTATGACTCATTCCTCCATCTACCCAGCTCCCACTCCCAACAGGTATTCATGATTATTAGCTTCTTATTTATTAGAAAAGTTTAAATGAATATGCTAGCTGACACATATCCGAATCATTTTCCCCTGTTCTTTACATAAACATAGCATCCTATGGCTACTGTTTTGCAGTTTGCCTTTTTTTTTTTTAAGTATAAATGGGAATTAATTGGCTTATATGACTGCAAAGTCCAGGACGTGGCTGCCAGTACAGCAGGATCCAGGGCCTCAGACAATTAATTCCACCAAAACCCAGCTTCTCTCCTTCTCTTGCCTGCACTCTCCTCTCGGTGGCTTCATCCTCAGGCAGGCTCCCCTCCTAGTCCCACATCCAGGATGACATCTTAACAGTTTGGGAACTCCAACAGAAAGGGCACACCTATTACCACATTCCCAGTAGATTCTAGCCAAAGTCCTGGGGAGGGCTCTCACTGGCCCAGCTGGAGTCATCAGGCCAAGCTAGTAAGATATACTGATTGGCCAGGCTGAAGTGGCAGGGCCACCCCTGGCGTTCCAGGCTTGAGAAGTCAGTCCCACATTGGCATGAGTTTCCTGGCTGAATTGAGAAAAGTGGCTCTCCAAAGCCGTGTCAGGGTGCTGTAAGTGGATGATTTTCCCCAGGCAAAGACTACAGGTGTCTACTGCAAAAGGTAGTGTTTTTGATGTCTTCTTTTTTTTTTGGCTCTTTCATGCCAGGAAGCTGCTATTATGCCAAACCCATCTGTGGCTCAGGCCATACAGGACCAAACAAACAGCCAAAGTTGTTTACATCTTTCCTATGATCTTGTTTTTGTGGGCGCCCCAAAAATTATATTACAAACCCTCCAACTAGTCCCAAGTCCATAGCTCTAACTACCCCCTTTTTCTAACACAAAGCCAATATTTCCCCTGCCCTAAATTAACCCAAGGCTAGGTACTACAGAACCCCTAGAGACACCACTAATCTCCAAAACCCACCAGAATTATTCAAATCAGCCAGTCCCAAACTTTCCCTGCACTGCCTTGCCTTTCCTGCTGAAATGCTAATAAAGGTTCTGGTTTAAGCTTTCCCTTCACTCCCTTCTGCCTCCTGACCAAAGCTGGTGCTTCTTCTCCATGTGGCCCTGCATGGCGTGGTGTGCCCCTCCTCTCAGGAAATGTGGATAAATTATTCCTTCAAAGCCACTAGTCTGTCATCAGTCAGTCACCTCTATAAATTAAAATCCTACAGGTATAACTGAGAGAGGGGCTGCTGCGACTGAGTTTTCAGTCCTGGAAAACCACACTTTTTTTTTCTGTCTCTGCAAGGCTTTGGCAGTCTCTCCTCTCCACCCCCTTATTAATGCTGACCTCTGTTCCATAGGTACCTCTCTACACAAGCAGGTGCAAATTGTCATTGATGGGGGAAACATGAAACAAACTCAGATGCCTCCAGGGACACGTGAGAAGCCACACTTGTTTCAGCCTATTGTTCGCTTGAGGGAATGTGGGCCCTGTGATGCTGCTAGATCCTTCTTTTCTTTCATACTTTCCTCTCTTCTTCCCTCTCTCCTTCCTTCCCTCCTTCTCTCCTTCCCTCCCACCCTCCCTCCCTTTCTTCTTTCCTCTTTTTTAAGAAAAACTGAAAATCTATTTCTGTTTTGATTGGAGCTTGTGTATGTGTGTAAAATATGTTGTGTGTGTTTTTTTTTTTCCACAGCAACTGCTTTTTTTGTGTGCGGTAAAATATGTATGAAATAAACTGTCATTTTAACCTTTTTATGTGTAGAAGTCAATGGCATTAATTACATTGAAAATGCTGTACAGCCATTGCCACTATTTCTAAACTTTTTCATCCCCCCCAAATGGAAACTACGAACCCAGTAAGCAATAATTCCTCATTCTTCCCTCCTTCCTACTCTCAGTTCCTGAAACCTCTAATCTACTTTCTGTCTCTATGAATTTGCCTATTCAAAATCTTTCATATAAATGGAGTCAGATAGTATTTGTTTTTTTGTGTCTGGCATATTTGACTCAGAATGTTGTAGCATGTGTCAGAGCTTCACTCCTTTTCATGGCTGAATGATATTCCACTGTATGGATATACTACTTTTTTTTTTTTTGAGATGGAGCCTCACTCTGTTGCCTAGGCTGGAGTGCAGTGGCGCGATCTCGGCTCACTGCAAGCTCCGCCTCCCAGGTTCCTGCCATTCTCCTGCCTCAGCCTCCGGAGTAGCTGGGACTACAGGCGTGCGCCATAACACCTGGCTAATTTTTGTATTTTTAGTAGAGACGGCATTTCACGATGGTCTCGATCTCCTGACCTCGTGATCTGCCTGCCTTGGCCTCCCAAAGTGGCATGAGCCACTGTGCCTGGCCAAAACACATCATTGTTAAATAACTCCTCAGGCTACCCTTCTCTACGGGAAAGTGCAGAGTAAATCAAGCAGATTTTTAATAGCAAAATGGCCAAGGAAAAAGCAGGATAGAGACAACGCAAAGATACAAACAATCTACCAAATGAATAAAGCCACTAATGTTACTTAGGCTCAAACAGTATCCCCCAAAGTGAGAGGTTGGATACTCACAACTCAATAAAAGGTGACATTCAGCTGATATTGTTGCTGTCTCACATGGCCTTAATTATCTTATTGCTTTTGTCTTCACTGTTCTTCAATTTTGTGCCCTTCTCTAGTGCCAGCCATTGTGGTAGGCCTTGAAGAGCACTCTCATGGAGAGCATATTCTGTAGAGGAAGACAGGCACACTAATAGTATCAACACAACCAATACAAACGCTGACTGATGTTATGGGAAAACCTAGGAGGGATACACAGGCAGATTTGGAGGATTAGGTAAGGCTTTCCAACTTCCCAACTTCTCCAACAACTTGCAGAGAAGTTGTCCTGAGACCTGAGAGATGAACTAGAGGTATGATTTGGAGGCAAACGCCAGGAAACTAGAAAGACTATAAAACACTTTGAGGAAATGACAGGAAAATGGGGATGAGGGACAGATGACACATGAGAGGAAGCAGGGACTCAATCGGAGTTTGGTCTTCACCTTGAAGGCAAATGGGGGCTGCTGGAAGGATTCTGTGTGGTTTTTTTTGTTTTGTTTTGTTTTTTTTAAGACAGATTCTCACTGCTGCCCAGGGTGGAGTGCAGTGGTGTGATCTCAGCTCACTGCAACCTTTACCTCCCACCTGGAAGGATTCTGTGGATGTTAGCGTAGAGTGGTGAAAGGCTTGTGCACTCATCTTAATCTTAAATACATACCTTGGCCAGGCAAGGCGGCTCACGGCTGTAATCCCAGCACTTTTGGAGGCTGAGACTGGCAGATCGCCTAAGGCCAGGAGTTTGCGACCAGCCTGGGCAACATGGCAAAACCCTATTTCTACTAAAAATACAAGAAATTAGCCAGGCGTGGTGGCATGTACCTGTAGTCCCAGCTGTTTGGGAAGCTGGGGCAGGAGAATCACTTGAACCCGGGAAGTGGAGGTTGCAGTGAGCTGAGATCACGCCACTGTACTCCAGTCTGGGTGACAGAGCAAGACTCCATCTAAAGACAAACAACAAAAAAATGATTACTGGGTGTCACTGAAAAATAAGGTGCCCAGCTGTCCAGCTTACCTTTCTAGGATGTCTGATTCTATGAGGATTCTAAACCTTTCACTGTCTTTGAGCTACAGAATAACTCGGAGTTTTTACAAACTATAGATGCTTCTTGTCTATAGAAATGCAAATTGTGGCCGGGCACGGTGGCTCACCTGTAATCCTAGCACTTTGGGAGGCCGAGACGGGCGGATCACCTGAGGTCAGGAGTTCGAGACCAGCCTAGCCAACATGGTGAAACCCTGTCTCTACTAAAATACAAAAAGCTAGCTGGGCATGATGGCGGGTGCCTGTAATCCCAGCTACTCGGGAGACTGAGACGGGAGACTCTGTTGAACCTGAGAGATGGTGGTTGCGGTGAGCCAAGCTCGCGCCACTGCACTCCAGCCTGGGCGGCTGAGTGAGACTCCAACTCAAAAAAAAAAAAAAAAAAAAATGCAAATTGTTTTCAGTAGAATGCAATTGATTACTGAGCTGTGGATTTGATCAGTTCTGCCAGTTTTTGTATATATTTGTAGTTATTTCATTATTCCTCATTTGACTATGTGTGTGGTACTTTGAATTTTCCATTGAAGCAGTTGTAATCTTTCTGGATATCTCATTCATTAATGAGTTAAATAAAATCTCTAACATTTATATCTGTATTATATTTGATATTAAAATTATTCTTCAACAGTAGTATACAGTTATATGAATAAGCCGCAATTTATTCATCTGTTGGTGGACATCTGAGTTTTTTCCCTTTGGCTATTATGAATAAAGCTGCTATGAGTCTTTTGGTGAACAAAGGCATTCATTTTTGGGGGTAGATATCTAGAAATGGGATTTCTGGAGTATAGGGTAGGGGTAAATTTAATTTCGGTAGAGACTGATGTTTCCAAAGTGGTTGTACCATTTTACACTCCCATCAACACTGTATGAGAGTCCCATTTCTGCCTCTTTGCAACTAAGGGAATTGTCAGTCTTTTCATTTCAGCTATTCTATGGAGTGGCGGATCACGAGGTCAGGAGATCGAGACCACGGTGAAACCCCGTCTCTACTAAAAATACAAAAAATTAGCTGGGCGTGGTGGCGGGCGCCTGTAGTCCCAGCTATTCGGAGAGGCTGAGGCAGGAGAATGGCGTGAACCCGGGAGGCGGAGCTTGCAGTGAGCCGAGATTGCGCCACTGCACTCCAGCCTGGGCGACAGAGCGAGACTCCGTCTCAAAAAAAAAAAAAAAATAGTATCATATTTTGGTTTCAATTTACCATAGAAGATTTTCGGGAGGGAGGTAACTTGAACAGATTTTTACATTTTAGAAAACTCTTTCTGCGTATTATGTGGAGAATGATTATTTGTATACCAAAGTTCATAGCAGCATTATTCACAATAGCCAAAAGGTGGGAATAACCAAGCATCCATTTATATGGATGAATGGATAAACAAAATGTGGTATACATGTATAATGGAATATTATTTAGCCTCAAGAAGGAAGAAATTCTGATACATGCTACAACATAGATGCTCCTTGAAGACATTATGCTAACTGAAATAAGCCAATCAGAAAAGAGCAATTATTGTATGATTCAATTTATATGCGGTACCTAGCATTTACAGATAGAAAGCGCAATATCCGCTATCAGGGGTTGTGAGAAACGGGTAATGGGGAGTTATTGTGTAATAGGCAGATTTTCTATTTGGGATAATGAAAAAGTTCTGGAGATGGATAGTGGTGATGGTTTCACAACAATGTGAATGTACTTAATGCCACTGAACTGTACACTTAAAAATGGCGAATTTTATGTTACATAGATTTTATCACACACACAAAGAGGAGGGAGGGCGGGAGGGAAGGAGAGAGGGAAGGAAGTAGAGAGGGGAGAAGAGAGGAAGAAAGGAAAGAAAGTAAAATCTGGCATCACAGGGCCCACATTCCCGCGTGTCAGCAATAGGCTGAAACAGAAGCATGGCTTCTCACGTGTCCATGGAGGCATATGAGTGTGGCCCACTTTCCCGGTTCAATGACAATTTGCACCTGCTCGTGTAGAGGGGTACGGGTGAAACAGAGACCAGTATTATTAAGGGGATGGAGAGGAGAGACCGCCAAAACATCGCAGAGACACACCGTCGGAGCCAAGAGAACGGGGTCCAGACGCCTGGCTTGGCCTGTGGGAACTGGCAAGTCTCAGCTCTCAAACGTCCGGGCTTTTCAACCCCGCCACAGCCGGGTTCCAGCTACCTACTTCCTTTAAAGCCTTCACCGACTCTAAAACGCCAAACACAAAGACCCAACTAGCGCCGGAAGCCCGAGATGTAACCGTAGTCACCTGACCCTCCCGTCCGGACTCTGATTGGGCTTTGGAGATACGTGTCCCTCCCGGCGCTCTACGGCGACCCCGCCCCAGCAGCCTGAGGGGGCGGGAACAGATGTCGGAGTGCGACAGTATTGGTTGGCTTCCCCAGGAAGCAGCCAATCGGAATAGGCAGGCTTCCGGCGCGAAGTGAGCCAGCGCTCGGCGCGGCGGCCGTGGTCGCGGCGCGGGAAGTTTGGATCCTGGTTCCGTCCGCTAGGAGTCTGCGTGCGAGGTGAGTGCCGCGCGCGTAACTACAGGTCGGTCCGCATTGATCTAGCCTTGCTCTGGCGGCCCGGCCCGGAGCTGGAGGCCGCTCGGGTTCTTCCGTTTCCTGCACTGGTTCGCCTCGGCCCGCTGAGTCCTCTAGTCTGGCCAACATCCTGGGAGGACAGCAGATACATAAATACGTTCCCAAATGGGGAAACAGAGGCCCGGGGCGGGGGCGAACTCTGCCAAGGTCTCTTGGGGCGTCGGAGGCCAAGCATGGGCTAGGACCCGGCATGTTCTTGACCATGTACTCCAGTGCCTAACATGATGCCCTGCACAGAGTAATCCCAGCCCAGGCCTCTGGCACTACTACCTCCGTGTCCCTCCTGAGGAACAACGAAAACACTTTGTACTTTTTCTGTGGTTTTCCATAATCACGAGCTGGGCTACTCTTGTTTTTGAGTGTCTACTGTGTGCCATGTTCCTGGCACCCGTGATCTTACAACTGTAGCTTTACGATATCCCAGCAAAGCGAAGTGGTTAAGAATACTGCATCAGATTGCTTGGGTTCGAATTCTGGCTCTTTCACATTGAGCTCGGTGTCTACTGCACGTTACTGAAACACTAAGTGTCTTAGTTTTCGTCTGTCATATGGGGGAAATGGTCTCTTCTACTTCCTGGCGTTTTTGTTAGGATTAAACGACTTAATATATGCAATAATAAATGCTTCGAAGACTACCTGTTACATAATACACAGTAAGGGTTCTGTTATCATTACCCAGAGAATCGGATGAAATTGTCCCCATTTTAGACATGGAGAAATCTGAAGCACAAAGAGGTTGTCTCTGTACAGAAAGAGCATTTGGTGATTAAGTGCTAGAGATACAGGATTTGAACTAAGAGCGCCTGATTTTAAAGCACGTCCCACAACATTAGGCTTTCTCCAATACCCCTCACCTGTCCTTAGGTCACACAGAACTTTAGGTACCTCATGGCGTGAGATGGAGCAGGTGACTGACAGCTCCTTGTGCCACCCATGCAGATAAATAACACTTGTGTGCCACTGTCAAGATTAAGGGACAGGAATTCGAGAGACTGCATGAGAGATCAGAAGGTGAAGAAGGGGGTAGGCAAAAGTATTCTGTTTGGGGAATAGTAAATAGAATTAATTGAATCAACATTTTGTTAGCTGGGCTGCTTATACTGTCAGAAAGTAGCTATAATCTACTGGGAGGAAATGAAATTTCTGGGTCCTGTGTCACTTTCAGTGCCACTCACCATGATAGGTACCTTATACGTATAGATTACAGTCCTATCAGTAACCTGGAGAAGTAGTTATTTCCTTCATTTTACTGTGGAAACTAAGAGTTAAAAAATTAGAAAAAGACCATAGTGTTAGATGTGCAGTAAAACAACATGCTGGGAAATTCTACACATCCACGTTAGGACAGTTGGTATTACCTATAAGCAGGAAGGGAAGAGAAAAAGGTAACGGGAATGAGTGATAGTTTATTTGTTTTGATTTTTAAATTTTTATCTGTTTTTCCTTTTTCATAGTCATTCCTGGAATGAGTGAGATTTTTTTTTTTTTTCGAGATGGAGTCTTGCTCTGTCACCCGGGCTGGAGTGCAGTGGTGCGATCTTGGCTCACTGCAAGCTCCACCTCCCGGGTTCATGCCATTCTCCTGCCTCAGCCTGCCAAGTAGGTGGGACTACAGGCGCCCGCCACCATGCCCAGCTAATTTTTTGTATTTTTAGTAGAGACGGGGTTTCACCATGTTAGCCAGGATGGTCTTGATCTCATGACCTCGTGATCCACCCGCCTCAGCCTCCCAAAGTGCTGGGATTACAGGCGTGAGCCACCGCACCCGGCCATGAGTGAGATTTTAAATATATCTGAAATGAGGCCGGGCACAGTGGCTCACACCCATAATCCCAGCACTTTGGGAGGCTGAGGCGGGTGAATCACCTGAGGCCAGGAGTTGGAGACTTGCCTCACCAACATGGCAAAACTCCCTCTCTATAGTAAATACAAAAATTATCTGGGCATGGTGGTGTGCGCCTGTGGTTCTCGCTACTGGGGAGGCTGAGGCACGCTTGAACCCAGGAGGCTGCAGTTAGTCAAGATTGCACCACTGCACTCCATCCTGGGCGACAGAGTGAGAGTCCATCAGTCAATCTACCTGAAATGTTTTATGCCTTTAAAAGAGAGAGAATAGGGCCGAATTGAACTTTTTAAATTTGGTTGGTGGGTACATGGGTGTAATTCTATTTTCTGTATCTTTATGCAAGAAATATTAAAAATTAAAAGATATACATATATTTTAATTTACATATATATGTTTTTTTTTTTTCTAAGAGAAACATGGACAGAATAAAGAGGTCCAAGATAATTGTAGAATAATCCTAGGACTTCAGTGCTGAAAGCCCTTAAGGGTCTCCATTACCTGTAGGATAAAATCTAAACTCCTTAGCATAATACCAGAGGCTTTTGAGCGTTCTGTTTCTCTAACACATACTATTCTACCTCAGCCTTTGTACCAGTAGTTCATAGACTACTCTTCTTCACAGCCTCAGTCCTGTCTGTAAAGTTCCACTTGTCCTTCAAGATCCAATTCAGTGTTCTTTGAAAAGCTGCTCTATCACTTGCCTGTTTTTCCTTAATCTGGGAAGCCATAGTCTTTTAAGAAAAGACTTGATTGTCAGACTTATCTCGTTGCATTGTAATTATTTGTTGACATGTCTATTTTCTGCTAGTCTATAAGCTCCTTGAAGGCAGTGATAATGTCTCGCCCATCTCTGTACTTCAGTGCCTACCATGATGCCTGGCACAGAGTAGTCACTGTAGATATTAGCTGAATGAAAAATACAAGTTGAAGACAGAAAGTGGAAGTTCTTGGAGTTATGACATATGGACTTTGTTCTCTGGAATGACAGGGAACTATTGAGTTTACTTTGTTTAAAAATTCCTGTATTTTATTGAAACATATTCTCAATGTCAAGAAAAATATTCCAGTCATAATCCTATCTTTCAAACACTTGAACTATTTTTATTTTCCATGAGTCCTTTCCAAATTTCAGCTATAAAATTAGTTATACAGATTTAGCTGTATAGATTTCTTAGGTAGCTATAGCCTTAATGTAGTCATAATTTAAGTGTTTTTCTTTTTTCTTTCTTTTTAAACCTGACACTTGAGGAATTTTTTTTTCTTTTCTTTTCTTTTCTTTTTTTTTTTTTTTGAGACAGGGCTCACTACAGCTCCAACCTCCCGGGCTCAAGTGATCGTCCCACCTCAGCTGGGAGTACAGGGGTGTGCCACCATGCCTGGCTAATTTTTGTATTTGTTGTAGAAATGGGCTTTTGATTTTTTGTAGAGATAGGGTTTCACCATGTTGTCCAGGCTGATCTCGAACTCGTAGGCTCAAGCAGTTTGCCCATAGAGTGCTGGGATTACAGGTGTGAGCCACCGAGCCTGGCCTGCTTTTTTCAATATTAAATTATTTCCTGGCTGGGCGTGGTAGCTCATGCCTATGATCCCAGCACTTTGGGAAACCAAGGTGGGGGACTGCTTGAGCCCAGGAGTTCAAGACCAGCCTGGGCAACATGGCAAAACCCCGTCTCTACCAAAAAATAAAATAAAAATCTAAATAAATTATTTGTTTTAGTGGATCAGTCTTCATGCTTGTCATTTATCTTATAAATTTTCGCAATATTCTTCTCTCTTTGGTTTAATAGGTATGAAATGATGCTCTGTGTTATTATTAGAAAAATTTGACAATTTTTTCATAAATTTACTTAGTGTCTGTATATTCTGGTGAGCTGTTGTGTTTATATTCCCTGAACATTTGTTCACTGGAACTGGATGTTCTTTATATATTTTTAGTATTAATCGTTTATCTGTTATTTGTTGCTAGTTTTTCTTTTCTTTTTTCTTTTTTGAGATGGAGTCTCGTTCTGTTGCTCAGGCTGAAGTGCAGTGGCATGATCTCAGCTCACTACAACCTCTGTCTCCCGAGTTCAATCGATTCTCCTGCCTCAGCCTCCTGGGTAGCTGGGATTACAGGCACCCACCACCACACCTGGCTAATTTTTGTATTTTTGGTACAGATGGGGTTTCACCATGTCAGGCTGGTCTCAAACTCCTGACCTCAGGTAATCTACCCACTTTGGCTAGATTTTTGGCTAAAAACTTTTTTTTTATTATGAGAACCAAGATACATTTGTAAAAATATACATAATTTCGCTGGAAACCAAGAGTTAAAGTGGCTTACGCCTGTAATCCCAGCACTTTAGGAGGCTGAGGCAGGTGGATCACTTAAGGGCAGGAGTTTGAGACCAGCCTGGCCAACAGGGTGAAACCCCATCTCTTTTTTTTTTTTGAGACAGAGACTTGCTTTCTCTCCCAGTCTGGAGTGCAGTGGCGAGATCTTGGCTCACTGAAAGCTCCGCCTCCCGGCTTCACACCATTCTCCTGCCTCAGCCTCCCGAGTAGCTGGGACTACAGGCACCCGCCACCACGCCCGGCTAATTTTTTGTATTTTTAGTAGAGACGGGGTTTCACCATGTTAGCCAGGATGGTCTCAATCTCCTGACCTCGTGATCCACCCGCCTCAGCCTCCCAAAGTGCTGGGATTACAGGTGTGAGCCACCGCACCTAGCGAAACCCCATCTCTACTAAAATACAAAAATTAGCCGGCCGTGGTGGCCCATGTCTGTAATCCCAGCTACTTGGGAGGCTGAGGCAGGAGAATCACTTGAACCTGGGCAGTGGAGGTTGCAGTGAGCCTAGATCACGATCACGCCATTGCACTCCAGCCTGGGCAACAGAATGAGACTCCCTCTCAAAAAATGAAAATAAAAAAAAGTTACATAATTTAAAGAATAGTTACAAAGAAATTACAAAGTTTAGTTATGCATACAAATTATATTGTATCCATAGTAAATTGAAGACTCATTATAAAATTATACTTACACATAACTATCATCTAGATCAAAAAAGAAATAGAATATTACCAGGATCCCAGGACCCCAGAAGCGTATCTTTCTCATACCTCCTCCCTATGTTAGGGATAACTATTGTCCCAATTATTTATTTATTTATTTTGAGACAGAGTTTTGCTCTTGTTGCCCATTCTGGAGTGCAGTGGCACGATCTCGGCTCACTGCAACCTCTGCTTCCTGGGTTCAAGTGATTCTCCTGCCTCAGCCTCCGAAGTAGCTTGGATTACAGGTGCCTGCCACCATGGCTGGCTAATTTTTTCTATTTTTAGTACAGACAGGGTTACACCATGTTGGCCAGGCTGGTCTCAAACTCCTGACCTCAGGTAATCTGCCTGCCTCGGCCTCCCAAAGTGCTGGGATTACAGGCATGAGCCACCACACCTGGCCCTATTGTCCCGATTTTTGTGATAATGCTTTTCTTGTCTTCATAGTTTGCCCTGATCTATGCATCTGTAAATAATATAGTTCAGTTTTGCCTGGTTTTGAGCTCTGTAAATGGGATGATAGTATATGCATTCTACTGAGTCTTTCTAGTTTGCATTATTATGTTTGTGAGATTCTTCCACGTTGTAGATATAGTTTTTCTTTTCTTTTTTTTTTTTAATAGTAATTTTGGCTAGGCATGGTAGCGCACTTCTATAATCCCAGCACTTTGGGAGGCTGAGGAAGCAAGATCTCTTGAGGCCAGGAGTTCAAGAGCAGTCTGGCAACAATGGGAGACTTGTCTCTATAAAAAATTTTAAAAATTAGTTGAGCATGATGGCATGCACCTGTAGTTCCAGATTCTCCAGAGGCTGAGGCAGGAGGATCACTTGAGCTTAGGAGTTTGAGGCTGCAGTGAACTATGATTGTGCCATTGCACTCTAGCCTGAGTGACAGAGCAAGACCTTGTCTCTAAAAAAAAAAATTTTTTTTAATTGTTTCTCTTAACCTCTTAACAGAGTTTTACATGTATAGGACCACATAGCCACAATGTTGTATGGCAGATCTCTAGAATGCATTCATTTTGCATTACTGAAACTTTATACTTTTTGATTAACAACTCCCCATTTCCTGAAAGCCCCTACCCTGGCAACCACTGTGCCCCTCTTTGCTTCTATGAGTTTGCCTATTTTAGATACCTCATTGCAGTGGAATCATGTAGTATTTGTCCTGTGACTGGCTTATTTCACTTTGCATAATGGCTTCAAGGTTCATCTGTGTCATCTCATGTTGCAAGATTTTTTAAAGAATTTTTTATTATTCAACTTAATTGTATTTTATTATTTTTCAGACAGGGTCTTGCTCAGCTGTCCAGGCTGGAATGCAGTAGAATGATCATAGCTCACTGCAGCCTCGAACTCCTGGGCTCAAATGATCCTTCTGCCTCAGCCTCCCGAGAAGGTGAGACTACAGGAGTGCACCACCATGCCTGGCTAACTTTTTTATTTTTTGTAGATACTGGATCTCACTTTGTTGCCTAGGCTAGTCTCAAACTCCTGGGCTCAAGCGATACTCCTGCCTTGGCCTCCCAAAGTGCTGGGATTACAAGCATGAGCCACTGCATCTAGTCAGTTTTTTTCTTTTTAAAGGCTGAATATTTCATTCTACGTGTATACCACTGTAAAGAAAACTCCATTTCCTCTCTACTCTGTACCCATATAATAATTCTTCACTTCTATCACCAAATGTGTGGTGTTTTTTTTCCCCACAATAGTTCAGTTCTTTAGCAGACACTGGTTGTCCTACATTTAGCTCAGGTCTGACACTAACTGCCAGGTGTTAGTGCAGACCCCATATGTTAAGTCCTCCCTGTCCACCCCCATTCCAGACCCCCCACTTCAGACTACAAGCACAAGTGGTAAGTCCTCCACATTCAGCTCACAGAAAAGTTTCCTCACTAGATTATCAGCTTATTATCAACAACTCAGAAGCAGCCAGCTGGAAGAAATACACAGGACAAGGTATGTGGGAAGGGATGTGTCACTTCCATGCCCTCTCCAGGCACACCAGCCTCCAACCATCTCTACATGTTCTCACCAACCTAGAAGCTCCCTGAGCCCTATCCTTCTGGGTTTTTATGTAGGCCTCTTTATCTAGACATGATTGATTAAATAATTGGCCATTGGTGATTAAGTCACTCCCCAGCCCCTTTGTCTTCCCCAGAGGAAGTTTCATTTTGTTTTTTTGAGGAGTCTCACTCTGTCGCCCAGGCTGGAGTGCAGTGGTATGATCTTGGCTCACTGCAACCTCTACCTGCTGGGTTCAAGAGATTCTCATGTTTCAGCCTACTGAATAGCTGGGGTTATAGGCGTGCACCATCATGCCTGGCTAATTTTTGTATTTTTAGTAGAGATAGGGTTTTGCCATGTTGGCCAGGATGGTCTCGAACTCCTGATCTCAGGTGATCTGCCCACCTTGGCCTCCCAAGGTGCTGGGATTACAGGCATAAGCCACCATGCCCGGCCCCCAGAAGAAGGTTTTATTGAATTAATTACAAACTGATAGGTCAAAGAGTGTGTATGTTTTACCTTACTATGTAATACTAAATTGTTTTCAAAAGTGCTTGCACTCCCACCAATGTATTAGATTTTCCGTTGCTCTGCATGCTGGCTAATACTTTATATTTTTATTTTTATTTTTATTTTCCAGTCTGGTATATTCATGTATAGTAGTATTTTCTGGTAGCATTAATTTCTCTGATTATTAGCGAAGATGAGTACCTTGATGTGTTTATGGGCTATTTCCTCTTTTTTACAGTTCCCCCCCCCCCTTTTTTTTTTTTTTGAGGCAGAGTCCCACTCTGTCGCCCAGGCTGGAGTGCAGTGGCACCATCGGCTCACTGCAAGCTCCACCTCCCGGGTTCACGCCATTCTCCTGCCTCAGCCTCCCAAGTAGCTGGGACTATAGGCGCCCGCCACCATGCCCGGCTAGTTTTTTTTTTTTTGGATTGTTTTAGTAGAGACATGGTTTCACCGTGTTAGCCAGGGTGGCCTCAATCTCCTGACCTCGTGATCTGCCCGCCTTGGCCTCCCAAAGTGTTGGGATTACAGGCATGAGCCACTGCGCCTGGCCTACAGTCCCTTTTTAAGTTTTCTGTCTTCTCTATTGAGTTGTCTCTGTTTTATGTACATATAAACATGTTTATATATAGTTACCTACATTTTTATATATACGTACATACACATGTGTACATAGGTATAGAAGATATCTTCTACTTTGGCTTTTTAAGTGGATTTAACATAATTTTAGTCAATGATTTTTTTTATTTTTACATTTCTTTAAATTGACATAATTGTACCCCAACAATTTATAGGGTACATAGTGATATTTTGATACATATACTGTATAATGATCAGATCAGGGTAATTAGCATATCTATCATCTTAAAACATTTATCATTTCCTTGTGTTGGGAGCATTCAATATCCTCCTTCTAGCTATTTGAAACTGTATAGTACATTATTGTTAACTGTAGTCATCCTGTAGTGCTACAGAACACCAGAACTTATTCTTCCCATCTAGCTGTAATTTTGTATTCTTTTCTTTTCTTTTTTTTTTTTTTGAGATGTAGTTTCACTCTTGTTGCCCAGGCTGGAGTGCAATGGCACAATCTCGGCTCACTGCAACCTCTGCCTCCTGGGTTCAAGCAATTCTCCTGCCTCAGCCTCCCAAGTAGCTAGGATTACAGGCATGCACCACCACGCCGGGATAATTTTGCATTTTTAGTAGAGACGGGGTTTCTCCATGTCGGTCAGACTGATCTCAAACTCCTGACCTCAGGTGATCCACCCACCTCGGCCTCCCAAAGTGCTGGGATTACAGGCATGAGCCACCACACCCAGCCAATTTTGTGTTCTTTAACAAATCTCCCCCTACACCTTTCCCCCTACCCTTCCCAGCCTCCAGTGTCCTCTGTTCTAGGTTTTACTTCTATGAGAGCAACGATTTTTAGGTTCCACATATGAGTGAGAACATGTGGTGTTTAACTGTCTGTTCTTTATTCCACTTAACATAATGCCCTCAGGTTCCATGTTGCTGTGAATAACAGGATTTTATTCTTTTTTATGGCTGAATAGTATTCTGTTGTATATATGTACTACATTTTTTTTAATTCATTCATCGCTTGTTGAACACCTTGGTTGATTCCATATCTTGGCTATTGTGAATAGTGCTGCAGTAAGCATGGGGGTGCAAATGTCTCTTTGATATACTGACATCTTTTCCTTTGGATAAGTGCTCAGTAGTGGGTTTGCTGAATCATATGGTAGGTCTATTTGTAGTTATTTGAGGAACTTCCATACTGTTCTCCATAGTGGCTGTACTAGTTTATATTCTCACCATCAGTGGAAGTGTAAGAGTTCTCTTTTCTCTGCATCCTTACCAGCATTTGCTATTTTCTGTCTTTTTGATAATAGCTATCTTAACTGGGGTAGGATGATACTTCATTGTGTTGTTTTTGTTTTTTTAATTTTTAAAATTTTTTGTAGAGACGGTGTCTTGCTGTGTTGCCCAAGCCGGTCCTGAACTCCTAGCCTCAAGCAATCCTCCCACCTCAACCTCCTAAAGTGCTAGGATTCAAGGCATGAGCCACTGTGCCTGACCCTAATTGTGGTTTTGATTTACACTATTTTTTTAACATCTTTTATTGTGAATTATTGTATATTTCATAGATACAACTTGTACATGAATGAGCTAATACAGTAGGCCTGAAACTGTTACCTTCAGAAAAGCCTGCTTGCAAAATTGGTCCTTGGCTGTGTCTGGGAACTTGGCTTTTGAAACCTTTCCTACACTGATCAGGTTGTTTTGCCCACTGTGGCTACAGTGGGCACTAATACCTGTTTTCCTTCTGGGAGTCTGAAATTTTGGTGGGAGGAAGGTGCCTAAGTGACCAGCCCTCAATAAAACCCCTAGATTCAGAGTCTCTAACCAGCTTCTTTTGGGCAGAAACATTGCACACACATAGCTGCATTTTCACTGAGAGAGCGTGCACTTTCTCAGGAGTTAGAGAGCATTGGAAGCCTGCACATGAATTCCTACAGACACTACTTGATGTGTTTTTTTTTCCCTTGCTGATCTGGCTGTGTATCCTTAAAGTGTTGGTAATATAATAAATGTTAGCTGTGAGTACAACTATACACTGAGTCCCGTAAGTTCTTCTAGCAAAGTATTGAAGTTAGGTATTAAGTTCCTCCAGAAAAAAAAAACTGGAATTTTGATTAGAAATGCATCAAGTTATAGATGAATTTGGGGAGAATTAGCATCTCAATATTGTCTTCCAATGTGAATATGGTTCATATGATTGTTTCCTCCCTCCTTGACTTAACGACTTACAATTTTCTTTTCTTTTTTTGAGACAGAGTCTTGCTCCCTCACCCAGGCTAGAGCAAGTGGTGCAATCACAGCTTACTGCAGCCTCAACCTCCTGGGCTCAGGTGATTCTCCCACCTCAGCCTCCTAAGTAGCTGGGACCATAGGCACGTGCCACCATGACCAACAAATATTTGTATTTTTGTAGAGACAGGGTTTTGCTGTGTTGCCCAGGCTGCTCTCAAACTCCTGGGCTCGAGTGATCCACCCACCTTGGCCTCCCGAAGTGCTGGGATTATAGGCATGAGCCACTGTGCCTGGCCCAATTTTCTGAATAGATATCAAGGACATAATTTGTTAGATGTATTTTTAGGTATATAATATTTTTTTAATTAATTAATTTATTTATTTATTTTGATACAGGGTCTCACTCTGTCGCCCAGACTGAAGTGCAGTGGCGTGATCTCAGCTCACCGCAACGCCTGCCTTCCAGGCTCAAGCGATTTTCCTGCCTCAGCCTCCCGGGTAGCTGGGATTATAGGCACGTGCCAGTACTGCCACCACGCTCAGTTAATTTTTGTATATTTAGTAGAGACGGGGTTTCACCATGTTGGCCAGGCTGGTCTCGAACTTCTGACCTCAAATGATCCACCCGCCTTGGCCTCCCAAAGTGCTGAGATTACAGGCATGAGCCACTGCACCTGGCCGGGTATTTAAATTTTTGATGTCATCGTAAATAAGTTTTCTGACATTTTATTTTTTGTTTATTGGTGATATAGAAAAACAATTTATTTTTGTATATTGACCTTGTCTCCGGTAGTCTTCCTAAACACGCTGTCTTAGTTTTCTATAGCTGCTGTAATAAATTACTGTAAACTTAGTGGCTTAAAACAACATAGAGGCCGGGAACATTGGCTCATGCCTGTAATCTCAGCAATTTGGGAGGCCAAGGTGGGAGTGTCGCGGGAGCCCAGAAATTCGAGACCAGCCTGGGCAACACAGTGAGTCCCTGTCTCTGTTTAAAAATAACAACACACGGTGGCTCACACCTGTAATCCCAGCACTTTGAGAGGCCAAGGCGGGCAGGTCACCTGAGGTCAGGAGTTTGAGACTAGCCTGGCCCACATGGCGAAACTCCATCTCTACTAAAAATACAAAAATTAGCCAGGCATGGTGGTATGCGCTTGTAATCCCAGCTACTCAGGAGGCTGAGGCAGGAGAATTGCTTGAGCCCAGGAGACGGAGGTTGCAGTTTGCCAAGATCGCGCCACTGTACTCCAGCCTGGGCAACAAGAGAGAAACTCAGTTTCAAAATAAATAAAATAAATAAAAACAACAACAACATAGATTTATTATCTTAGAGTTGTGTAGTTCAGAAGTCTGAATGGGTTTCATTGGGCTAAAGTCAAGGTGTTGGCAGGCTAAGTTCCTTTCTAGAGGCTCAAGGGCAGAATCCATTTCCTTCCCCTTTTCAGCTTTTAGAGACTATTCATATTCCTTGACTCTTGGCTTTCCTCCTCCATTATCAAAGCCAGCAACTTCGAGTCCTCCTGAAGTTGCCATCTTTCTGGTCTGGCATCTTATTTCCTCTTCCACTTAAAAGACACTTGTGATTACATTGGGTCCATCTGGTTAGTCCAGGTTGATCTTCCTATTTTAAGGTCAGCTTATTAGCAATCTTAATTCCGTATGACAGTAATTCACCTTTGTCATGTAACCAAGCATATTCACAACATCCAAGGATCAGGATATAGACATCTTTGGATGGGTGTGGGAGATGGGGATAGTGGTGGTGGTCACATTATTCTGCCTCCTACATTCACTTAAGTTTTTTGTTTGTTTGTTTTTTGTTTTTTTTTGGTGAGACGAAGTCTCGCTCTATCACCCAGGCTGGAGTGCAGTGGTGTGATCTCGGCTCACTGCAACCTCTGCCTCCCAGGTTCAAGCGATTCTCCTGCCTCAGCCTCCCAAGTAGCTGGGACTACAGGCACGTGCCACCACGACCACCTAATTTATTTTTTATTTTTTATTTTTAGTAGAGACGGGGTTTCACTATGTTGGCCAGGCTGATCTCGAACTCCTGACCTTGTGATCCACCCACCTTGGCCTCCCAAAGTGCTGGGATTACAGGCTTGAGCCACTGCATCCGGCCAAGAATTTTAATAATTTAATCTGAAGATTCTTTTAGATGTTCCACACACAAAATTATAGCCTTTGTGAATATTAATGATTTTACATCTTTCCAGTTAACACACCCTTTATTTATTGTTCATGCTCTACTGCTCTGGCTTGGACTTCCAGTGTATATCAGATAAAAGTGTTGATAGTGGGCATTCTGGAATTGTTCCTGATCTAAAAAGAAAAAAGTTTCCTAAATTTCATCTTACTGTATTCTCTCAGTCAGGTTATAGAAGTTCCTTTCTATTCCTGTTTGATAAGAGTTGTTTTTTGTTTTTGTTTTTGTTTTTGTTTTGAGATGGAGTCTTGCTCTGCCACCCAGGCTGGAGTGCAGTGGCACGATCTTGGCCCACTGCAACTTCTGCCTCCCGGTTCAAGTGATTCTCCTGTCTCAGCCTCCCAAGTAGCTGAGACTAGAGGCTGCGCCACCGCGCCCAGCTAATTTTTGTATTTTAGGTAGAGACGGGGTTTCACCATATTGGCCAGACTGGTCTCGAACTCCTGACCTCGTGATCTGCCCGTCTCAGCCTCCCAAGGTGCTGGGATTACAGAAGTGAGCCACCATGCCCGGCGTGATGAGAGTTTTCATTATGAATGGATTTCACTGTGAATGGATGTTTGATTTTATCATAAGCTTATTTTAGAAGTCTTGAGACAGTGATATGATTGTTCAGCTTTAATGTTGTGGTGAGTTATATTAATTGATTTTTAAATGTCGAACCACTTCTGAGTCATTTTTTAGACAATACAACTTGGTCTCGGTATTTTTTATATTATTTATTTATTTATCCTTTTAGACAGGGCCTCACTCTGTTACCCAGGCTGGAGTGCAGTGGCGTGACTTCAGCTCACTGCAGCCTTGATCTCCCAAGTCATTCTCCCATCTCAGCTTCCCAAGTAGCTGGGACTATAGGCAAGTGTCACTATGCCCAGTTAATTTTTATAGATTTTTGTAGAGATGAAATTTAATCACACTGCCCAGGCTGGTCTCGAAATCCTGGGCTCAAGCAATCCTCCTGCCTTGGCCTCCAAAAGCGCTAGGATTATAGGTGTGAGTCACCATGCCTGTGGCTCGTGGTATATTTTATACATGGCTAGATTTACTTTGCTAACATATTGTTTGGGACTTTTGCATCTACATTTATGAAAAAGAATCAGCCTGGAATTTTTCACTGATGAGCTGCCCTTGCAGGACTTAGTATCAGACTTATGCTAGCCTCACAGAATGAGTTGGGGAGTTGGTTCTTTCTATACTTTGGAATCGTTTATGTAAAACTGGAATATTTTACTGCCATAAGTGCTTAGAAGAACTCACCTGCGCCACTCTGGTCTTGATGCTATCTTTGTGGGTAGATTTTTGACCATCTTTAGGACTTCTTTAATGGTTATAAGGCTATTAGGTTTTCTGTTTATTTTTGAGTGAGTTTTGATAAGTTAATTTTTAAGGAATGTGTCCATCTCATCTAAATTTTAAAATTTATTGATGCAAAGTTGTTCATAACAGCCTAATGTTATCTTTTAATATCTATAGCATATGTAGTTAAATCTCATCTTTCAATCTCTTCTTTTTATGTCTTTTCACAGAACAAACTTGGTTTATTGATCCTCTCTATTATGTATCTATTATTTTTTACTCTTAAAATTTTTTTTTAAATCTATTTATTTATTTATTTTGAGACCGATTTATGAAACTGGCTAATTTTTGTATTTTTGGTAGAGATGGGGTTTCACCATGTTGCCAAGGCTGGTCTTGAACTCCTGGCCTCAAGCGATCCACCTGCTTTGGCCTCCCAAAGTGCTGGGATTACAGGCATGAGCCACTGCGTCTGACCCTCTTATCTTTAAAACTTCCTCCTTTCTATTTTCATCAGGCTTATTTTTTCAGTTTCTTTCTTTTCTAATAATTAGAGTCATCCATTTTCTTGTAACTACTTCTTTAGTTGCATATTACATATTTTTATGTGTAGACTTCCATTATTCAGTTTAAAGTGTATTTGAATACTCACTATGATATCTTACTTGACCGATGGCTTATTCACAAGTATATTTCTTGATTTTCAATACAAAGGGATTTTCTAGATCTCATTTTCTTTATTTTGAAGTTTTAAAAACCTACAGAAAAAAAAAACCTACAGAAAAGTTGAAGAATTAGTGCAGTATATCATCTTCCCAAGTAAACAATTTACATTCATAAAAATAGTTCATATATTAGGTAACAAGGAAAACATTAGTAATTTCATAAAGTAGAAATATTATAATTATGATCACCATGCAACAAAACTAGAAATTAAAAATGAAATTTATAAAAAAGCAGAAAGGCCCTTCCATCTGGAAAATTGAAAACAACTATTGGATGTAAGGAAAATAGAAACTGAAATAAAGGATTTCTGAAAATTAACGAAGTGAAAACACAGCATATCAGATTCTAAAAAAAAAAAAAAAGGTAAGGCACTAATCAGGGGAAAATTTATAATCTTCAGTACATGTTATAAATGAAGAAAGGGAAATAATGAAGTAAATTCCAAAACTTAGAAAGTTAGGAAAAGAAAAACAAGTAAATCAAAGGAAAGCACAAGAGAATAAATAAAGATAAAAAGAGAAATTAGTAAGAGAACAGAAAAACATCTGATTCAAAAATTAAGATTTTTATCTTGGCTGGGCGCGGTGGCTCACGCCAGTAATCCCAGCACTTTGGGAGGCCGAAGCAGGCAGATCACAAGGTCAGGAGATCAAGACTATCCTGTCCAACACGGTGAAACCCCGTCTCTACTAAATACAAAAACTTAGCCAGGCGTGGTGGCATGTGCCTGTAATCCCAGCTACTCGGGAGGCTGAGGCAGGAGAATTGCTTGAACCTGGAAGGCAGAGTTTGCAGTGAGCCGAGATCGTGCCACTGCACTCTAGCCTGGGCGACAGAGTGAGACTCTGTCTCAAAAAAATAAAAAAAAAAAGATTTGTATCTTGAATTGTTTAATGAAGCAAATAAATTAACCTAATAGAAATTACAAATATACAGAATAAGAAATGGTAAGTGGTAAGTAACCATTGACACAGGATAGTTTTTATAACAAGATTAATTTGCATACCTTTATGTAAACAAATTTGAAAACTAAAATGAAATGGATAATTATGTGTGAAAATCTTGTTTACCAAAATTGACTCAAGTAGATGTTGGAAGTTAAATAGCTCAATTTCCATTGAATAAGTTTTTAAGGTTATGAAATAACTATCTCACTGAAAAATAAAAAACATGAGGTCCAAATGGTTTAACAGGAAAATTCTACTACATTTATGGAGTCCAAATAATCCTAATGCTAAATAAATTGTTTTAGAACATAGAAAAGAAGGAAAACTTCCAAATTCTTTATTTTCTAAATAGCGTGGTATTGTAAATGCTGATTTAGTTGTCTGTCTCCAGTTGTTGAAGGGCTAAAGTGAAATAAAGTAAAACATCTTAAAACACTTTTTAGTTCTTAGACCCTCTTCTTTAAAGTAGCTTTATTGATATAGACTGCACATATTTAAAGTATACAATTTGTTCAGTTTTGACATACATGCATCATCACCATAATTCAGTTAATGAACATATCCATCACTCTCAAAAGTTTCTTCATCCCCCTTAATTCTGCCTTCTTGCTCTATTCTTGCCAGTCAACCACTTATCTGGTTTCTGTCACTGTAGAATAATTAGCATGTTCTAGGACTTTTAATAAATGTAATAATACAGTATGTATTCTTTTGTATCTCACTTCTTTTACACAGCATAATTATTTTATATTGGTTTTTATGAAGCAAGTATAAAACAAATATTTAACATACAAATTAAAGGTAGCACAAAGAAAATTACAGATGAATATTATGTATAAAAATTATGTAAAAGTTCTAAATAAAATACTACCAAACAGAACAGAATCCAGCACTCTATTACAAAAATATTAGCTCATCACCAAGATGTATACCAGGAATGCAAAGATAGTTTAACATTAGAATCATCAATGTAATTCACCATATTAATTAACCTAAGGAGAACACTCATATATTTACTTTTATATATGCTAAAAAGCCTTTGACAAGATTCAACACCAATATATAGTAAAAACTCTTAAGAAATTATATTATAATCAATACTTCTTTTTTTTTTTTTGAGACGGAGTCTCACCCTGTCACCCAGGCTGAAGTGCAGTAGCATGACCTCAGCTCACTGCAACCTCCACTTCCCAGGTTCAAGCCATTCTCCTGCCTCAGCCTCCCAAGTCGCTGGATTTACAGGCGCTCACCACCACACCTGGCTAATTTTTGTATTTTTAGTAGAGATGGGGTTTCACCATCTTGGCCAGGCTGGTCTCAAACTCCTGACCTCAGGTGATCTGCCCACCTCGGCCTCCCAAAGTGCTGGGATTACAGATGTGAGCCACCATGCCCGGCCAATCAATACTTCTTAATGATGGTATTCTCTCTCTCTGTCTCTCTCTCTCTCTGTCTCTCTCTCTCTCTCTCTCTCTCACACACACACACACACACACACACACACGCACGCACAGAGAGAGAGGGAGAGAGAGAGAGAGAGACTTTATTTCTAAATCCTGTATTTTATCTAATAGGAAAATACTAGAGGCATTTTTACTAAGATTGAGAAAAAGGCAGAGATACTCACCAACTCCACTTGTATTTAACATTGTACTGGGGGCTTAGCCAGTGCAGTTAGATAAATCAATTAGAGGCACAAGATTTGGAAAATAAAAAGTAATATTGTCCCTACTTGCAGGTGATATGGTAGTGTATCTGGAATACTGCAGAAAATCAATAATGAAACTAACTAAAGCAGAAAAGGAATTTTATAAGAATATGCAAAAATCGGCGAGGCGCAGTGGCTCACGCCTGTAATCCCAGCACTTTGGGAGGCCAAGGCAGGCGGATCACGAGGTCAGGAGATCGAGACCATCCTGGCTAACAAGGTGAAACCCCATCTCTACTAAAAATACAAAAAAAAATTAGCCGGGCATGGTTGCAGGCGCCTGTAGTCCCAGCTACTTGGGAGGCTGAGGCAGGAGAATGGTGTGAACCCAGGAGGCAGAGCTTGCAGTAAGCCAAGATAGCGCCACTGCACTCTGGCCTGGGTGAAAGAGCGAGACTCCTTCTCCAAAAAAAAAAAAAAAAGAATATCATATACACAACAAGTTTGAATATATAAAGAAGGGTAAAATCCCATTTACAGCAACAAGAAAAAGAGAAAATATTTAGGAATTTAAAAACATGTAAAACCTAGGTGAAGAAATCTTTAAAACACTTCTGAAAAACAAAAATAGCCTTAAACAAATGAAATCGTTTGTTCTAGGATAGGACAACAACGTCATAAAAGTGCCAGTTATACCTAAGTTAATATATAAATTTAATGCAATCTCAATATAAATATCAACAGGGTTTTTTTCTGGCACTAGACAAGTTGATTCTAAAATTCATATAGAAAAATAAACATATAAGAATAGGAAAACAGAAGAGCTACAAAGAGAAAGTAGACTTCCAGATATTGTAACATTGCAAAGCTTCTATCATGAAAATATTGTGGTATAGACCAGTGGTATAGAATGGAAAGTCAAGAATTAGTCGCCTAAACACATAAAGAAATTTAGTGTATGATAAAGGTGGTTCTGAAAGTATTAGGGCAGAGATGGACTCTTTAATAAATAGTACTGGGACAACTTGTTAGCCACTTGAAAAAACAAAATTATATCTATACTTTATATCAGACACAGGAATAAACGCCAAATGAACCAGAAATCTAATTTTTTCTTTAATTACCTACCTAGAAGAATACATAGATGAGTTTTCTGTAACCTGGATGTGGAGAAGGGCAATAAAAGAGAGGGACAAATTGGCTACATTGAAAAGCAAATTCTTGATTACAAAAATGAAAAACACCATAAGCAAATTTAAAAGATAGATGAGAAACCAGGAAAAAAATTTGCAAAATACATTTTAAAGACCTACTATCCCTAGTCTAAATTGAGAGAAAAAATACTAAAATTTGGTTAAAAAGGCAGAATACATGAGCAGATACAATTTTTAAAAAAGATTCAAAAGCCATTCTTAAATATATGAAGAAAATACTCAATTTCACCTAAATAGGAAGTGTAAATTTAAAGCTGCACTGAAATACCATTTCTCACCTATCAGCTCTGCACTAATTAGAAAGCTTCACAGGAAGCCCCATTGGTGAGGCTGTGAGGAATGCAAACTTGTAAAACCCCCTTTGAGGGAGAAGTTGGCAATACAGCAGACTACACATGCATTTGCCCTTTGACCCAGCCATTTCACTTGTGGGAATATTCCCTAAAGATACATTTTCTTTTCTTTCTTTCCTTTTTTTTTTTTAAGACAGGGTCTTGCTCTGTTGCCCAGGCTGAAGTGTAGTAGTGTGATCTTGGCTCACTGCAGCCTCAAACTCCCAGGCTCAGTTGATCCCACCTTGGCCTCTGGAGTAGCTGGGACCACAGGTGCATGCCACCATGCCTTACTAATTAAAAAAATTTTTTTTATAGAGACGGAGTCTCACCATGTTGCCCAGGCTGGTCTTGAGCTCCTGGACTCAAGCAATCCTGTCTCCGCCTCCCAAATTGCTGGGATGACAGGTGTGAGCCACCGTGCCCGGCCTTACGTTTTCAACAGTAGGGAAATATGAATGCACAAAGTTATTTGCTGCAGCATTATTTGTAATTGTAAAATATCGGAGAATACCTTAAATGTCCATACAGGAAATTTGTTGATAAATATCTACACAACGGAGTACTGTACAGCTGTAAAGAAGAATGAGGAAAATCTTTACAAACGGGTACAGAGTGATTTCTAACATATGAATGGAAAGTGTACATAGAGTGTGCTATTTTTTATGTAAGAAAGAAGGGAAAATATGAGACTCTAATGTCTGCTTATTTTGCAAAAAGAAAAATAGGAAAGATAAATCAGAAATTATTGAAATTGATAACCCACAGGAGGTAGATGGCAAAGGATGGAGAGGGAAGAACACTTCTCTGTGGGGAAAAACAGTCTTTTATGTAGTTTTAACTTTTAGAACTATGTAAATGTTTTATATATTCAAAAATCAAATCCACAAGAACAGTACAAACACAAACTAATCTATTTCAAATGATGAATGTAATCACCCTGAAGGTGAGGTGGGACTGACCAATGAAGTAACTTTTGAATATAGTACTTTAATTATGTACCCTTAATCTAAAGAAAGAAATGCAACTGAATTTTGAACTCTTCATAGTAGGTTTTTTTTTAGTGACAGGAGTGTAGCAATTTGAAATTACTTCCTATGGTTTCAGATTGAATAAATGAATAAATATATGATTTTTTTTCTATGAATTTTAAGATAGATGGATAGATCAATGGATGTGTAGATGTAGATACAGAGATAGATAGAAGTGTTTATATTTCCTAGATCTGTCTACTAAAAGGGCCTAGGAGCAATGATATGCAAGTAGCAGATCATATCTAATGGCCAGGTCTTAGATTTTAAAGATTTTTCCTCATTAAAATAAATGAAGGCTGTTTGGGGAAATGGTGATTCTATGGCTGAAGCAGGGAAAGTACGTGAAGACCATGAATGTGCCAGGTAATAAGAAAGTGCCTGATGGGGGCCGGGCGTGGTGGCTCACGCCTGTAATCCCAGCACTTTGGGAGGCTGAGGCGAGCGGATCACGAGGTCAGGAGATCGAGACCATCCTGGCTAACACAGTGAAACCCCGTCTCTACTAAAAATACAAAAAATTAGCCGGGTGAGGTGGCGGGTGCCTGTAGTCCCAGCTACTCGGGAGGCTGAGGCAGGAGAATGGTGTGAACCCCGGAGGGCGGAGCCTGCAGTGAGCCGAGATCACGCCACTGCACTCCAGCCTGGGCGACAGCAAGACTCTGTCTCAAAAAAAAAAAAAAAAAAAGAAAGTGCCTGATGGGAACACTTTAAAGGACAGAGGAACCAATGGATTAAAGAAGAACACAAGAGACATTAGAGTATATCTTGAGACAAATGAAAACGAAAACACAACATGCCAAAACTCATGGAATACAGTGAAAGCAGTACTAGAAAGGAAATTTATAGCTACAAATGCTTACATTTAAAAAGAAAGATCTGAAATCAACAACTTAACTTTACACTTAAAGGAACAGTAAAAAGAACAAACCAAACCCAAAGCTAGCAGAAACAAGGAAATAATAAATATTAGGGCAGAGATAAACAAAACAGACTAGAAAAGCAGTAGAGAAATTGACAAAACAATTGATTCTTTCAAATGATAAAAAAATTGATAAAACTTTAGCCAGATGGACTAAGAAAAAATAAGACAAATTACTAAAATCAGAAGTGAACAAGGGGACATTATAACTGATTTATAGAAGTAAAAAGATTTATAAGAGAATATTGTGAGCAAATGTATGCCAACAAATTTGATAACATAAATGAAATGGATAAATTCCTCAAAACACATAACCACCAAGACAGAATCATGAAGAAACAGAAAATCTGAACAGACCAATAACTAGTAAGGAGATTGAGTTAGTAATCAGGAATCACCCAACAAAGAAAAGCTCAGGGCCAGATGGCCTCACTGGTCATTTCTAACCAATATTTAAAGAAGAATTAACCCCATTTTCCTCAAACTCTTCCAATTAATAATATATTTGATAAAGGGTTAATACCCAGAATATATAAAGAACTCCTCAGCACTTTGGGATGCTGCCGGAACGGAAGAATTTCTTGAGCCTAGGAGTTGGAGACCAGCCTAGGCAACATGGTGAAACCCTGGCTCTACAAAAAATTTAAAAATTTGCCAGGTGTGGTGGTACTCTGCTGTGGTCCCAGCTACTCAGGAGGCTGAGGTGGGAGGATCACTTGAGCACAGGAGGTTGAGGCAGCCGTGAGCTGTTGCACTCCAGCCTGGGTGACAGAGTGAAACCCTGTCTCAAAAAAAAAAACAACAACAACAACAAAAAAAACTCATACAGCTCAACAAATAACCCATTTAGAAAATGGAGAAAGGACTTGAATAGACACATCACCAAAGAAGATATACAAACAGCCAACAAGCAAATGAAAAGATGCCTATTATCACTAATCATTAGAGAAAGGCAAATCAAAACCAGGAGATAAGATCTCACACCTGTTAGAATGCCTGTTGTAAAACAAAACAAAACAACCAGAAAATAACAAGTGTTGCTGAGGATGTGGAGAAATTAGGATGTGGGAAAATGGGAAGCCCTGTGCATTATTTATAGCAATGTGAAATGGTGCAACCACTGTGGAAAACAGTGTGGTGGTTCCTTAAAAATTAAAAATAAATTACCATATGATTCAGCAATTCTCAGAAAGATATTTGTACACCCATGTTTGTAACAGCATTATTCACAGTAGCCAAAAGGTGGAAGCAACCCTAATGTCCTTGAATGGATAAGCAAATGTGGTATGTATCTACAGTTAGATATTATTCAGCCTTAAAAAGGAAGGAGCGGCCAGGTGCGGTGGCTCACACTTGTAATCTCAGTACTTTGGGAGGCTGAGACAGGCAGATCACGAGGTCACAGGTTCAAGACCAGCCTGGCCAACACGGTGAAACCCTGTCTCTACTAAAAATCAAAACAAAAATATTAGCTGGGCTTGATGGCAGGCACCTGTAATCCCAGCTACTCCAGAGGCTCAGGCAGGAGAATCACTTGAACCCGGGAGGTGGAGGTTACAGTGAGCTGAGATTGCGCCACTGCACCCCAGCCTGGGCAACAGAGCAAGACTCCATCTGAAAAAATATTAATAATAATAAAGGAAGGAGCCTGGCATGGTGACTCACACCTGTAATCCCAGCTACTCCGGAGGCAAAGGTGGGAGGATCATTAGAGCTCAGGAGATTGAGGCTGCAGCGAGCTCTGCACATAGGAAATTCTGACACGTGTCTCACAACATAGATAAAGCTTGAGAACACTGTGCTGGGTGAAATAAGCCAGTCCCGAAAAGGCAAATACTGTATGATTCCACTTACAGTGTGAATACAGTGTGATTCCCATACTGTATGAGTCTGCTGATGACAAACTATTGTTTTTTTTGATAATCTGGAAGTGTCTTTATTTCTTGTTGCTTTTAAAATAACAGCTGTATTGTTTTTAAATTATTTGGTTTTTTTTTTTTTTGAGACAGGGTCTTGCTCTGTTGCCCAGGCTAGAGTGCAGTAGTGCAATCACAGCTCACTGCAGCCTCGACCTCCTGGTTGAGCAGTCCTCCCACCTCAGCTTCCCAAGTAGCTGGGACAACAGGCATGCACCATCATTCCTGGCTAATCTTTTGTGTTTTTTGTAGAGACGGGGTTTCACCATGTTGCCCAGGCTGGTCTCCAACTCCTGGGCTCAAGTGATCCCCCCACCTCAGCCTTCCAAAGGGCTGGGATTACAGGCATGAGCTACTGTGTCTGGCCTGAATGACAGGTCTATTGAAATACATTACACATATAAAATTCACCCATTAAACTGTACAATCCAATGGCTTTAAGTATATTCACAGTTATGCAACCATCACCACAATCAATGCTGGAACATTTTCATCAGCCCACAGAGAAATTTCCATACCCCTTGGGATCATCCCCAAATCCTCTCATCTTTCCCAACCCTAGGCAATCACTAATCTACACTGTATCCATGGATATGCCTATTCTTATACATTTCATATAAATGGAATCATACACTATTTCATCTTTTGTGACTGGATTCTTTTCACTTAACATAATGGTTTCAAGGCTCATCATTATTGTAGCATTTATCAGTACTGTATTTTTTTGTATGGCCAAATAACATTTTGTTGAGGAGATATACACATTTTATTTATCCATTCATCACTTGATGAACATTTGAGTGGTTTCTGAATTTGGCTATTGTGAATAATGCTCCTGTGAACATTTGTGTACAAGTATTTATTTTGAGTACCCATTTTTCACTCTTTCGCATATATAGCTAGGAGTGAAATTGCTGGGTTACATGGTGATATGGTTTGCCTGTGTCCCCACTCAAATCTCATCTTGAATTGTGGCTCCCATAATCCCCATGTGTCATGGGAGGGACCTCGTGGGAGGTAATTGAATCATGGGTTTTTCCCATGCTGTTCTTTTGAGAGTGAATAAGTCTCGCAAGAGCTGATGGTTTTATAAAGGGCAGTTGCCCTGCACACACTTTGTTGCCTGCCACCATATAAGATGTGCCTTTGCCCCTCCTTTGCCTTCTGCCATGATTGTGAGGCCTCTCCAGCCATGTGGAACTGAGTCCATTAAACCTCTTTTTCTTTATAAATTACCCACTTTCAGGTATTTTTTCATAGCAGTATGAAAATGGACTAGAACACGTGGTGACTCTATGTTTCGTTTTTTGAGGTACTGCTTGACTGTTTTCCAAAGTGGCTGTGCCATTTTAGAATCCTACCAGCAGTGTATGAGGGTTCTGATTTCCCCACATTGTTGCCAACACTTATCTGTTGCTTTTATTATAGCTATTTTTAAAAATAACATCTTTATTGAGATATAATTCATATACCATGAAATTCACCTTTAAAAACCTAGTGTACAATTCACTGCCCTTGATTTGTGAAGGATATTTTTTCTGGGAAAAGAATTCGGGGTTAATTTCTATCAGCACATTGAAGATATCATTCCACTGTCTTTTGATTTTCGTTTTTGCTAAAGAGAAATCAATTTTTTGTCCATATGGTACACTGATATATTTTGGTGTGGATTTCTTTTTATCTCTGCTTGGAATTTGTTGGCTTTCTCAAATCTGAAGGTTAGTGTCTTTAATTAGTCCTGGAAAAGTCCCAGCTGTTATCTTTTCAAATATTAATTCTTCCCTATTTTCTCTTCTTTCTGGAGCTCTGGCTAGATTTATGTTAGACTTTCTACTCTGTCTTCCATGTCTCTTAACTTCTCATATTTTCCATCTGTTTTCTCTATCTCTCTGTGTGTGCATCTATTAAGTCAAAAACTATGAAGGGTCTGAGATTTTACCCTGCATTTATCCTACATTTATAGCTATATTTATCTTTAACCACTTTTCTGAAGTTCTAATTATCTATTGTTATGACTGATTTTCTTTGGATTGTGTTGGTATATTATCAAGTTGTCTACATATAATGGTAATCTCATCTCTTCTAGTATTTTCTTTTTCGAATATTTTTGCATTGGCAAGAGCATCCAATATAGGAGTGAAAATGAGAGAACAATATTATTTTTGCTGTTGTTTTTAATGGATTCACCCCTAGTGTAAAATATATGGTATTTGTTGGTACTAGATTGTAAATACTTGTAATTTTGTGTTTTAATGTGTTTGTTAGACGTGTTTTGAGTTTTATTAGATGCCTTTTCAAAAATGCATTGATAATACATACTGTATGATTCTATATATATGAATCAAAAAGTTTAAAAAACAATGAACGAAGAGAACATATGACATAAAATTCTGTCAAAAATCTCTCTTTGTCTAGAAATTGTGTTTGATGTTTAATTTTATCAGAGAACAGAAAGTTGCTTGCCCCAATGCCCCAGTTAAGGTAAAGCTGAGGTTCATAAATACCTCAACTTAAAAAAACACAAAAATTAGATTTTTTGATCCTTCTTAGTTAGGCTCACCACCTTTGCCCCAGGGAAAGTAACTCCTCCCCTTCGAACAGTCGCTGAGTGAGGCTTACAGAGCGAGGCTCTGTTTTTCAGGAACCACTCCCTAAAATCTCCACTTTTAGCAGAAGACTGGAAACAGAAACATCTAAATGTTACTTGGCACTGAATGTCTTGGAGTAGTCTTTTTGGCAGTCTATCCCTTGATAGACTGAAATAGCCATCTTTGACAACAAAATGAATAAAAAGTAAGGTTTGACCTAGTCTTAATTTTGATAGATCCCCAACCAGTAACTTTAGTGTCACTTATTTCAAAGAAAAGGCACTCTTTTTTTCCACTATGTTTTTCTCCATCCCATGTCTCTCTCTCTCTCTCTCTCTCTTTTTAAAAGGTTTATTGTGTTTACTTTTATTCTTTTTTTATTTTTGAGACAGAGTCTCTGTCGCCCAGGCTGGAGTGCAGTGGGGTGATCATGGCTCACTGAAACCTCGACCTCCCGGGCTCAAATGATCCTTCCCACCTCAGCCTCCTGAGTAACTGGGACCGCAAGCACGTGCCACCTCACTCAGCTAATTTTTGTGTTTTTTTGTAGAGACAGGTCTCCAACTCCTGGGCTCAAGCGATCCTCCTGCTTTGGCTTCCCAAAGTGCTAGTATTACAAGTGTGAGCCACCGTGCCCAGCCTATTTGAAAAATTCTTAATAGCCAGTTTTAAAGGTAATGCTTGAAGCTTACATTTCCTGTGACTTTTTTTTTTTTTTAAAAAAACACAGGGTCTCACTGTCACCCTGGCTGGAGCAGTGGCACAGAATTGCTCACTGCAACCTTGAACTCCTGGGCTCAAGGGATCCTCCCGCCTCAGCCTCCCTGAGTAGCTGGGACTGTAGGTGTGTGCCACGATGCCTGGCTAAAGACGGGATCTCCCTATATTGCCCAGGCTAGTCTCAAACTCCTGGGCTCAAGCCATCCCCCCGCCTCAGCCTCCCAAAGTGCTGGGATTATAGGCGTAAGCCACTGCTCCTGGCCTGCTTATTTATATTCTTTTGTAATGGCATGATAACTTCTTTCATATGTGTAGGAGAAAATTTTAATCATTTTCCAGATTGAACTTGTGGTTCTTGTGGTCATTCTAATTCATAGGTTTATTTTTTTAGTTTCTGGGTGCTCATTGCACCCAGAAATTGTTCCTTTTTTTAATATTGTGAAACTTCACTAGCCTCAATTTATTTGTTTTCAGTTAATTTTTCTCCTTTATCACTGATCTTTGTTATTGTGGATGAACAATTTTTTTTTAAGAGATGGGGTCTCACAGTGTTGCCCAGGCTATAGTGCAGTGGCTGTTTACAGGTGTGATCATAGTGCACTACAGCTCTGAACTCCTGGACTCATGCAATCCTCCTGCCTCAGCCTCCTGAGTAGCTGAGACTACGGGCATGTTGGTGGACAATTTTCTTTTTGTGTCAAACAATTGTATTGATATTTTAATGGAATATGTACAGAAGAGACACCCTTATGGTTCTTAGTACTCACCAACTTCTTAAAAGCATTCCCACTGAGGATTTTGAGTAAGAAAATTATGTACTCATTACCATACTTCAGAATATGATTCTGGCTGGAGGGTGCTACCTCGTGAGGAATAACCAAAGAGCAGTGCATTTTAAAAGCAGGAAGAGGTCCTCTGGAGTTAAGGTTGACTGCATGCTAGCTGTGAATCCATAGTGTAATCACTACAGTTACAAAATAGTTAATCAAACAATTGTACTCCTGGGATGGCTAAATAAACATATAAAACCATGCTGTGGAGTAGTAGGAAATCTCTTATTAAAATATCATGACTAGTTTTGATCCAAAAATAAGTAAGTTATGGAAGGAATGTGGGAAAAGGGTAAGTAATGATGCCATGGACCACTTTGTTCTGCTTAGTGTCGTAAGACTGAAGATCTGTCTTCAACAGAATTGATTCTTTGAAATGATAAAAAAAATTGATAAAACTTTAGCCAGATGGACTAAGAAAAAATAAGACAAATTACTAAAATCAGAAGTGAACAAGGGGACATTATAACTGATTTACAGAAGTAAAAAGATTTATAAGAGAATATTGTGAGCAAATGTTAGCATGATAACAAAACAATTGATTCTTTGAAATGATAAAAAAATTGATAAAACTTTAGCCAGATGGACTAAGAAAAACATGTTAGCATATTAAAGAGGGAAAAGCAGCAGAAATAATTCCTTCTGGAGAAGGTGGGACAAAAGCTGTATTATGATCATGCTTATAAACATGAAGATTTCTCAACTGAGTGTAACTTAGTTTCTTCTAAATTCTGCTTTTCACTGTTATCTAAAGTTAAGATGGTTGATAGATATAGGTTAATGAGTGGAACAAGGCTTATGTGAAACTCCGTATTTCTAGAAATATCGTCTAGTGTTAACCCTGCCTCCTAAGATATATGCTATAAAATAAAAGTATATGTCTGGTAAAGGTAGGGAAAAGGGTTTATGGGGTTATAACTATCAGCTAAAGTGAGGATATTTTAACTATGCGTGGATGACAGCTAGGATCTTCCTTTAGCCCCAGTAATTTTAAGGTGGTTTAAGCTGTTTGTTATCCTGGGCTATAGCTCAGCATTACCACAGCTTGTTACACAGAGATATAAATGTGCTTGGTAAACGTATTCTTTCAGGTTGAAACTAGATGATTATGAAGCATAGTATCTTGCTGGTAAACCCTTGCTCTCGTTGGTGGTGGTGTTCCTCCTTTCCCCAGTTTTGCCCTTGTGCAGAATTCAGTTATTCATTTGTTCTTTGGGCTTTCTGTGTGCTTTGATCATTTCCTCCCACCTCGCTCCCTTCCAGCTTCCATTTATCCTTCTAGGCCAGGTCCCATTTTTCTAAAAGCCCTTTCCTAATAATCCCCTCCCTAATGTCTTTTGTACTTATTTTAGCATTGTGGAGGAAGAGAGGGGGAACCTGGTTATTTTGTTATTTGAGTGAGCCTTCAGTTAGTTGAAGATTATATATTTTAAGTGTCACTAGTTGTAAATGTCAAAACAGTCTATTGACCAAAAAAAAAAAAAAAAAAGTCCTATTACTCTGGGCACAGTTGGAACAATGCCTGTTTGAATCCAGTCCTTCCTCCCCTCAAAAAACATTGTGATTAATGCAAAGTACCTAACTCCACTGATTTCTTTTTCCCTCACTTTTTAGGATTATGGCTGCTGTTCCTCAAAATAATCTACAGGAGCAACTAGAACGTCACTCAGCCAGAACGCTTAATAATAAATTAAGTCTTTCAAAACCAAAATTTTCGTAAGTGTTTTGATTGGTTTGCTGTCACATAGGCACTAACTTACCACATTGTACACATGAGATATCTTCTCTTTAAACTCTCTCATTGTACAGATGAGGAAATGAAGCTGAGAGATTCATTGATTTTCCCACTTTGCCAATTAATGGTAGAGTATGTTTTAGCAGCACCAGGTGAGATTGTGTCTCATCTTTGCATGGTTCCTGGCACATAATATTTGCTCAATAAAGATTTGTTAAGTAAATGAATAATTGATCTTGTAAATTTGGGCGAATAAGTGTTTTTTAAGTTTTGGGGTTTTTTTGTTTGTTTATTTTGTTTTGTTTTTTTCTTTTTAGACGGAGTCTCACTCTGTTGCACAGGCTGGAGTGCAGTGGTGCGATCTCGGCTCACTGCAAGCTCCGCCTCCTGAGTTCACGCCATTCTCCTGCCTCAGCCTCCCGAGTAGCTGGGACTTCAGGCACCTGCCACCACGCCCGGCTAATTTTTTTTTGTAATTTTTAGTAGAGACGGTTTCACCTTGTTAGCCAGGATGGTCTCGATCTCCTGACCTCGTGATCCACCCGCCTCGGCCTCCCAAAGTGCTGGGATTACATGCATAAGCCACCGTGCCCAGCCTTTTTTTTTCCTTTTTTGAGACGGAGTTTCGCTCTTGTTGCCCAGGCTGGAGTGCAATGGCACAATCTTGGCTCACTGCAGCCTCCATCTTCCAGGTTCAAGTGATTCTCCTGCCTCAGCCTCCCGAGTAGCTGGGATTACAGGCATGCACCACCATGCCTGGCTAATTTTGTATTTTTATTAGAGACAGGGTTTCTCCATGTTGGGCAGGCCGGTCTCAAACTCCTGACCTCAAGTGATCCGCCCGCCTCGGCCTCCCAAAGTGCCAGGATTACAGGCGTGAGCCACCACGCCTGGCCAAGTCTTTTAATATAATTTTATATACTTTCGAAGAACAGTTTATAAGGAAACTACAGCTCTCCAGTTCTGCCTCTCCTCTAAGCTATACTCCAGACTCCTTCTAATGATATCTAATAATAATTTATAAGTGATGCTTTTACCAGGTTGTAGACTCTGTTCTGGGTGCCTGGCTTTGAAGTCACCACTGACTTTCAGATGATTAAATCCAGCAGACAGCCACGATTCCCACCTCTTTTACTTGTCCTGCAGATTTTAACAGTTAGCAGTTTTTAACTCTTTTTCCCCTTTAAATTCTTATCAGAGTAGCAAAAAGTAGCCACATTTGAATCTCTTCCCTTTTTCTTTTTTCTTTTTTTTTTTTGAGACAGTCTCGCTCTGTCACCCAGGCTGGAGTGCAGTGGCACAGTCTCGGCTCACTGTAACCTCCACCTCCTGGGTTCAAGCAATTCTCCTGCCTCAGCCTTCTGAGTAGCTAGGGCTTCAGACATACACCACTATGCCCGGCTAATTTTTTGTATTTTTATTAGAGATGGGGTTTCACCATGTTGGCCAGGCTGGCCTCGAACTCCTGATCTCAAGCAATCCACCTGCCTCGGCCTCCCAAAGTGCTGGGATTACAGGCATGAGCCACTGCGCCCGGCCTCTTCCCTTTTTCATTTATGCTGTCACCCCGCTCTGGAGATGCTATTAACTAAGGACTACTAGCCTGAGAAATAAAGTAGTGGGAATGACCTCTCAAAGCCAAATAATTAGCCTCTGAATGGGAAGGACCAGAGAACAAATACAATTTAAGTTACCTGATAAATTTAAAATCAAGAGAGAGATGGATTCTTTGCTCAGTTGGGATACAATTAATGTAACCTGTGTGAATTAGTTTAAAAAATTACAGTTTGGTAGAGTTGGGGGGTTTGTTAAAATGGATCTAACTAATCTAGTTTTTCCATTATTTTTCAGAGGTTTCACTTTTAAAAAGAAAACATCTTCAGATAACAATGTATCTGTAACTAATGTGTCAGTAGCAAAGACACCTGTATTAAGAAATAAAGATGTTAATGTTACTGAAGACTTTTCCTTCAGTGAACCTCTACCCAACACCACAAATCAGCAAAGGGTCAAGGACTTCTTTAAAAATGCTCCAGCAGGACAGCAAACACAGAGAGTTGGATCAAAACCATTATTGCCAGATTTCTTGCAGACTCCGAAGGAAGTTTTATGTGCTACCCAAAACACACCAACTGTAAAGAAATCCCGGGATGCTGTTCTCAAGAAATTAGAATTTAGTTCTTCACCAGATTCTTTAAGTACCATCAATGATTGGGATGATATGGATGACTTTGATACTTCTGGGACTTCAAAATCATTTGTTACACCACCCCAGAGTCACTTTGTAAGAGTAAGCACTGCTCAGAAATCAAAAAAGGGTAAGAGAAACTTTTTTAAAGCACAGCTTTATACAACAAACACAGTAAAGGCTGATTTGCCTCCACCCTCCTCTGAAAGTGAGCAAATAGATTTGACTGAAGAACAGAAGGATGACTCAGAATGGTTAAGTAGCGATGTGATTTGCATCGATGATGGCCCCATTGCTGAAGTGCATATAAATGAAGATGCTCAGGAAAGTGACTCTTTGAAAACTCATTTGGAAGATGAGAGAGGTAACAATTATTTTATCTTCATTTTAGTATGTCATTGTACTTTTTTATTCAAAGCTAGCCATTGGGAATAGTCATGAATATATAGAGCTTTTGTCCTTAAGGTTGTTAGGGTCTTTAGTGGTGCTTTTTGAATAATCTGTTGGCCACATTTTTGAGGCAGGACGTACTGATGAAATGGAAGGTTTTAGTCTGCTAATATAATTTCCAGGATAGCTCTGTGATTTTATACATGAAGAAAATACAGGAGTTTCCCCTTGTCCACAGCTTTGCATTCTCTGAGGTTTCAGTTACCCGCAGCCAGCTGAGGTCTGAAAATATTGCATCACTTCTCTTGCGCTTTGGGACCATTATTAAGAAAACACAAGCCCTGCGATACCGCGACAGTCAATCTGATAACTGAGACCACTGCTAAGTGATTAACAGCAACCCAGGTGGACAGATCAGGTCGGGGCAAGATTTTATCACACTATACTCAAAACAGCTTGAAACTGAAAACTTATGAATTAATTTATTTCTGGGATTTTCCATTTACATCACAATGCCTACATCATTCAGCTCTCTTCATCTCATCATATAGGCATTTTTTATCATCTTATAGCTTTACAAGAGGAAGGGTGAGTACAGTAAGATATTTTGAGCAAGAGAGACAACAGTCACATAACTTTTATTGCAGAATATTGTTATAATTGTGCTATTTCATTAGCTGTTCATCTTTTGCTGTGCTTGATTAATAAACTCTATCATAGGTATGTATGTAAAGGAAAACACATAGTACTTATAGGGTTTGATACTATCCGAGATTTCAGGCATCCACTGGGGTCTTGTCACATATTTCCTGAGGATAAGGGGGGGGCCTGTTTTAAGATCCATAGAGGTTAAAATGGTGGTTAGTGGTAAATTGGAAAATGAAACTAAGCCTTTCTACTGTAATTCCTTTATGGCTTGTTGCCACCTAATATTGATGTATAATGTGCTCTAATTGCACTATTAAAGTATTATAAATTACAATCAAAGTTTTTCCTGGCTAGATCTTGTAATTATTAAATGTCTGAAATTGAGTAACTGAGATTACCCATATGTGGAAGTAACCCACCTTATGAAGCAGTTGCAAGTATGAGAGTAAAATTTTTAAACACCTGAATCCCATTAAGGTTACTCTAGGGTGAGAGACCACTGAAAAGTGATTGATGATAAGCAAAACTATAGTCTCCAATGATGCTTCTGTTTCTGAAGGGAAAATTTGTTAAAAGATAGACAGCAACAATTTGGGTTGTGTTTTCCCACATAGTCCAAAAGAGAGACCTAAATAACTGGGAACTTTGTGGTAAAGATGATTTGTACAAGCAGCCGTGTTTGTGTTATTATCAGACATCTGTTGCACTTTACCCTTATTTAAATATGAGTGAAAAGTTAAAAACTAGAAATGTCGATAGCAAATACGTGTTTCGTAATTAACCAGAGACAGACATGAAAATCCCTAAGCAAATCTTTGGCCTCAGTCGAGCATTCACTGGACTTAATCCAGTTGACTCAATAATAATCATTTATGAATAAATAAGCCAGCATTAGCGTGTAAAGGGAGAGGATCCATACAAAGTGGTGTGATTGTTTGTGACTTGCCAGAAGCACTCGTTCTTAATCGCTCATGCCCTGTTCTTTCTGTCTCATTAGTGGTTAACAAATCTATGTTTATCAACTGTTTTACTGTAGATAATAGCGAAAAGAAGAAGAATTTGGAAGAAGCTGAATTACATTCAGCTGAGAAAGTTCCATGTATTGAATTTGATGATGATGATTATGATACGGATTTTGTTCCACCTTCTCCAGAAGAAATTATTTCTGCTGCTTCTTCCTCTTCAAAATGCCTTAGGTAAACTAGCTAAATAATTAGCATTATTATTTGTTTCTGGGATACTTTAAATTGTTTAGTTTATAATATCATTTCTATATTATTTTGTGCTTTGTACAATTATTTTACATTCAAGTGAAAGCCTAAAAAAAAAAGCCCTGTTTATACATTTAATTGGTTGCATTCTAAAGATGAAGTCCCATTATGATTAATTACATGAAACTTCAAACAATTTTATGTAGTTGATTTTTTTTTTTTTTTTTGAGACAATCTTGCTCTGTCACTCAGGCTGGAGTGAAGTGGTGTGATCTCGGCTCACTGCAGCCTCCACCTCTCTAGTTCAAGTGATTCTTGTGCCTCAGCCTCCCAAGTAGCTGGAACTACAGGTGCACGCCACCATGCCTGGCTAATTTTTTGTATTTTCAGTAGAGACTAGGTTTTGCCATGTTGCCGAGGCTGGTCTTGAACCCCTGAGCTCAGGCAATCCACCCTCCTTGGCCTCCCAAAGTACTAGGATTACAGGCATAAGCCACCTTGCCTGGCCTTATATAGTTGATTTTGATATAAGGAATATATTTCTAAAAATATTATATTTCCAAACCTGACCTGAAATGACACAAAGCTAACCCATTATATGGGAAGTGAATTAGGACATTAGTAATTTTTTAAAACATCTTACAGGATAGAATTGGCCATTGTATTTATTATTCACTCAATTTTAGCAAATTGGTGACATGATTATTGTTAATTGGTAGTATTATGAGAAAAATAGATACTCCACATGACTCATCAACAGCTTAAATTGCTAAGTGTCAATGTTACCTTCGTCCTCATCCCAGTCTCACTCTCAGACCAGTTGAGTGGTAGAGTATAATATATACTAAACTGAGCAAAAGTTTATATAGAGTCTCAATTCTAAACCAGCATTCTCATTTACCAGGTGAAACAGCTGAGGCCCAGGGAGGAGCAAGGAATTGCCCAGGATGATACAATGAATGACAGATGGACTCAGATCCAGTGTAGTGCTTTCCCTAGGGTCATACTGATTCCTTGTTGAATGCCTGACTGTTTTCTTTACTTATTAAAAATGTGTATTACACAAATAATATAATCATTTTAACAAGGGTTCTCAATAAGAAGGAAGGAGCACTGCTGGGTGCGGTGGCATGGTAGTGGCCTGTAGTCCCAGCTACTCAGGAGGCTGGGGCAGGAGGATCCCTTAAGCCCAGGAGTTCAAGGCTGTAGCATGCTGTGATTACGCCTGTGAGTAACCATTGCACTCCAGCCTGGGCAACACAGCGAGACCCTCATCTCTAAAAAATTAAAAAGAGAGAGAGAGAAGGAATACTAGTAGTCCCACAATTCTGACTGTTTTCTTTATCCATCTTCAGTTTTGAGGCTTTTCTACATGTGTGTTTGATTTCTGCATTGTTGTAATCAACATGCAATTATAATTTTATATTCTACTTTATTTCTCTTAGCATTATTTCTAAATCATTTTCCAATTGCTACATATTTAATTCCTTTTAATGGCTACATAATTTATCAAATTGTCATACCATAAATAAATTTACCTAGAGTCTTAGCAATTAAAAAAGCTTATTTTACAAAGCATTTTCAAGGTAGACTCTCTTTGTACATTTCCCATTGTAACTTAGTATACATATGTGTATGTATTATAAAACTGAAATAGAATTTTCACAATATTTTTTGTGCAATGCACAGCTTAAATTCTATGCTACATTTATTTCAGTTTTAAAAAATACTGGTTATAACCTCTGAATTTCAGAAGTCAAGTGGTCAGACAGTATATAACAGAGAAGAGAGACCTGTTTTTCAAACTCCTCTTTTCCAAAACCCCTGTAGCTGGCCCTCAAGATTCTCCATCTTCTGGCCACAATTTACCTTTTTCAGCTTTATCTCCACTTATGCCCTTGCAATAACCCAATGGTCTTAATGAATCAAACCAACAATCTAGAAAGCATATCATTTTCTTTAATTATGTTACTGTTTAAAAAACAATATTAAAAAGTTACACTGTTTTGATTTAGTTAGAAAGTTGCATTCCAAAATTCTTCTTTAGGAAAATACGGTTGATTCCCAGATGTCAAGCAAATAGAATTGTCCTTTTTAAAATCTTCCTTTCATAGTCTGACACTTTCCCCATACTTGTCATTCAGTTTGCTTAAATCTTATCTCCTTGGCAAAGCCTTCTCAAGTTCCAAAAAATGTTACCTTTCTTTGGATTTCCACAGTATCCTCTCTTTAACACTCATTCAGTACTAATTTATTTTGTTATTTGTAAAGTATTTTTTCTATCTAATCAGACTGACCAGGTTTATATGTTAATATGTTTTTGTATAATCTGTGTGGTGAGGTAATTATATATGCAGACACACACAAACATGTATACATATATTTGCATAATAAGAGAAGTCCAGAAAAAGTGCTTTGAAATCTCAGAAAAAAGAGACATTAATAATCACTTGCTGGAGAAGTAATGCTTGGGCTGGGGCTAGAAGAACAGGTGCGATTTGGGTACAAAGATATTGGAATGGCAGGTTTTCCAAATTGAGAGGATCAGTGGCAAAATCCCCAAAATAGGCAATGCAGGGCTTATATGAAGAATGTAAGTGGTACAGTATGATTGAAGCCTTGTGTTACTGAAAGGACATAATTGGAGATAAAGTTGAAAAGGGCTCTTGGGGCCAGAGGAGGGACAACTTTGAGGACCAGCTAAAGAAGTTTTATAATTGAGGAAATTTTAAAAACTGCTTCTCTTTTCTGTTATATATTGTCTGATCAGTTGTAGAAAAATATTAAGGGTTTCGAAATTATAGAGTCTAGCCTGTAGTGTGATTGGCTTAACATTTTTTTATTTGCAGTATGTTAAAGGACCTTGACACCTCTGACAGAAAAGAGGATGTTCTTAGCACATCAAAAGATCTTTTGTCAAAACCTGAGAAAATGAGTATGCAGGACCCGAATCCAGAAACCAGCACAGACTGTGACGGTACAAACAATATTTTAGACATACCATGTATTTCAACTACTTACTTTTGAAAACAACATAACACAAAGATTGTGTTTTGAACCTGTGCCTGTATGTTATAAAATGGCAGATTTGTAGTCTCTTTTTTTCTGATGTCATAACCTTGTTCACTGGTTAGCCAGCATTTGCCTGAACAACTCATGAACTCATGCTCTCACAAGGGCGTTCATTCCCTATTTTGAAAATGCTACTTGTTAGAAATCATCTCTCATACTGAGCCAAGATCTGCAACTTTAATTCTAGGAGGTTTTTAAATTTTTATTTACAAATGAGAACTTCCACAAAATCATGTGTTTTGGAAACACGGACCACAGAGTGTAATCTCATCATAATAGAGTTTTTTCCCCCCCTTGACTAAATATTATTAGGTCTTTTAACTCTCCTTGCTAGAAATTGCTTTCTTGACCTTTCATCCTCCGGTTCTCCCTTGTATATACTCTTGAGTCTGGGTCTGGGTCTTGATGTTCATTTAAAGCTAAATACTTGGCTGGGCATGGTGGCTCACGCCTGTAATCCCAGCACTTTGAGAGGCCGAGGCGGGCGGATCACAAGGTCAGGAGATCGAGACCATCCTGGCTAACTCGGTGAAACCCCGTCTCTACTAAAAATACAAAAAAAAAAAAAAAAAATTAGCCAGGCGTGGTGGCGGGTGCCTGTAGTCCCAGCTACTCGGGAGGTTGAGGCAGGAGAATGGCGTGAACCTGGGAGGCGGAGCTTGCAGTGAGCCGAGATCGCGCCACTGCACTCCAGCCTGGGCGACAGAGCGAGACTCCGTCTCAAAAAAAAAAAGCTAAATACTTGTTTGCTTGTCTTGTTTCTAATTCATTTTTTATTTTTTATTAAATGTCTAGTGTAAATAATCGGATAGCAGTGCAAGACTTTGATAAATGACACTCTCCCTTCCCACCCTTGGTGTCTGCTGCTCAGAGGCACCTTCAGTCTGAAAAATATACATCCTCTTGTAGACGTTTTTCTGGCATTATTTCTTTTTACTTTCTTTTTCTCTTTTTCACTCTTCCTGGAACTTCTATGATTTGCATGTTAGACTTCCATTAATTATCTTTTCTATTTTTCATCTCTTGATTTTCTACTTTTTAGGGTATTTCCTTGATTTTATCTTTAACTCTTCTATGGAATTTTTTAATTTCTATCAAGGCAATTTCCGAGAGCTCTTCTTTGTTTTCTGAATATCTGTGTCGCGCATTTGAGTCTGAGGGCTGCTGGGCTTTTTTAGCGATGTCTGCATGCATGTGCAGGTCATGTGTGTAGTGTTCTCTGTGTGTTGTTTTTGTTTCCTCCAGTTTTTTTGTTGTTTATTTTGGGCTCAATTTATTTTAGAGATATTCATGAAATAACCGATGTGCTGGGTGCTCTTATAAAGTGCCTTACAATATTAACTAATTCAGTCATCACAATAAACTACCTCAAACTTTAAGGTAGTTTCCTTTTTTTTTTTTTTTTTTTTGAGACGGCGTCTCGCTCTGTCACCCAGGCTAGAGTGCAGTGGCACGATCTCGGCTCACTGCAACCTCCGCCTTCCAGGATCAAGCGATTCTCCTGCCTCAGCTTCCTGATTAGCTGGGATTACAGGTGTGTACCACCACATCTGGCTAATTTTTTGTATTTTTAATAGAGACAGGGTTTCACCATTTTAGCCAGGATGGTCTTCATCTCCTGACCTTGTGATCCGCCCACCTTGGCCTCCCAAAGTGTTGGGATTACAGGCGTGAGCCACCGCGCCTGGCCCACTTTAAGGTAGTTTCTGTTATCCCCATTTAACAGATAATGAAACTAAGGTACAGGAGCGTTAAATAGTTACATACTGTCATAGAATTAGCCGCAGAGCTAGGATCTGAACACAGCAGTCTTGAGGCTTTTGAGTTTTCATTGATAACAACTGCATTATACTGTCTCTGTATCATTAAGTTTCACTAACAAAATGGTTAGCTAGAACAGGGGCAAGGACAGGGTTCTACAGCATGTCAACAGAGGCTTCCCTCTTGGCTTACAACAGTCCATTCATCACCACTTCTTGTTCAGCTAGTTACATATCTGTCTTCAGACCATGTTTCTGTTCTTTATCCATGGAGACACAAAAGACTTGACTATGTGACTCCAAAAAGTTCGAGGTGTGAGGCAGCAATAAAGAATGGGTGGGACATTGACTCTACAGTGCTGCAGACCTGTGATAGAAACCTGTCTCCTACTCTTGGCTATGTGACTATGGCAAATGTTAAACTTCTCTGGACTTCAGTTTTTTCTTCTATAAAATGAGGAGAATGATATCTACCTTGCTGGGTAGTTGTCAGGATCAAGGTAAAGTGCCTAGTACACTGCAGGCCTTTCATAAATGGTAGCTATTGTTATCTGCCAGTCTAGTAATCCTTTTAAAGAAGGAAATACGTTAAGATGGATGGTTTGTTTTTATGAACTTTTGCTAACTCTATTATTGTTTCCTCCCCCTTAGAGCTCACAAAGCAGCTATTTGATAACAGGCTGTAGAATTTTGCTTTGAATTTACATCAAATCACCAGCCTGTAGTTTTTGGCGATCACTTTCAAATTTTTTGAAAATTAGAACAATGTTTGTCTGTCCTCACTTTCCATCAGTTCTCTTATTCACTAGATGCCTCACACACGTGTCAGTGACAGGGGCTCTGAGATCCTGTTTGCAGGTTTCCTTTGTACTCTGAGGTAGAATCTGTCTAGACAAGGAGTCTTGGGCTAGTTTCTGATAGCTAGGTACCCCCTTTTATCTCTCTCTGAGCCTGTCTTGACTTTCAGTTCCATCAGACCATTGTGTATTCTCTTTCCAATCTGATGCTTGTTTTCCTTGCAGAGAAAACAGAAGTAAGATAGGAATTCAGCAATTCCATTTTACATCTCATACCTCATATTTCTCTCAGTCACCAGTAGAAGTCCAAATTTCCCAGGCCATTCTTGCGCAGATGCCCTTCCTCACCCTGCCATCTTCACTCCCTGTTCTGTCTTCACTTCCTGTCCTTCCTGGCTTGTAAACCATTTAACTGACTGCTCTGTCAGCAATGTCCCTGTAGCCTCATCCTCTTCTCTGATCATTTTCTTCCCCTTCTTTCTCTGATTGTTTTCTGAGGATATGTACTGTTTCCCCTGCAGCCCACCTAAACTGTTTTTTACTCTCGCAGATTTTAGGCCTGAGAGGTGGCAAAGGCATCTATTGTCCTTGCTTCCTATTGACATTTTTTTTTTCTTTTCTTTATCTTTTTTTTTTTTTCTCACTCTGTCACCCAGGCTAACGTGCACTGGCGCAATCTCTGCTCACTGCAACCTCTGCGTCCCAGGTTCAAGTGATTCTCCTGCCTCAGCCTCCTGAGTAGCTGGGACTACAGGCATGCGCCACCATGCCCAGCTTTTTTGTATTTTTATTAGAGACAGGGTTTCGCCACATTGAACAGGCTGGTGTTGAACTCCTGACCTCAGGTGATCCTCCAGCCTCAGCCTCCCAAACTGCTGGGATTATAGGTGTGAGCCACCATGCCCAGGCGCAGTTGAGGTTTTAGATGAAGGAAAGGGCTGGCACAGTGGCTCACGCCTGTAATCCCAGCACTTTGGGAGACCGAGGCGAGTGGATCATTTGAGGTTTAGGAATTCGAGACCAGCCTGCCCAATGTGGCAAAACCCCATCTCTAATAAAAATACAAAAAAGCCGAGCGTGGTAGCGTGTACTTGTAGTCCCAGGCACTCAGGAGGATAAGGCAGGAGAATTGCTTGAACCAGGGAAACGGAGGTTGCAGTAAGCCGACATTGCACCACTACACTCCAGCCTGGAAGACAGAGCGAGAATCTGTCTCAAAAAATAAAATAAAATAAAACCTCAACTGCTTTGAAATTCTATTTATTAGTTATGGCTTAATTTTTAAAATGGGAGTGGGCTGGCAGGATTCAGTTGTTCAAACATCGTATCGGTAGATGCTCTCTCTCACTTGCCTTCTCTCTCCTCTCTTCTGTCCCATCTCTCCGGGTCAAACCTCCATTTCTTTCTACCTTCTTTCTACTTTTCCTTTGTATCAATCTTATTTGAAATCTGTCTTTCTTTATAAGGTGACAGAAATGGCCACCAGAATCATATTAAGCTTGGAAAAAGGGAGGTACTTTTTCCCAGTCAGTCCTAAGTATTTCCAGAGTTAATTTTCACTGGGCTGCCTTGTGTCAGATGCCTACTGAGGGAGTGGGAAGGGTAGGTCTAATAGGAAATCTTGGTGCTATACTGTTACCATTAAAGGGAAGCCTGGATTCCAGGCAGATCAAAACAACAGGTAGGGCTCTTGCCTGTCCAATGCTTAACAATACACTTTGTGTTGGCACAGTGAGCTTTGCACATGAAGTTAGTTAAAAATAAAATCATAGTTAACTGATAAACCTTTGTTCCAGCCAATGACCTTGCTTACCCCAAGAAATATTATTTATTAAATATTATGAAATTAAATGAAAACAGTTATGAGCTCTTATGATAAAGCATAGAGACAACCCAATTTCAAGTTAATTCACAGGAAGATAATAGGACAATATATGGTTGTTTATGATCTTGTTTTTACACTGCTTCACATTTTACATATGTGACTTTCAAAATCTTAAGACTTGGCTGGGCACAGTGGCTCACACCTGTAATCCCAGCACTTTAGGAGCCCAAGGCAGGAGGATCACTTAAGCCCAGGAGTTTGAGACCAGCCTGGGCAACATGGCAAGACCCTGTCTCTACAAAGAATAATTAGTTAAAAAAAAAAAAAGAAGAAGAAGATGTGTTGTGTTGCTGGGCACAGTGGCATAGGCCTGTAGTCTCACCTACTTGGGAGGCTGAGGCAGGAGGATCTCTTGAGCCCAAGAGTTTGAGGGTTCCATGAGCAGTGATTGCACCACTGCAGTTTAGCCTGGGCAACAGAGCCAGACCCCCTTTCTTTCTTTCTTTCTTTTCTTTTTTTTTTTTTTTTTTTGTTTGAGACAAAGTCTCGCTCTTTTCCCCCAGGCTGGAGTGCAATGGCACGATCTTGGCTCACTGCAACCTCCACCTCCCAGATTCAAGCGATTCTCCTGCCTCAGCCTCCCGAATAGCTGGGATTACAGACACGCACCACCATGCCCACCTAATTTTTGTATTATTAGTAAAGATGGGGTTTCACCACATTGGCCAGGCTGGTCTCGGACTCCTGACCTCAGGGGATCCACCCTCCTCGGCCTCCCAAAGTGTTGGGATTACAGGCATGAGCCACCGTGCCCAGCCCCACTTAAAAAAAAAAAAAGAAATCAAGATCTTAAGACTTTTTTTTTTTTTTTTTTTTTTTTTATTGACAGGGTCTCACTGTGTTGCCCAGGCTGGTCTTGAACTCCTGGACTTAAGCAATCCTCCTGCCTTGGCCTCCCCAAAGGGCTGGGATTACAGTCATGAGCCACCACGCCTAGCCAAGACTTTTTTTTTTTTTTCAAAGAAAAATATTAACAACATAATTATTTTATAGCTAGACAGATAAGTTTACAGCAGCAGCTTATTCACGTGATGGAGCACATCTGTAAATTAATTGATACTATTCCTGATGATAAACTGAAACTTTTGGATTGTGGGAACGAACTGCTTCAGCAGCGGAACATAAGGTATCTTGATTTTCCCCCTTCTGGAATATATCTGATTATATTTCTACCACTTTACGTGAAAAATGGACAGGGCAAAATGTTCAGGCTTTCTGGCCTGGAAATGGCATAAGGATGATCATCATGCCACTATGTTTTAAATTCGTTTACTTTTCAAACCACTCCTTTAACATTCATATTCATGTTTTTAAGATTGGGAAAGAAACGAATATATTTTGCTACAATTTCTGTTTGGTATGAAAACTACAGATTTGCTTTTGTGGCCTACCAGAGTAAACTACTTATATTTAATACGTTGTTCTCTTTTCTCTCTTCAGAAGGAAACTTCTAACGGAAGTAGAATTTAATAAAAGTGATGCCAGTCTTCTTGGCTTAATGTGGAGATGCAGGCCTGATTCACTTGATGGCCCTATGGAGGGTGATTCCTGCCCTACAGGGAATTCTATGAAGGAGTTAAATTTGTCACACCTTCCCTCAAATTCTGTTTCCCCTGGGGACTGTTTACTGACTACCACCCTAGGAAAGACAGGATTCTCTGCCACCAGGGAGAATCTTTTTGAAAGACCTTTATTCAATACCCATTTACAGAAGTCCTTTGTAAGTAGCAACTGGGCTGAAACACCAAGACTAGGAAAAAAAAATGAAAGCTCTTATTTCCCAGGAAATGTTCTCACAAGCACTGCTGTGAAAGATCAGAATAAACATACTGCTTCAATAAATGACTTAGAAAGAGAAACCCAGCCTTCCTATGATATTGATAATTTCGACATAGATGACTTTGATGATGATGATGACTGGGAAAACATAATGCATAATTTAGCAGCCAGCAAATCTTCCACAGCTGCATATCAACCCATCAAGGAAGGTCGGCCAATTAAATCAGTATCAGAAAGACTTTCTTCAGCCAAGACAAACTGTCTTCCAGTGGCATCTACTGCTCAAAATATAAACTTCTCAGAGTCAATTCAGAATTACACTAGTAAGTTTAAAATAAATTGAATGCTTATATGAAAACAAAACTGTCCCAAAATAGGAATTATATAAGAAAAACCATAGCAAATCATCATTGCCTGAAAACCACATTGTTGCTATGCAAATTTCTACTGATGATATGAATTACAAATCACAATTTCAAAAGCAAGTTGCTCTTTTGTCTCTGTAGCAGCTGTAGTTTTATAAAATGTGTGATTATAACCTATTGTAGTAAGGCTCTAAAGTCATTACAAATGTGATTTGCCTTTGAATTAACATTTTTTAGTTCCCAAAACAATAAACTCACGAGGGCCAAGTTTTTAATGATTTTGGGATGGGCAAAAGCAAAAAATGAATTCGCATGCTAAAAATGTATTTTAGAATTCTGTACTGATGAGAATCGATTAATACAAAGTAGAGAAGCAGGTTTTATGTCTTTTTTTTTTTTTTTTTTGAGACGGAGTCTCGCTCTGTCGCCCAGGCTGGAGTGCAGTGGCGCAATCTCGGCTCACTGCAAGCTCCGCCTCCCGGGTTCATGCCATTCTCCTGCCTCAGCCTCTCCGAGTAGCTGGGAATACAGGCGCCCGCCACCACGCCCGGCTAATTTTTTTTTTTTTTTATTTTTAGTAGAGACGGGGTTTCACCATGGTCTCGATCTCCTGACCTCGTGATCCGCCCGCCTCGGCCTCCCAAAGTGCTGGGATTACAAGCGTGAGCCACCGCGCCCGGCGGTTTTATGTCTTAAAATGTTAAAATATAGGTAGTCTAAAAAGGATATGAAGTCAGAAGTGTCTTAAACCAGTCAAACTACTTCTTTGGGCCTAAGGGCTCACTACATGCCATGTGCTATGCTGGGCGCTGATCATTTAAAGATGAATAACAAATACTAAGTAGTTCCTACCCTCCTGGAGCTCACAGCTTAGTGAGAGAGAAGTTTTGAGAGGAATGAAATTAGCCACTGTTAAGGCTCCAGAGAAAAGCCAAAAATAATTTTAAAACCTTACATCAACCCTATAAAGTTATCAAAAGTATTTTTTCACTGAAATAAGTTTATAAAGTACAGCCCTCCCTATTTTTGCCATTGATGACTTAATACCACGGAGGTTGTTCTTACAGCTACGCTGCTGACCTTTAAAACAACGATTAATGGATTTATTTTTGTATCATGTTAGAATGTGTCATACTTGATGTTTGCAATTATCTTGAGACAGTTGAGTGTTGGGGTTAGCGTAACTGCCAGAGCTCTGTGAGTACCTCTTGTTCTCTGTGCTGAACCGGAGTTGCGACAGCCAGGCTGCAGAGCAGGGACACGTGTGAGAGATGTTGTTAAAGAAGAGCCTGAGGAAGCTCAGATGACTCCAAGGTTTCAGACACTGATGACTGGGAAAACCGTGACACCAGTAACACAAACAGGGGAGTCAGGAGGCAGAGTCAGATTTGGAGAAAAGCTGAGAAGGGCTAGTTTAAGACTAGAGGTTAAAGTGCTGGTAAGTCATTCAGGTACCAATGTCTTGCAGACAACGGGAGCTGTTCGCAGGACTGGAACTTAGAAGGCTGTCAGTTGGGTCTTAAGAGAGGTGTAGGCATTTGCTGCACACAGGTCATGTTTAAGATCATAGGACTAGGAAAGCTCCAAAAAAGAATGTCTACAGAGCCCAGTCCCAAATATCTGAAAGACTCCCTCCCCTATTTATGGGGCAGGTGGAGGAAGTAGAGCCAGGAAAGGGAATTTAAAGTGAGTAGAAAACCATGATTGTCTTGGTGGTCATGGTTGGAGGAAGGGAAAAGAGGAAGGAAGGAATAAAAGTAGTGGTAGGTGCTGTAGAAAAAGTCAAGGAAAATCGGCCGCACGCGGTGGCTCACGCCTGTAATCCCAGCACTTTGGGAGGCCGAGGCGGGCGGATCACGAGGTCAGGAGATCGAGACCATCCTGGCTAACACAGTGAAACCCCGTCTCTACTAAAAATACAAAAACTTAGACAGGCGAGGTGGCGGGCGCTTGTAGTCCCAGCTACTCGGGAGGCTGAGGCAGGAGAATGGCGTGAACCCCGGGGGGCGGAGCCTGCAGTGAGCCGAGATCGCGCCACTGCACTCCAGCCTGGGCGACAGCGAGACTGTCTCAAAAAAAAAAAAGAAGAAGAAAAAGTCAAGGAAATACTTGATTTGGGCCTTTGGCAAGTTTTTGGTGGCTTTGAGACTTGTAGGGAAGGAAAGCCAGTAAACAGTTTAAGAACTGTGCTGCAGGGAAACGTGTGCCAGTGATTCTGCAGGGCAAGGGAAATGCTAAAGCTGTACTTTCACTGGTATTCATGCACTGATTTTTCTTAATGTTGATTATTTTCCTAGACAAGTCAGCACAAAATTTAGCATCCAGAAATCTGAAACATGAGCGTTTCCAAAGTCTTAGTTTTCCTCATACAAAGGAAATGATGAAGATTTTTCACAAAAAATTTGGCCTGCATAATTTTAGAACTAATCAGCTAGAGGCGATCAATGCTGCACTGCTTGGTGAAGACTGTTTTATCCTGATGCCGACTGGTATGTATTTTTAGAAGTGAATTGGCAGGAATCCATTGGCAGATGTTAAATGAAAGCTCTTTAATAGAAATAAAAAGACCACCTACACAGTATTTCTATCATTTAGGGACCTCTTAAACCTCCCGTACCATAGTAAGAAAGTATATTACTTTATATCCTCTGTTCTGGTTGTTGACATGACGAAGTTTATAGCCCTGTAAGATTTTCAACTCGAAGCTCATTGTGTTGAACTGATCCAGAATTTTTCTTTGGGAATTTTTCTTTTTTCCAGTCTAAGCAATTTTGGAAATCAAACAGAAAAATCGCTGTCAGAGACCATGACCATTTCTGGCAGTTTATTTGCAACAATCTAGTGTTGCATAGTGGTTAAATAATATATGCATATATGCATAGTGGTCCATCAGCTATGGACCAAAGGCCTGGACTTAAAAGAACAGCTCTGCTGCTCACGGCAGTGTGGCCACATGCAAGGCACTTTACTCCCTGGACCCATTTTCTCATGTGTGCAATGGTGATACCAGTAAAGTACCTGGTTCACAGAGTGGCATCAGGATTAAATGAAAATCATTTAGCACAATATTGTGTTGGCCCCACTTTAAAGAGTCTGGGACATTCATTGTGCTGTTAAAGCTTATGACAGCTGTTCAATGATTTATAGTCATTCACATGAAAATATTAAATAAACAGGGCAGAGTGCATGGAGAATTTGCAGTTTCAGTACCTACGTGTAGTCCTCCCTCTGTCTATCACTTGACTTGTGACCTTTAGCAAGTTAGCTAGTGCTGTCATTATTGTATAATGTTGACTGGGCATCTGAACTTTTTCATCCTGGTTTTTAGATTTAGATAGCCTTGGCTTAATAATCAGCATTTCAATTTTTATTAATTTATTAATCACTCTGTGCCTTCCTTTCAACCCTATTTTGGTGTTCCAGAACTCTAATGCTGGAAAAAACCTTGGCAACGATCTAATCCATTGATTTTTTTTCCAGGGCTTTCCATTGTCCTTTAGGGTTTCAAGAGGGCATTTTTAAGGTCCTTCCACCCCAATTTCAACCACTATATATAATGTGTATATTGTGTTGTATATAATGTCTATTATATATAATTATAATATATAGTGCATGTGTAAATATTCCAAATAAGGTTTATTTTATTTTTATTTCTTATTATTTTTGAGATAGGGTCTCTTGATCTGTCACCCATGCTGGAACACAGTGGTACTATCACAGCTCACTGCAGCTTCAACTGGGTTCAAACAATTCCCCCCACCTTAGCCTCCCAAGAAGCTGGGACTACAGGCATGTGCCACCACACCTGGCTAATTTTTAAATTTTTTGTAGAAACAGGATTTCTCTGTGTTGACCAAGTTGATCTCAAATTCCCTGGGCTCAAGCAGTCCACCTGTCTTAGGCTCCCAAAGTGATGGGATTTATAAATAATAAAAGTAAATAAACATTATATAGAAAGTAATTATTTTAATCCTAGTGTCATTTTTAGAGACTCTTCTACTACTAGAAATAAAAACTTTACTGTATTCCATTGCATTTTAAGTTTCCTGCCCTAATTCTTGCCTTTGCTATTATATATGTCTATATAAGATGTCCTAGGCCGGGCGCAGTGGCTTGTGCCTGTAATCCCAGCACTTTGGGAGGCTGAGGCAGGTGGATTACCTGAGGTCAGGAGTTCAAGACCAGCCTGGCCAACGTGGTGAAACCTGTCTCTACTAAAAATACAAAAATTAGCAGGATGTGGTGGTGCATGCCTATAGTCCTAGTTACTGGGCAGGGTAAGGCATGACAATTGCTTGAACCTGGGAGGTGGAGGTTGTAGTGAGCTCAGATGACACCACTGCACTCCAGCGTGGGCAACAGAATGAGACTGTCTCAAAAATAAAAAAACAAAAAAAAACTTTTTTTTAAAAGTTCATTTTTACACATTATTTAAATTGCCTAAATATAATAGTTTGAGTCATTTGAGTATTGCAAATTGTTGGCACTGGGGACAGTATGCCTTGGTGTCCTATTAATGATGTGATTTCTTTTGTAACTTAAAAATTCATGCTCTTAAGACAGAACCTAACAGATATTTTTTCATTGTTCTCTTTCAGGAGGCGGTAAGAGTTTGTGTTACCAGCTCCCCGCCTGTGTTTCTCCTGGGGTCACTATTGTCATTTCTCCCTTGAGATCACTAATTGTAGATCAAGTCCAAAAGCTGACTTCCTTGGATGTAAGTTATAAAAATACTAATAAAAACATGCCTTAGAAACAATTAAATTTCAGTCCTCTGGATAACCTTTTTATTAAATAGTTCATGATTTGTAAAAAATAAAGCACAGCAGTTAAATTTGCAGTTGAACAGAAGTCTGAAAATTTGATACAGACAACCTGTAGTTCAATCTGATTTTATTCTCCAAGAATGTATCTTAGTAACTACTTTTAACCAATGCTATTTTTTGCTGATGTAAATTTTTTTAACTAATAGAAAATCATTTCTTTTTTCAGTACTGCCAGGTCAGCATAGTTCTCTTTCCCTTATATCTTAAAATGCATACACACATGCATGCCTGCACACATATGTCTTTTTTCCTCATGGCTGAGTTTAAGGAAGTAAATGAATGCATTCTACCTAACTCTTCACAATATAGGTGGGAGTGGTGGCTCATGCCTGTAATCCCAGTGACTTGGAAGGCTAAGGTGGGAGGACTGCTTGAGGCCAAGAATTCAAGACCAGCCTGGGCAACACAGCAAGACTTTCTCTACAGAAAAATAAAATAAGCTGGTCATGGTTGTGAAAACCTGTGGTCCCAGCTACTTAGGAAGCTGAGGGAGGAGGGTCTCTTGAGCCCAGGAGTTTGAGGCTGCAGTGAGTCATGATCATGCCACTACAATCTAGCCTTGGTGAAAGCGAGACTCCGACTCAATCACATTGTGATTAAAAAGAACTGTTTTAAGAGTTATGAGTCACCACCCCTTGATAAGACCACTAGTTTTTTTGTCTTCCAAAGAATGTCTTAGTGCAGTGATGGTAGCCATTGTTCAACCATTTGTGATATTATGGCCCCTTTCTTGTCATTAATCTTTAAAACTCTGAAATACATTTATCTAAAAAAGTGATGCCATACAGTAGGACTGGAATATCTTGTATACCAAATTCATATTTATCTTATTTACAAAGATGAAAAATAAAGCAAGAAAAGGAAATAAACAATGAGAAGACCATTTTGTGTTATGCTTTTTTTTGTTTTGTTTTGTTTTGTTTTGTTTTAAGACAGAGTCTTGTTCTGTTGCCCGGGCTGGAGTGCAGTGGTGCAACCTTGGCTCACTGCAACCTCTGCCTCCCAAGGTCCAGCAATTTTCCTGCCTTAGCCTCCTGAGTAGCTGGGATCACAGGCACCTGCCACCACGCCAGGCTAATTTTTGTATTTTCAGTAGAGATGGGGTTTCTCCGTGTTGGCCATGCTAGTCTCGAACTCCTGACCCCAAGTGATCCACCTGCCTCAGCCTCCCAAAGTGCTGAAATTACAGGCGTGAGCCACCACGCCCTGCCTGAGTTATGCTTAATAAGGGTTTTTTAAAATGTATGTACTTACATACTTGTTATATTGAGATATGTATTTCCTTTGATAGGTTTGATATGTGACTAATAAAATATTTATAAAACCTAAGGACAAATGTAATTTTGTCAGGTTAATATATAAAATTGAAATTGTTTACTACTTTTATACTTAGATTCCAGCTACATATCTGACAGGTGATAAGACTGACTCAGAAACTACAAATATTTACCTCCAGTTATCAAAAAAAGACCCAATCATAAAACTTCTATATGTCACTCCAGAAAAGGTTTGTATTTATATCATTATTTTAAAATATATTAAAGACCACTAGAATACATATATTTTTAAAATTTTAACAAAATTTTGTATATGTGGTGCGAAGAATTTTTGTATAACTTTCATCCAGAAATCCCAAATGGTAACATTTTACTATAATTGCTTTGTTATTCTCTCTCTGCATGTATTTTCCTGACACATTTGATTGAAAATTGCAGACGTGGTATCCTTTTAAACCCTAAGTACTTCACTGTACGTTTCCTAAAAACAAAGTATTCTCTTATATAACCTCAGTACAATGATCAAAATTAGGAGATGTACATTGATGCAGTACTGTTACTTAATCTGTAAACCTTATTCTGGTTTCACTAGTTGTCCCAATAATGTCCTTTATAGCAAAAGAAAATCCCAGATCATGCATGCATTCAGTTGTCCTTCTCTGTAATCTTGTAAACAGTTTCTCTCTCTTAATATCTTTTGTGATTTTGACATTTTTGAAGGCCAGTTGTTTTGAGAACTATCCCTCAATTTGAGTTTATCTTGCTTCCTCCTGTTTAGATTCCTGTTACTTCTTGAATATCACAGCAACGGTGATATGTTCTCATGTCCACTGTCAGGAGGCACTTGATGTCGATTCGTCCCATTACTGACAATGTTAGTTAACTGATCGCTTGGTTATGGTAGTGTCTGATAGACTTCTCCGCTGTAAAGTTACTCTTTCTTTTTGGCCTTTGTAATTAGTAGATATCCTGTTGTGGGATGCTTTGAGACTATGTAAATATCCTGCTAGTGATCAGAATTTTACCCACAAGTTTTAGCATCCATTGATGATTCTTCCCCAATCAATTATTACTATAATAGATATAAAATTATTTTTTAAATGTAGTTGGTGTTTTGCCATAAGGAAGAGTTTTCCTGTTGGTTACACATTTTTTTCCTTTCTTTTTTTTTTTTTTTTTTTTTTTTTTTTGAGGTGGAGTCTCACTCTGTCACCCAGGCGGGAGTGCTTGGCTCAGTGCAATCTTGGCTCACTGCAACCTGGGTTCAAGTGATTCTCCTGCCTCAGCCTCCCAAGTAGCTAGGACTACAGGTGTGTGCCACGATACCTGGCTAATTTTTGTATTTTTTGTAGAGATGGGGTTTTGCCATGTTGGCCAGGCTTGTCTGTAACTCCTGACCTTAAGTGATCCACCCGCTTCGGCCTCCTAAAGTGCTGGGATTACAAGCGTGAGCCACTGTGCCCAGCCCACATATTTACTGATAGCAGCATGAACTCATGACTTCTTAATTTATTCAATGAGTTACATTCAATTATCAAGTATTTTGATGTTCTAATTGTCCTAGATGTGAACAGTGAGACATCTCTATCAAGCTGGCTTCTCTGTCCTTTTGACGTGTCCCTGTCAAGGTGTGAGTGCTACATGTGCTCATTGCTACTGAGATGTCATTGCTTCTAGGCCCGGTTATGAAGAGAGCTATAAAATACATAATTTTTCCCCCAGCCAACATGCATCCATATAACCCGGATATGTAACCCTGTTGCCAATGTAAATGTGTGGTGGCCCTCAGATGTCTTGAAGCAGACAAAAGTTTTAGAACCACTAACTTGCTAAATAAGCTGTTTGCTTAATGTTGGTAAACACTCTAAAATTTGATCTGCTATTTTCTATTACTTCTGCTGCTCTCTTCATAGATTGAAATAAGAACCAATTTTATATGGAGGTGTTTTTGTTTTTGTTTTTGTTTTTTCGAGACTGAGTTTCGCTATTGTTACCAGGCTGGAGTGCAGTGGCGTGATCTCGGCTCACCGCAACCTCCACCTCCCGAGTTCAAGCGATTCTCCTGCCTCAGCCTTCCTGAGTAACTGGGATTACAGGAATGCACCACCATGCCCGGCTAATTTTGTATTTTTAGTAGGGGCGGGGTCTCACCATGTTGGTTAGGCTGGTCACAAACTCCCGACCTCAGATGATCCACCCACCTCGGCTTCCCAAAGTGCTGGGATTACAGGTGTGAGCCACCGCACCTGGTCTTATAGGGAGGTTTTAATACAGCTTAAGTTGTGATGGAGTTTGAAGACCACAGAATCATAAGGTGATGTGTTTCAGTGTTTTTAAATGTCTAATATATTTCTGGCCTAGATCTGTGCAAGTAACAGACTCATTTCTACTCTGGAGAATCTCTATGAGAGGAAGCTCTTGGCACGTTTTGTTATTGATGAAGCACATTGTGTCAGTCAGGTAAATACTGTTTTTTATATCCGGAAATACCGATAAATACATACTACCAACAATATATGTATTTACTGAATAAAAACCCACATTGAGTGAACTAGTCTGCTATTTTACTGAAGAATAAGGTAGTTCTTTATACATTGATCAGTGTTGGCTTATAGAAGGAAGCTCCAAGTAGTCTGAAAAGCAGTATTTTTTTTTCCAACTAGTGGGGACATGATTTTCGTCAAGATTACAAAAGAATGAATATCCTTCGTCAGAAGTTTCCTTCTGTTCCGGTGATGGCTCTTACGGCCACAGCTAATCCCAGGGTACAGAAGGACATCCTCACTCAGCTGAAGATTCTCAGACCTCAGGTGTAAGTTGTTGCACGTCATGTATTTGCGAACCCTGGGGCAGTGACTGCCAGAGCTGCTACGTGTTAGAATCACCTGTGGCGCTTTAACGCCACCACCCCACGCCACCCCACACCCATGCCCAAGTTGTAACCCGATGGCAGCTAAATCAGAATGTTTGAGGCTGAGAGCCAGTATTTTTTTAAAAATCCCCAAGTGATTACAATGTGCAGCAGAGTTTGAGAACCAGAGTCCTAGGGCTTTTCTTCACTTACTGAAATTAAAACTCCATTTCAGTACCTACTTTGGAAGTAGGGATAAATTGCATGCCGTATCTGTCATCCCTGGGATAGTCCCAGTAATAAATTAATTTTTGCTTATCTAATTTTGGCTTCCATATATCCTAGAGTATACTTCGTGAAATTAAAGATGACCCTGCTTTGTCATTTCCCCCTAAGGTCCCAATTGAATCCAGGATGTTGAAAATAGTCCAGATACTATGTCGATTAGCTTTTTTACTTTATTTTCTTCTCTACAACAAAACGCTTCTTGTTGCCACCAAATCCATAATTCTTCAGTAACAAAGCCTACTATAAAAGAAATCCCCCATTTTTTTGTTTTTTTTTTGAGACGGAGTCTCGCTCTGTCGCCCAGGCTGGAGTGCAGTGGCCTGATCTCGGGTCACTGCAAGTTCTGCCTCCCGGGGTTCACGCCATTCTCCTGCCTCAGCCTCCCGAGTAGCTGGGACTATAGGCGCCCACCACCACGCCCAGCTATTTTTTTTTGTATTTTTAGTAGAGACGGGGTTTCACCGTCTTAGCCAGGAGGGTCTCGATCTCCTGACCTCGTGATCCGCCCGCCTTGGCCTCCCAAAGTGCTGGGATTACAGGCGTGAGCCACCGTGCCCGGCCAATCCCCACATATTTATCTAGGCTGTACTGGATTATTTTATACTTCTACTTCAGTTTGTAGAGATACGAATTCTTTGGTAGGTTTATTCACTCAGCAAATATTTATTTAACAACTGTTGTGTGCTGAGGTTAAAGTATTTTTTTCTTCTAATTTATTAGTGTGCGCTTTAGTTTGAGATGTAAACATTAACGTGGTATGCCTGAAGGAGTAATGACTGAATCGGATATTGAGGTGAATTTTTAAAGCACAGCTTTTGTTCATTTGAAAATAAAGACAAGCTGGTGCTATAAATACTATAAGCAGTAAGAACAGCAACAGTATCTCTAAGAGGGTTATGAGAAGAACTGAAGGTTCCTTATGAAGGATATGAATGGGTCATGAGATTAAGATAGTTACAAAAGCTTTTGCAGGTTAAACTGGCAGCTTCTAAATTATCTGATCTAAGTCAAGGAATTCAAGCATTTTGGGTTTCTTCCAGCCTTTAAGTTGTTTGGTTCCAACCTAGAATTATTTTATTGCTAGTAGCACTGTTATATAGCACTAATGACCAGACTCAAGTGCTAGGATTTTAGAGTCCTCAGAATTTTGTGTGTGTGATCACAAAGTTTGGAATGGAATATTGTAATTTAATCTCACTTGCAGAGGAGTATTTGTATTAAATTTGGGGAAAAATATTTTGCTTCTATAATTGATATGCATTATAATGCTATATTTAAGATGTCATATTAGGCTGGGTGCAGTGGCTCATGCCTGTAATCCCAGCACTTTGGGAGGCCGAGGCAGGCAGATCACCTAAGGTCAGGAGTTCAAGACCAGCCTGGCCAACGTGGGGATACTCCATCTCTACTAAAAATACAAAAATTAGCCAGGCCTACTGGCGTGCGCCTGTAATCGCTGCTACTCAGGAGGCTGAGGCAGGAGAATTGCTTGAACCCGGGAGGCGGAGGTTGCAGTGAACCAAGATCACGCCACTGTACTCCAGCCTGGGTGACAGAGTAAGGCTCTGTCTCAAAAACAAAAAAACAAAAAACAAAAAAAAAGATGTCATATTATACTTTAGAGTCTAATAAATAACCTATTTGTAAGAACTTTGCTTCTGTAAGTACTACATTGATCTATAATTTTTTTTTTTTTTTGAGACAGGTCTTGCCATGTTGCCATGTTACCCAGGCTGGTCTCGAACTCCTGGGCTTAAACGGTCCTCCTGTCTCAGCCTTCCTAAGTGCTGGGATTTTTCTGTCCGCTTATGCCAGATGCAATCTACTGTTCTTTTAGATCAGTTACATCAATGGCAAATGCCTATAGTTAAATGATAAAAAAATTTCTTTTCCTTTTGAATGACTTTTTGTAAGTATAGGATTTGTGATTTATGTTTGAGTAAACAGTGTACATATTTATTCATTTATTTAGAGGCAGGCACCTTGAATCTGTTTTCTTAGTACTGTGGGGAAGAGATCTGCCTGGGAAGGCAAGATTGTGGATTTCCAGTCTCCAGCACTTGGTACATAATTGGTACTCAGTAATAATCAATAAATGAAAAATGTGGAGGAATTTGGGTAAATGTAAAAATTTACGCATGTCTGTTGACTCCTTAATGTGTTTGGCGCTTCTCTGCATTTGGAAGTAGGAAATTTTAAGGAACACTTTCTGGGACTCTGTTTCCTGATCTTTTCCGCCAGTAGGCCCTGGTTTGGATTAAATTTGCTCAACTGCTGCTATGTTGTGGCCCTGGCGAAGTCAGGTATTCCTAAGGTTGAAGCCACAGCCCCTGTGCTGCTCTCTTTCTGCCAGTCTGTAATAATATTCTTCCTCTTCGGGAAATACAAGGCACATAAAAAGGCTTTATTCCATTTCCTTAGGGCCTTAAAATATGAACTGGAAGAGAGCAAAGAGACAGGCATATAGAGTTAACTATAATAGAACAATAATAATAGCTAACACTTAACATATCCAGCCTACTCAGTGTGCCAGGCACTGTTGTCGTTTTATGTGTATTAACCTCCTTGTCCACACAAAAGCAAGGTAGGTACTCCTATTTTCCTCATTCTACAGGTGAGGAAATTGAGGCACAAAGAGATTACATAACTTCATATGCCTAGCAAAGGTTGGACTGAGAACTTAAAACCCCAGATAGCTGGTTTCAGAATGCTTTAAATACTAGGTCAAATTGCAGAAAGAAGAAAGCAGTGATTTGAGATGTAAATTACAGCTGCAGGAAATGAAGAAAAGATAAGCTAGAACCCCCAGTAACAGCTGTTATGAGGAGGGGTCAGATCAAGTTTCGTAAAGGCACTGGGCATTGTAGGAGGAGTAGTTTATTTAAAAGCGTAGGCTGGGCATGGTGACTCACGCTTGTAATCTCAGCACTTTGGGAGGCCAAGGTGGGCGGATCACCTGAGGTCAGGAGTTCAAGACCAGACTGACCAACAAGGAGAAACCCCGTCTCTACTAAAAATACAAAACTAGCCGGGCCTGGTGGTGCATACCTGTAATCCCAGCTACTTGGGAGGCTGAGGCAGGAGAATCACTTGAACCCAGGAGGCAGAGGTTGCAGTGAGCCGAGATCGCACCACTGCACCCCAGCCTGGGCAACAAGAGCGAGACTCTGTCTCAAAAAAAGAAAGATAAAAGCGTAAACAGCAGCCAAGCGCAGTGGCTCACAGCTGTAATCCCAACACTTTGGGAGGCCAAGGCAGACGGATCACCTGAGGTCAGGAGTTGAAGACCAGCCTGGCCAACATGTTGAAACCCCATCTCTACTAAAAATATAAAAATTAACCAGGCGTGGTGGTGGGCGCCTGTAATACCACCTACTTGGAAGGCTGAGGCAGGAAAATTGATTGTACCTGGGAGGCAGAGGTTGCAGTGATCCAAGATCATACCACTGCACTCCAGCCTGGGTGATAGAGCAAGACTCCATCCGAAAAACAAACAAACAACAACAAAAGGCTTAAACAGCTGTATTGAGATAAAATTTACATACCATAAAATTCACCTAAAGTTGACACTTCAATGGCCTTTTTTTTTTTTTTTAGTTTGTGTATAAGGTTGTGCAGCCATCACCATTATCTAATTTTAGAACATTTTTGTCTCCATTGAAAGGGAGAGTATACCCATTAGCAGTCAATTCCTACTTTCTCACTTCTCACTTCCCCCATTCCTAGGCAACCCCTCATCTACTTTCTGTCTCCGTAGATTTGCGCCTATTCTGGACATTTCCTATAAATGGAATCACATAACATGTGGCCTTTTGTGACTGACTTCATTCACTGAGCATGTTTTTAAGGTTCCTCCATGTTGTAGCCTGTTTCAGTATTTCATTCCTTTCTATTTTCAAATAATATTCCATTTTATGGATCCTACTTTCTGTTTTATTTACCCATTCATCATTTGATGATATTCAAGCTGTTTCAATTTTTTGGTTTTTTTTTGAATAATGCTGCTGTGAACATTTGTGTAGAAGTTGTTCTGTGGTCATCAGTTTTATTTCTCTTGGGTTGCTGGGTCTGTGGTAACTATATGATTAACCTTTTCAAGGACTGCTAACCTAGTTTTCAAAGTGCCTCCATCTTTTTTTTTTTTGAGACAGAGTCTCACTCTGTCACTCAGGCTGGAGTGCAGTGGCGCAATCTCGGCTCACTGCAACCTCCACTTCCTGGGTTCAAGCAATTCTCCTGCCTCAGCCTCCCGAGTAGCTGGGACTATTTTTGTATTTTTGTAATTTTGTATTTTTAGTAGAGATGGGGTTTCACCATGTTGGCCAGGCTGTTCTTGAACTCCTGACCTCAGGTGATCCACCCATCTCGACCTCCCAAAGTGCTGGGATTATAGATGTGAACCACTGCACCCGACCACCTCCGTCGTTTTATATTACCTTCAGCAGTGTATGGGGGTTGCAGTTTTTCCACATGCTCATCAACACTTGTTACTGTCTTTTTTTATTACAGCTATATGAAGTGGTAGGTGAATGGCATTTTAGCAGGCAAAGAATGAAAATTCAGGGCTGAAGTTTCTGTTATAAAAGTACAGTTCAGGCCAGGCTCGGTGGCTCACGCCTGTTATCCCAGCACTTTGGGTGGCCGAGGCGGGTGGATCACCTGAGGTCAGGAGTTCAAGAACAGCCTGGCCAACATGGTGAAACTCCATCTCTACTAAAAACACAAAAATTAGCCGGGTATGGTGGCATGCGCCTATAGTCATAGCTACTCGGGAGGCTGAGACAGGAGAATTGCTTGAAACTGGGAGGCGGAGATTGCAGTGAGCCGAGATCATGCCACTACACTCCAGCCAAAAAAAAAAAAAAGTACAGGTCAGGCCTGAGGAATGGTGAATAATCCATTAGATAAGTGGAGAAACATAGAGAAGGGATGACCCTGACAAGGTGGCTTGAGGCCAGATCATGGAGGGTCTTGCATATAACGATGGTAAAATGTTTGGACTTTATTCTTTTGGCACTTTAACCTGGGAAGTGGCTTGATCTGAACTGTGTGGATGAATGATAACCCTGGCAAGAGAATAGAGGAGAGGATGAGTGGGAGAACAGAAAGTTAGAGGTAGAGCAGCCCTTCAGGAATCTATTGCAGTCATTGAGGAGAGATGATGCTGGTGGAAACAGCAGAAGTGGAAGGAAGAAACAGAGTCAAGAGAGAGGGCAGGAATGGCAACTAAATGGAATGAGAAAAGTGGATACAGTTGAAGTTTATACTAGTTCCTAGGGCAGGTCCCTAGTACCATTGACTATAAATGGAAATGGAGGAAGGAAGATGAGTAATAAATTTGATTTTAGATGCGTGATGCCTGGGATATTTAAGGGATGAGTGGATGACCAAGATAGCCATCTTCATACCTTCTTTGATCACATGTACCTCCTGAAAAAATCCTGGAAAACTATGTACCTCCTTCATATATATATATATATATATGTTTTAAATATATATATAACATATATGTATTATATATGTGTGTTTTTATTATATATATACGTTTTAGACCAAGTTTCGCTCTTGTTGCCCAGGCTGGAGTGCAATGACACGATCTCTGCAACCTCCACCTCCCGAGTTCAAGTGATTCTCCCGCCTCAGCCTCCCGAGTAGCTGGGACTACAGGCACTTGCCACCATGCCCGGCTAATTTTTCTATTTTTAGTAGAGACGGGGTTTCACCGTGTTGGCCAGGCTGGTCTGAAACTCCTAACCTCAGGTGATCCACCCGCCCCAGCCTCCCAAAGTGCTGGGATTACGTGAGCCACCACGCCCGGCCATAAGCATACATTTTGATTGAGAATTTATCTCTTAATGAGATAGGCCTTTGTTTGTTTGTTTGTTTAAGAGATGAGGTCTCATTATATTGTTTGGGTTAGTCTGGAATTCCTGGCCTCAAGTGATCCTCCCACCTTAATATTCTAAATAGTGTGGACTACAGGCCCACACCCAGCTAGGACTTTTTGTTGTTCAGTTAGTTGACATATCTGGACGAATTGGGTCCGTTTATATTTCTTATTTTTATGGATGTAAGCACTAAGAAATATTGATCACATAAACATGTAGATGGGAATGGAAGGCATTTTTTGTAGCTGTAACAATTATTTGAATTCCTTCTGACATATATGCCAAGATTGCATAATGATCTGTCATCAAATTTTTTTTTTTTTTGAGACGGAGTCTCACTCTGTCGCCCAGGCTGGAGTGCAGTGGCGTGATCTCAGCTCACTGCAAGCTCCGCTTCCCAGGTTCACGCCATTCTCCTGCCTCAGCCTCCTGAGTAGCTGGGACTACAGGTGCCCGCCACCGCACCCGGCTAATTTTTTGTATTTTTAGTAGAGACGGGGTTTCACCGTGGTCTCGATCTCCTGACCTCTTGATCCGCCCACCTCAGCCTCCCAAAGTGCTGGGATTACAGGCATGAGCCACCGTGCCCGGCCCAAAAATTATTTTTAATTATCTGTTAATTGACAACTCAATTAGGTCTTTCAAATTTGTGGTAAGCAAAGAATCGGAAACTCTCTGGGAAAATAAGCAAGATCAATCGTTATTCACTTACTTTTTCTAGGAAAAATACCCTAAAAAAAAGCTTTACCAATACTTATCTAATGACTATTAGGTAGTCTTCTTCTTCTTTTAACAAGAATCCTGTTCCCTGTATCCAATATGTATGGAAGAGTTGGGGAAATCAAAATACTGGTAGTTTCAGTATACCTTTCCAATATGATATTTTTGACAAAATACTTTTATTGTGTGATATGCTTTTCTAATAACTTTTTTGTTGTTTTTTGAGACAGGGTCCCAGTCTTTCACCCAGGATGGAGTAAGTACAGTGGTGCGATCTCGGCTCACTGCAACCTCCGCCTCCCAGGCTCAATTTATCCTCCTGTCTCAACCCCCCGAGTAGCCAGGACTACAGGCGTGCACCACCATGCCTGGCTAATTTTTATGTTTTTTGTTTGTGTTGTTTTTTTCGCAGAGACGGAGTTTCACCATGTTGCCCAGACTGGCCTCAAACTCCTAAACTCAAGGGATCTGCCTTCCCCAGCCTCCCAAAGTGTTGGGATTACAGGCGTGAGCCATCCTTCCCAACCATATTGTGTGATATACTTTTAAATACAGTTTTGTCAAAACTGTGGCTATAGATTAGCTCTTTCCAAAAATGGGAAATGACTACCACATAACCTAATTGGTAAAGCCAGTCTTTATTGCTAAATTAGACTTCTTTTCTTTGTAGGTTTTGTTTTGATTTGTTTTGTTTTGTTTTGCTTTGTTTTGTTTTGTTTTGTTTTGTTTTGCTTTTGTTTTTGTTTTGGAGATGGAGTCTTACTCTCACTATATTGCCCAGGCTGGTCTTGAACTCCTGGGCTTAAGTGATGTTCCTGCCCTAGCCTCCTGAGTAGCTGGGACTACAGGCACATACCACCATGCCTGGCTGACTTCATTTTCCTTTTCTTTTTTTTGGGGGGGGTGGGGGTTGGGGGGATGGAGTTTCACTCTTGTTGCCCAGGCTGGAGTACAGTAGCTCACTGCAACCTCCACCTCCTGGGTTCAAGTGATTCTCCTGCCTCAGCCTCCCAAGTAGCTGGGATTACCGGCGCCCGCCACCATGCCCAGCTAATTTTTTGTATTTCTGGTAGAGACAGGGTTTTGCCATATTGTGCAGGCTGGTCTTGAACTCCTGACCTCAGGTGGTCTGCCCGCCTCGGCCTCCCAAAGTGCTGGGATCACAGGTGTGAGCCACTGTACCTGGCCTCATTTTTCAATTCACGTAAACTATTTAGTATACATCCCATGACAACTATTGTCAATTACAAAAGCAACAAGCTGAGCTCCAATTGACTTTGTTTCCTCACACAACACTTTGAAAAGACATGAGTTTGACACCCCAAACAGGATAATATTTACCATTTTAATGGTAATATCCAGCAGAACCTTAGACAAGAAATGATGGAATCTAACTTTTTTTTTTTTTTTTT
>NW_026652308.1:2627018-2700303 GCF_009828535.3 Hylobates moloch | reverse complement strand
TTTTTTTTTTTTTTTTTGAGACGGAGTCTCGCTCTGTCGCCCAGGCTGGAGTGCAGTGGCGCAATCTCGGCTCACTGCAAGCTCCGCCTCCCGGGTTCACGCCATTCTCCTGCCTCAGCTTCTCCGAGTAGCTGGGACTACAGGCGCCCGCCAACACGCCCGGCTAATTTTTTTTGTAGTTTTAGTAGAGACGGGGTTTCACCGTGGTCTCGATCTCCTGACCTCGTGATCCACCCGCCTCGGCCTCCCAAAGTGCTGGGATTACAAGCGTGAGCCACCGCGCCCGGCCGATGGAATCTAACTTTTAAGAAAACTTTATTAAAATGTAATTCACACACTATAAAATTCATCCATTTAAAGGGTACAATTTAGTGGGTTGCTTTTTTTCTGTATTTTCACAGAATTGTACAACCATCCCCAATATCTAAGTTTAGAGCATTTTTATCACCCCAGCGAGAAACCTGGTACCCATTAGCAGCTGCTCCCCATCTTCTCCCTCTTGTTTGTGCCTGGCTTCTTTCACTGAGCATAGTTTTCAAGGGTCATCCATGTTGTAGCATTGGTCAGTACTTCATTCATTTTTATAGCTGAATAATATTCCAGTGTATGAGTATTTTGCATTTTATTTATCCATTTATCAATTGATGGGAACTGTCTGTAACTAGATATTTGGTAATTCCAAACATCTTATTTTCCAACAGGCAGAGTAAGATTTATTACATGTAATAAACTCCAAGGGTCTATTAACTTTTTCATTATAACAAATTGTGTAAATATTGCTTTTAGTTAGTTACCCACAGTCCTTTTGCAGTAGAGATAGTTGTCTTGGTTTTAATTGGATTCATGATCTACAACTTTGTGTTCTAATCTCATGTCATTTTTATTATTTTTAGTTAAAGTAATTTGTTTGACTAAGTAACTGGTAAACAGTTCTGAGCTTTTTCAATTGTGTCTACAAATTTTAAGAAATTCAAATTATGTGCCAGATGTTTTTAGTAACAGCTTTGTTGTGGTATAATCCGCATACCATACAATTCCCATATTTAAAAAGTACAATTCAAAGTTTTTAGTATATTCAGAATTGTACAACCATTGCCAGAGTTTTAGAACATTTCGTCACCCTCCAAAAACACCCATACCCATTACAGTTCAATCTCCTTTTCCCCTCACATCCCCACCCTGCCAGCCCTAGGCAACCACTAATCTACTTTCTATGTATAGATTTGCCTACTCTGGGTATCTCGTGTAAAGAGAATCATCCAATATGTGATCTTTTGTGACTGTCTACTTAGCATAATGTTTTCATGGTTTATTGGTGACTAATATTCCATTGTATACGTATACGACATTTTATTCATCAGTTGATATTGGGTTGTTTCCATTTTTATTTTTTACTATTATGAATAATGCTGGTATAATCATACATGTATAAATTTTTGTGTGGACATATGTTTTCATTTCTCTTAGGTATATACCCAGGAGTGAAATTATTGGGTCATATAGTAACTCTATGTTTAACCTTTTCTTTCTTTCTTTTTTTTTTTTTTTTTTTAGATGGAGTCTCACTCTGTATCCCAGGCTGGAGTGCAGTGGTGCGATCTTGGCTCACTGCAACCTCCACCTCCAAGGTTCAAGTGATTCTTCTGCCTCAGCCTCCTGAGTAGCTGAGACTACAGGCGTGCGCCACCACGCCCAGCTAATTTTTGTATTTTTAGTAGAGATGGGGGTTTCCCCATATTGGCCAGGCTGGTCTCGAACTCCTCACCTTGTGATCTGCCCGTCTCGGCCTCCCAAAGTGCTGGAATTACAGGCATGAGCCACCGTGCCCGGCCTATGTTTAACCTTTTAAAGAACTGTCACACTGTTTTCCAAAGTGGCTGTGCCATTTTACATTTTCACTAGCTATGTATGAGGGTTCTGATTTTTTTCATATCCTCACCAACACTTGTTTTTGTCTCTCCTTTTGACCCAAAGATTTTTTTTAATTAATAAAACACTTTTCTGAAAATAAAGTATATTTTTTTAATGTGGGAAAAAGCAATAAGGCCATTGTTGTGCCCAGTCACGATAGCATTCCTGTCGGTGGGGAGACTCATACACCGTTTCCAACTTAAGCACAAATCAACTCAAATGCATTTTAAGATTTTCTTCATCATTTGTATTCCTAGACAATTCTTAAATCTACTACCTTTTTTGCCACAATCTGCTACACATTCTGCCTTTTCAAGCACTAAAAGGACTCTAGGAGTCTTTTGCAAAGAAAGCTGTCATAAGAGAGGTGGTATCAACGTATTGTTTAACGGTAGTCTCAAAGACTTTCAGGGTAATGCATTCTGTGATTATAGAGATGAAAGAAACAACATCATAAAGTGAAGGTCATCTTCATTCCCACTTATTCTCTGTATATCTGAAATCAGAACATCCTAATAAGGGCCAAAATACTTTGTTCCTAGTTACTCTTCACCCTTAACAGAAATAAGTAAAACACCTAAAGATATGAGGCCCTCCTACCAAGGATGTCTAGTGCTTTAATTAAAGAAAATTTCACCTACACGCATACTATTTTTCAATTTGCTTTGTTTGGTGTCCTGGAGGTTTTTACATCCTGCAACAGTGCACAGTGGTAAAATTCAGAATTGATGAAAAGTAGGATTGGTTTGTTTGTTTTCAGAAAGTGAGACATTTGTAAAAGGGAAAAATGGAAAAGGTGAAACAAGCAGAATGTCTTTTTTTTTTTTTTTCTTTTTAGACAGAGTCTCGCTCTGTCGCCCAGGCTGGAGTGCAGTGGTGTGATGTCGGCTCACTGCAACCTCCGCCTCTCAGGTTCAAGCGATTCTCCTGCCTCAGCCTCCTGAGTAGCTGGAATTACAGGCACGTGCCACCATGCCTGGCTAGTTTTTGTATTTTTAGTAGAGACAGGGTTTCACCATGTTGGTTAGGCTGGTTTCGAACTCCAGATCTCATGATCCACCCGCCTTGCCTCCCATAGTGCTGGGATTACAGGCGTGAGCCACCGCGCCCGTCCAGGATGTCTTTTTTTTAAATAGAGACAGGGGTCTCACTTTGTTGCCCAACTGGTCTTGAACTCCTGGGCTCAAGTGATCCTCCTGCCTTGGCCTTCCAAAATGTTGAGATTATTGATGTGAGCCACCGCCCCGGCCAGGATATCTTGTCTGTGGGAGCATTCTCAGATCAGTCTTAGGAAAAAGGACAGCCAGCCCTTCGTATCTGCAGTTTCTGCATCTGCAGATTCACCCAACTGTATATCAAAAACATTTGAAAGAAAAATAGTTTCTGAAAGTTTCAAAAAGCAAGATTTGATTTTGCTGAGCAGCAAGCGCTATGCTGTGTCCACATGAATGAAGTGATGTGTAGGCATACTCTGCTGTATCCTCCCGCCATGACAAGAAAAATGTTACATAGTTACTGACAGTACAGTGTAGCAACTATTTACATGGCATTTATTTAATACATTGTATTATTATAAGTAATCTAGAGATGGTTTAAAGTGCACAGGAGGATGTGCATAGGTTATATACATATGCTACACCATTTTATATCAGGGAGTTGAGCATCCTTGGATTTAGGTATCTGAGGAGGCCCTAGAACCAATCCCCCATGGGAAACCAAGGGATGTGAAAATTGAGGGTCTGAATTTGTTTAAGACGATCTTTGCTGATGTATACACAGAAAGTCTTTGTGAACCCCTAGGAATGTATGCATCCCAATTTTAGACCACTGGTCTAAAAAGATATTGAAATGTGGTTTAGAACTCTGAAAAGAGGTCTAAGGTGAGAGCAAAAGCTGGGACACATGGGACTGAGATTTGGGTGCTGTTTAAAGCAGTGAGAGTGCTGAGGGAGATAATGTAAGAGAAGAGAGCCAGATGTCTATGGGGTGATTCTCACTTAAGGAGTGAGCGAAGGAAGAAGAGGCGGAAGTGGAGAAACCAGTGATGCAAGGGAGAAAATCCCATGGGAATATAAAGTTGTGAGACATAATAGAGAATTTTCAGTAAGGGTAGCAACAGTGTAGAATACAGGCCAGGGGCAGTGGCTCATGACTGTAATCCCAGCATTTTGGGAGGCTGAGGCGGGAGGATCACCTGAGGTCAAGAGTTCAAGACCAGCCTGGCCAACATGGCGAAACCCCATCTCTACTAAAAATACAAAAAATTAGACGGGCGTGGTGGTGGGTGCCTGTAATCCCAGCTACTCGGGAGGCTGAGGCAGGAGAACCACTTGAACCTGGGAGGCAGAGGTTGCAGCGAGCCGAGATCGTGCCACTGCACTCCAGCCTGGGGGATAGAGCGAGATTGTCTCAAAAAAAAAAAAAAAAAAAAAGTAGACAGAGAGGCCAGAGAGAGTGAAGTCTGAAAGAAGACCAATCTTTGCATATACCAAATGCAGCAAAATCACTTCTGCCTATTGCGTGGGCCCATCTAGTTGGATTTAGATACAAAAACAGAAAGCCAGTGGTTTTATTCCTCATCTTTTCTTCCTCTGATCCTGTATACAGGCAGCCCCCGTGACACAGGTTACTGCAGTTTATGGTCTTTTCTTCTGTCTACCCAGGCATGGAGATGTCTTTGTGCTCTATCCTTACCATGTTCCACAGTGTTCTCTCTCCTCCTGTGGGTTGGATATAATTGAAATGTGGAGCAATGGGGGTACCTGGAGGGCAGGACCCTATAACAATTCTGTCACCTTTCTTTAGTTTTAAAAGCCTTGAAAAAAAAATTTTGGCAGAATGGTAGAGGCAAAATTGAGAATAGAAAATAATGATAATTGAAATTGAATGTGTAGTTAGTTGGTTGGGAACATAAGTATCTTCTGAGAAACTTGCCATTGGAAGAAAAGAGAGAGGTTGATTAGAAGAGAGGGTCAACAGAGGCTTTTGTTGGAAAGGGTGGTCCTAGAACGTATTTAGAGACAGAATAAAAATTCACAGAACAGACTGAAAAGACAAGAGAGGAGATAACGGAGAGAACAAGCTCACTGAGGAAGTGGGAGGGAGGAAATGGGGCAAGAATAGTAGACCAGAGGAAGAGGAGGAGCACATCTGTCTCAGAGTCAGCCACATTTTATTTGGGGCCAAGAACAAAAATAAAGTGACCGTGATCAGTAGGGCTTTAACTCCTTCTGCTGTCCTGCAGTTAGCTCTTTATGTATCCCGGGGTGTCCAATCTTTTTGCTTCCCTGGGCCATATTGGAAGAAGGATTGTCTTGGGCCACACATAAAATATGCTAACTGGCCGGGTGCGGTGGCTCACACCTGTAATCCCAGCACTTTGAAAGGCCAAGGTGGGCAGATCACCTGAGGTCAGGAGTTCGAGACCAGCCTGGCCAACATGGTGAAACCCCATCTCTACTAAAAATAACAAAAATGAGCTGGGCGTGGTGGCAGGCACCTGTAATCCCAGCTATTCAGGAGGCTGAGGCAGGAGAATTGCTTGAACCCGGGAGGTAGAAGTTGCAGTGAGCCAAGATCGCACCCTTGCACTCCAGCCTGGGTAACAAGCGCAAGACTCCTTCTCAAAAAAATAATAATAATACACTAACAGTAACAATAGCTGATGAGCTTTACAAAAGAATCGCAAAAAATCTCACTGTTTTAAGAGAGCTTATGAATTTGTGTTGGGCCACATTCAAAACCATCCTGGGCTGCATGTGGCCCGTGAGCTGTGGGTTGGATGAGCTTGAGTACCTCGTCAAAATTTGGGAACACTGATGGCCTAAAAATATGTATATTTCCTGTATGATTTCCTTAATATTTTAAATAATGTTCTAACCATCTCTGCTTTTAGTCAGCCTCATCTTGGAGTCAAGAGACTGGGCTCCTGACTTACTTTGTCTTTTCTATATGTTTTCTCTTCCACAATCCTAATTTTTTGTCATCTAGTCCCATAAACATTCTCTCTTTATCACCGTTCTCTTCTTTAACCCTTAGCCTTACTTCCATTTCAGTGTTCTATTATGTAAGCTGCTAGTGACAATATTCAACTTAAGACTGCTTGGTAGGCCGGGCCTGGTGGCTCATGCCTGTAATCCCAGCACTTTGGAAGGCTGAGGCAAGTGGATTGCTTGAGGTCAGGAGTTCGAGACCAGCCTGGCCAACATGGTGAAACTCTGTCTCTACTAAAAATACAAAAATTAGCCGGGCGCGATGGTGGGCATCCATAATCCCAGCTACTTGGGAGGCTGAGGCAGGAGAATGGCTTGAACCCAGGAGGCAGAGGTTGTAGTAAGCCAAGATTGTGCCACTGCACTCCAGCCTGGGCGACAGAGTGAGACTCTGTCTCAAAAAAAAAAAAAAAAACTACTTGATAATTAGCTTGGGCTGCTATGACAGAATACTGTAGACTGGGTGGCTTAAACAACAGAAATTTATTTCTCTTGGTTCTGAAAGCCAGGAAGTCCAAGATCAAGATGCTGGCAGATCCCATGTCAGATGAAGTCCCTCTTCCTCGTTTGCAAGTGGCAGTGTTCTCTTTGTATACTCACATATGCGGGTGGGGAGAGCCAGCAAGGTCCCTACTTATTTTTGAGCACTTATCTCATTCGTAACTCCACCCCTCATGACCTAATTATCTCCCAGAGGCTCCAACTCCTAATACCATCACCTTGGGGATTAGGATTTTAGGGGGACACATGTAGTCTATAACAATACCTAAAGCTATATTTTCTCATAATAACTAAATTTTATGTTTGGGACTTTTTTAGGTTTAGCATGAGCTTTAACAGACATAATCTGAAATACTATGTATTACCGAAAAAGCCTAAAAAGGTGGCATTTGATTGCCTAGAATGGATCAGAAAGCACCACCCATGTGAGTACAGCCATGTGATTAGCTGTCTAGAAGTAACAAATGTCTTTTTAGTACCACAATAAGATATATAAAATTGCATATTAAACATTCCTTTTTGCATTATGACAGCACTAACTTGCTCTTTATAGAGCAGACTATTGCAACTCTCTCAATTCTGGAAATTATAAAATCTCATTTGGTTTAATAACAATAAATTCTAACAAAAATATATTAAATACTTCCTCCTACACACGTATAACTTTTGGTTTCAATGTCTTTCCTCAGGCTTCTATCAGTGTTTGAATTATACAGCTTTTTGTTTTAGTGTCTTGTCCCAAGCCTGTCTGCCTTTGAGTTATATTAACTAAAATGAGATTCTGAAATTCATAGTAGTTTTCCACGTAACCCCCTTTCCGCTTTTCCATGGAGAATACTTTTGGTATTTCTATTTTATTTTTTAGAAATTAGTATACATATTTGTGTGGACAAATCAGTCAATAGAGATCTACCAAGAAAAAGTCAGTTATTGCCCCGCTCAGGCCCACCTTGCCCAGGCAGCTAGTCAATAGCTTCATGTGTATATCTAGACCTTTGACTCAGTCACAGAGAGATGACTTTTCCTTTAATACCTTTTACTTTCCATTTCTAAAAACAACACACATAATAATAAATATAATATATGCTCATTAAAGAAAATTTAGATGGCCAGGCACTGTGGTACACGCCTGTAATCTCAGCATTTTGGGAGGCCGAGGTGGGTGAATCACTTGAGGTCAGGATTTCAAGACCAGCCTGGCCAAAATGGTGAAACCCCATCTCTACAAAGATTAGCCAGACGTGGTGGCACGCACCTGTAATTCCAGCTATTCTGGAGGCTGAGGCAGAAGAACTGCTTGAACCCGGGAGGCAGAGGTTGCAGTGAGTTGAGATCGTGCCACTGCACTTCGGCCTGGGCGACAGAGCAAGACTGTCTCAAAAAACAAAAAAGAAAATTTAGAAAGCAACAAAAAGAAGAAACAAAAGACAAACATCACTCAATGAGCAAAATCACTGTTATCATGTTATTACTAATTTCCAGTATTTTTCTATTCATTTTTTTCTACTAGCATACTATATACGTTTCTACCCTTAATCTACTTTATAATCATGAGCATTTTCCCATGTCTTTTAAAAACTTAGAAAACGCTTTTGATAGTTGTAGTATATTTTGTTTCACAGTTCCCTTTATTTGTTTTCCTAATGTTGCTCATTAAAATCTTTGTAATTTTTAAAGTTTGAAGTAAAACTTTTGTTTATGTCCTTATATCACTTTATTTCCTAGATTAATTTCCTAGAAGGAAACTGAGTCAAAGGTATTTCTAAGACTCTTGATACATACTGCCATATGCTTTTGACAAAGTTTGTGCAAGAATGGCTTTTTTTTTTTTTTTTTTTTTTTTTTGACTGAGTCTCGCTCTATCTCCAGGCAGGAGTGCGGTGGTGCGATCTCAGCTCACTGCAACCTCTACCTCCTGGGTTAAAGTGATTCTCCTGCCTCAGCCTCCCGACTAGCTGGGATTACAGGTGCCCACCACCACACCTGGCTGATTTTTTTTGTATTTTTAGTAAAGATAGGGTTTCACCATGTTGTCCAGGCTGGTCTCGAACTCCTGACCTCAAATGATCTGCCCTCCTTGGCCTCCCAAAGTGCTGGGATTACAGGCATGAGCCACCGTGCCCAGCCAAGGATGGCTTTTTTATACCCACATGTATCTAGTGTGAAGTAGAGCCCAGAGTTCGTCCAGGTCCACCTCACGAGTCATTAGCAGCGACAGGATTAAAAGCCACATCTCACTTCCAGCGCACATGAATTCCTTGCTTGAATTATTCACGTGTGTGGTCTTCCAGCAGTATAAGAGCACTACGGGAGATCTATTCATGGTTCATATATTTCTGAAAACATAGTGTAAATTGTGTTGTTGTTTATGTTAAAAATTCTTGTTTCTCAGTACTCTTGGTTTCTTGGCAGATGATTCAGGGATAATTTACTGCCTCTCCAGGCGAGAATGTGACACCATGGCCGACACATTACAGAGAGATGGGCTCGCTGCTCTTGCTTACCATGCTGGTCTCAGTGATTCTGCCAGAGATGAAGTGCAGCAGAAGTGGATTAATCAGGATGGCTGTCAGGTAACATTTTTAAAGATAAACAAATAATAGAAATGATATTTTATAGCATATAACCAAACATGCACGTGTAGAATGCAAACTGTTTTTACCTCGAAGGTAGTAAACATCAAAATAAGACTGAAATTTAAAAAACAGATTTGCTTTGAGACTTCTAAAGTTGCTTTTTCTTTCAGAAAACAAAAATCTGCTTGAGATATAATTCACATATCATAAAATTTATCCTTTCAAAGCAAACAAGTTAGTACTTTTTAGTATATTTGCAAAGTTGTACAATAATCATCACTATCTAATTCCAGAATTTTTGATCACCATAAAAAGAAACCTCATACCCAGTCACTTCCCCTACCCCCTAATGCCTGGAAATCACAGATCTACTAACTATTGCTAACCTGTTTCTAGAGTTTATTACTCTGTACATTGCATGTAAATAGAATCATACAGTATGTGGTCTTTGTGACTTTTCTTTTTTTTTTTTTTCCGGAGACAGAGTCTCACTCTGTCGCCCAGACTGCAGTGCAGTAGAGGGATCTCGGCTTATTGCAATCTCCGCCTCCCAGGTTCAAGTGATTCTCCTGCCTCAGCCTCCTGAGTAGATGGGATTACAGATGTGCGCCACCATGCCCAGCTAATTTTTGTATTTAATATTTTTAGTGGAGACTCGAACTGGTCTCGAACTCCTGGCCTCAAGTGATCCACCTGCCTCAGCCTCCCAAAGTGCTGGGATTATAGGCATGAGCCACCTCGCCTGGCCTGTTTGCTTTTATTTAGCATATTTTTTTCAAGATTTATCCATATTTTAGCATATATAAGTACTTCATGCCTTTTTATGGTCAGATAATATTCTGTTATATGGATATAACACAGTTTATCTACTCATCAGCTGGTTAGACATTTGGCTTGTTTTGTTTCTACTTTTTTTTTTTTTTTGAGACAGGGTCTTACTCTTTCATTCAGGCTAGAGTGCAGTGGCATGTTCTCTGCTCACTGCAGACCGTACCTCAAACAATTCTCCGACTTCCCAAGTAGCTAGGACCACAGGTGCACCACTATGCCCAGCTAATTTTTCTATTTTTTGTATAGACGAGGTCTCCCTGTGTTGCCCAGCCTGGTCTTGAACTCCTGGGCTCAAGTGATACTCCTGCCTCAACCTACCAAATTCTTGCAATTATAGGTGTGAGCCACCATCCCCAGTGTGTTTCTACTTTTTGGCTACTATGAATAATGGCTTTGTGAGCATTCATGTACAAGTTTTTCCATGGACATATGCCTTCAGTTCTCTTGGGTAGACTTGCTGGGTCAAATGGCAACTCTTTGTTTAACTTTTAGAGGAACTGTGAAACTGCTTTTCGAAGTGGCTCTGCAGTTCTGCATTCTCACCAGCAATGTATGAGGTGCCAGTGTCTCCATGTCTTCGCCAATATTTTTTATTGTCCAGCTTTTTTAATGTGTTCGGCCTTGTGGGTGGGAAATGGTATCTCTTTGTGGGTTTTTTTTATTTCACATGGAAGACCACACACGTGAATAATTCAAGCAAGGAATTCATGTCACCCAGGCTGGAGTGCAGTGGCGCAATCTTGGCTCACTGCAACTTCCGCCTCCCGGTTCAAGCAATTCTCCTGCCTCAGCCTCCCAAGTAGCCGGAACTACAGGCATGCACCACCACACCCAGCTAATTTTTGTATTTTTAGTAGAGATGGGGTTCGCGATCGCCAGGCTGATCACGAACTCCTGACCTCATGATCCGCCTACCTCAGCCTCCCAAAGTGCTGGGATGAGAGGTGTGAGCCACCATGCCTGGCCCTCTTTGTGGTTTTGATTTGCATTTCCCTAGTAACTAACAATATTGGGCATCTGCTTCTGAGATGCGAAATTTGCCGTCACCCAGGTGGGTGGGGAGGAACACTGAGAATACTTTAGGCATCTCTTTTTTTTTTTTTCTTTGAGACACAGTCTCGCTCTGTCGCGAAGGCTGGAGTGCAGTGGTGCGATCTCGGCTCACTGCAAGCTCCACTTCTCGGGTTCACGCCATTCTCCTGCCTCAGCCTCCCGAGTAGCTGGGACTACAGGCGCCCACCACCATGCTTGGTTAATTTTTTTTGTATGTTTAGTAGAGACGGGGTTTCACTGTGTTAGCCAGGATGGTCTCGATCTCCTGACCTCGTGATCCGCCCGCCTCGGCCTCCCAAAGTGCTGGGATTACAGGCATGAGCCACCGCGCCCAGCCTACTTTAGGCATCTCTTATTGTGGTAAATGCCAGCCTTGGATAGATCCCTCTAAATGTAAGGATGAATTTCAGCAAAACAACTAATAATTACTTGGAGCCAATGAAAAGTTTCAGCTCAGGAAAAAGTATTTACTTTGAAGATTCAGAGGAAAAATATCTCTCAAAATTGTTTTCTCTGGGAAAACAGAAAATTTTAGAGGATATCAGTTTAGTATCCCGAGAAAGATATAAGAAGACTTGATATACATGAACTAGCAACAACTTCCATAAGAAGATCACAGGGTGAAATGAAGGGAGAAATAAAAATCCAGTTTATGGCCAGGTGCAGTGGCTCACCCCTGTAATCCCACCACTTTGAGAGGCCGATGTGGATGGATCACCTGAGATCAGGAGTTTGAGACCAGCCTGGCCAATATGGTGAAACCCTGTCTCTACTAAAAATACAAAAATTAGCTGGACGTGGTGACGGGCATCTGTAGTCCCAGCTACTCGGGAGGCTGAGGCAGGGGAATCACTTGAACCTGGGAGCCGAAGGTTGCAGTGAGCTGAGATCGTGCCACTGTACTCCAGCCTGGGGAACAGAATAAGACTCTATGTCAAAAAAAATAAAAGAAAGAAAAATTCAGCTTATCCAAATAAGAAAAACAAAACTAAAAGCAGAATTATATATTAAGACACAAATGGAATGACTCAGTCTCGGTGGAGACAATAGAATCAGTGATGTAGTGAGTAGCTTGAGAATGCAAGGGAAAAAAGAGATTAAAATGGGGTGGGGTGGAAATTATCTTTGTTGACAAAGGAGGTAAGGATTCAGCCTAAGAACAGTAAGCGTACCCAAGCAAGAAAGCAGGATAATTGAAACAGATAAGTGTGTTATAAATAAATACGTAACAAATACCTGACAAAAATAATAGAAGACTGTCTTCAGAGTTGGAAGAAGGAAGACTGGGACCGAAGAATTTCATACCCAGCTCATTGTCATTTATGTTGAAACCAACAGAAGGTCATTTTCAGATATGCAAAAAGTTCAGAAATATATCACTCATTTGTCTTCTTGAAATACTGATTTCAGTCTTCCCAAATTAGTTTATATATTTAATCCAAATGCCAGTGTTTTGTTTTTTTGTTTTTTTCCCTTTGATAAACTTTTTCTAAAGTTTGCCTGGAAGAATATTCAAGTGAAAATGACTAAGAGAGTTTGGCAAAAAACCTAATAACACAGGAACACTAGTTTGCAGTACATTATAGGCAGATCAGTGGAACAGAACTGACCAGAAAACATGTAAAAACAATACATGATAAGGAAAAAGTTTGCAGGAAAGGGCCAGGCGTGGTGGTTCACACCTGTAATCCCAGCACTTTGGGAGGCCAAGGTGGGAAGATCACTTGAGCCTAGGAGTTCGAGACCAGCCCAGGCAACATGGTGAAACCCCGTCTCTACAAAAAATACAAAAATTAGCCTGGCATGCTGGTGCACACCTGTAGTCCCAGCTACTCGGGAGTCTGAGGCAGGAGAATAGCTTGAACCCTGGAGGTGGAGGTTGCAGTGAGCTAAAATAGCGCCACTGCATTCCAGCCTGGGCAACAGACCGAGACTGTCTCAAAAAAAAAAAAAAAAAAGAATGATTTTTTTCAAGTACTTTAAATGATTATGTGTAGTATAAATAATCTACAGTGGAGATATATATATATATATATATATATATATATATAACTTTGATCAAAAATATGGTTAAAAAATAGTGAGGGGTTTATAAAAATCTAATTATTTCTGCTCTCAGACTAATTAATCCTTACAGTCAGAATATAATATTAGCCTACACCAGCTCGACAGACTTGATCTTGTTAGATTCAGGAGATAGAATAAAACTTGACCATTATTCTTCACAAAGAATGATTGTGGCTTTAAGTTTTAAAAGCACAGAAATAAAGAAGGAAATCACAATTAAACAAAGCCACTTTTCCCATTTTCAAGAATTAAGAGCTTTCAGAAAGAGTTGGCAGCCTCGCATCCTCATCTGGAGGCTGCAGGCGGTGCCTCACAGCCCTGTGTCTGCCCTAATACTCGGAGACGCACCTGGACTTCATGGAACCCTGTGGGTCATGCTTCCGGACCTGTTGGCTGACACATCTTGCTGTGCAGCCTCTCCACCTGCTCTCCATCAATAGAAGCTACGATAGTCTTTCTGTTTCCAAGGAGATTTGCCTTTGATCCGAGTGCCATAAATGTAGATGGATGACTAACTAAGAGTGCAGGCCACTCACCGCCATTCCTGGTGTTGATAAATGTACCACTTTACTGTCCACATACTCCAGAACTTGCAGTTCCTTCCGCTGGTACTCACAGTTGCTGAAATCATGTCATTAGCCTCAGTCTGCCTGCCAGATATTTCAGATGCCTTTGAAATACTGTTCTTGCAGTAGCAATTCATTTTTTTAAGTGCTAAAAAAACCTTGCAGTTTTATTTGTGAAATGTAATTTTGCCTGGAGACATAACATTTTGGTCTGGGTTAAATAACTCCTAAATTCGCAACTGAAATGGATATCCTTGAAAACTGATTTATCAAGCTCCTGAGAGTGAACTATCACCTTGCTTCCACTAAGTAATTTGTAAGGGCTAAGATCCACAGTCCCTGGTGTTTTTCCTTTTTTTGGTATAAGTAGCTCTCAGACTTTTATCCACATGAGTTTCCATTAAAATTGTACAAGCTTTGACTTTAAATCAGCTGATGAATGGAAGGAGTTGGTGTGTGATCAGCTGGTACCATTGGAAACACTGATGATAAGCAGTGGAGCAGGTAAGAACGCATTGTTCCTGAGCCATTGGAGGAACTAGCAGCAACGACCTCTGAGGAGACCTGGGAGCACCCTGGAGCTCCTGAGCAGCACGTTGCTTATAATCACTGACCTGGATATCATAACTGTGTGAGCAACAGCCCCGACACCTCAACAGCAAAAACAGAGAACAGTGGCAGCACATCGTGGGCTGACTGCAGTTGATTCTGGCTCTCTTACGTGAGAATGCCAAGTCATACAAGAAAGTGCCTGCCACGCTGAGCTTCTCTTTACCTTCTTGGGTTTTAATGGAATCGCAAGTTATCAGTATAAAAACTCATATTAGTTATACTAAATAGTGGGACCAAGTTAAGATATTAGGTTGTTATGTAGTGTGCATTTTAAAGTAAAACAAATGATAGAACTTTTAGAAGCGTCTATTATGAAAATGTTCCTTCAAGTCTGTGCCTTATGAATCTAATAAGCTTTTGCTTTTATTTCAGGTTATCTGTGCTACAATTGCATTTGGAATGGGGATTGACAAACCGGATGTGCGATTTGTGATTCATGCATCTCTCCCTAAATCTGTGGAGGGTTACTACCAAGAATCTGGCAGAGCTGGAAGAGATGGGGAAATATCTCACTGCCTGCTTTTCTATACCTATCATGATGTGACCAGACTGAAAAGACTTATAATGAGTAAGCTGGGCTCCATTGTAGAGACATTCTATCATCTTCAGTCTCATGATAGTAATCTACTCCTGCTATGGTGGTACTTCTGGTCCAGTTTTCCTTAAATAATCATAGAAAAATAGAGGTGTTTATACAGATTGGCAATTTTATTTTAGTTCATTTTTGTTATAAAAGTGGTAAGTGCTTATTATGTAAAACTCAAATGATACAGATGTGTACAAGGCAGAAAATTTACAAACCATGCCTTGTAGTTTTGCCCCAAAAATAACTCTAGTTATTGGTTTCCTTTGTATCCTTTCAGACCCAATTTCTGCATGCATTCTTGCATGTAACACGTATTTCAAACATGCAGGAAGATAAAAAGGAGAAAATAATGAGCTGTCATATACCCAGCACTTTGGGAGGCCGAGGCCAAAAAAAAAAAAAATTTAGGCCCAAACAATTTAATAGATATTTAAGTCCTGATAACAGCAACTATTTGGGGGAAAAATACTCATAAACTGGAAGAAAAAATAATATTTTTTAAAAATTATTTTCCTTTTTTTTTTTTTTTTTTTTTTTTTTTTTAGAGACAGAGTTGCGCTCTTGTCACCGAGGCTGGAGTGCGATGGCACGATCTCAGCTCACTGCAACCTCCACCTTCTGGGTTCAAGTGATAATCCAGCCTCAGCCTCCTGAGTAGCAGGGATTACAGGCTCGCGCCACCACACCCAGCTAATTTTTGTATTCTTAGCAGAGACAGGGTTTTGCCATGTTGGCCAGGCTGGTCTCAAGCTCCTGACCTCAGGTGATCCACCCACCTTGGCCTCCCAAAGTGCTAGGATTACAGGCGTGAGCCACCGTACCTGGTGTTAAAATTCTTAAGTAACGACAGTTGCTTACTGATGGAAAGTATGCCACTGCTCTTCTCACACATTGGAATCAAATCAGACACCGCCACCCTCATTTCCTGTTTCACATTGATTTTCTTGAGATACTTCTTTTTATCATAGCAACTGCCAAAAACCCAGCTTTGCAAAGATAAGATATTGCTAATAGGAATGTAGCACAATCTAATGTTAATACCATTAACTACCTCAAGCTAATAATTTGGGTGATGTTCAACAGATGTTAGGCATTGCTGTGTTTCTCTTAATTTAAAATATTCTGTCTCTGTGAGTTCACCACAGCACCCCAGGGCTTGTTGGCGCACAATTTTGGAAGCATTGGTGTACTACTTTGACCTCAGATACTGAGATAAGTGCATGGCCACTGCCATAATCTCAGGCTCTGCTTCCTCGGGATGTTCAGTTCAGTACATGCTCGACTGATAAATACAGCAAATATAAGTCAAACCATCATCATTGGGGATAATAAAGATTTGGAAAAAAAAACCTAACATTTATTCCTATAATACTAAAATCTTGAGGATGAACATTAATACTCAGTTAATTATAATATAGAATGCCATGTTGACATAATGCTGTTAACAGTAATTTTCTTATTTAATATTTAAAGTTATATTAATCTATTCTAAATATTTCTATGATATGCTCTATTTTTCCCCTATAAGTATGTCTTACTATATTCTTCATCTCTTTTAGTGGAAAAAGATGGAAACCATCATACAAGAGAAACTCACTTCAATAATTTGTATAGCATGGTACATTACTGTGAAAACATAACAGAATGCAGGAGAATACAGCTTTTGGCCTACTTTGGTGAAAATGGATTTAATCCTGATTTTTGTAAGAAACACCCAGATGTTTCTTGTGATAATTGCTGTAAAACAAAGGTAAAAAAAGAAGTTTTAAAATTCTTAAAAATTTTTTTTCTCTTACTTTAAAAATGTAGATACAAACTAGATTGCAAAAGGTGGTCTCCGACAGATTAACAGGGGAAAGACAGCTTCCTTCCAGTAGTAATTTGGAATGGAAACATTTAAAAAGTAATTTCATGCAGTATCTTTTGTTTATAATTAGAACCCTGTTAAAAAATATACTGAACATCAGCATATCCAAAATATTGAGTTTATGTATGTGCCTGATGATTACAGAATATTTTGGAAATATTAATATGCAAACATCCAAAAAGATCCAACATGGGCAGGTAGAATATTTTAAATTTAATATATTGTTATTAATATATTACATTATATTAAAAATCTAATTGATTAGACTAAATATATTAAAATTGATGTTTTAATATTTTAAATATTTAATATACTAAAAGATCTCATTCTCAAAAGAATAATAACTAGCGTACTGTATGTTTGAATTCAAATCAATTACATTACTCTTTTTTTTTAAACTATAAAGAATAACAGTAACTGCTTGTGGATAAATTCACTATTATCTGTCCTAAAATACCCTTGGGAGATTGTTAAATTCAATCATTAGGTACTTATTTTACCTATCATGGTAATTCTACATTTTAATGTCTACTGTAACCTACTGCTTACTGAACATTTTCACGTTTGCTGTATTATTTACCTATCTGGGAGTATTAAACTTACATGTGCAAGATGCTGGAGAGCCACAAGTGACCATGGTATGGACCAATTCATAGACTGGAGCGGAGACTGACATACATGTGTTCATAGAAGTTTAACACTCTGGCTGGGCACGGTGGCTCATGCCTGTAATCCCAGCACTTTGGGAGGCCGAGGCGGGAGGATCACCTGAGGTCAGGAGTTCAAGACCAGCCTGACCAACATGGTGTAACCCTGTCTCTACTAAAAAAATACAAAATTGGCCAGGCGTGGTGGCCCATGCCTGTAATCCCAGCTACTTGGGAAGCTGAGGCAGGAGAGTCGCTTGAACCTGGTAGGTGGAGGCTGCAGTGAGTCGAGATCATGCCATTGCACTCCAGCCTCGGCAACAAGAGTGAAACTCCATCAAAAAAATAAAAAGAAAGAAAGTTTAATACTCTCAGTAAGTATAGTTAAAAAAGACAGAGCACAAGGCAGAGCAGAGGGTAGTCTCTCTCAGTGTGGAACTGGCAAATTCATGCCATCTCCTCCCACCCCACCCCATCCCGTAAACATTGCTAATCAGTTCCCTCATTCAACAGATATTTGTTGGGCTATGTAACAGGCACTGTTGTAGGAATTTGGGATATATCACTAAACAAAATTAAAATCCCTGCCCTTGTGGAGCTTACACTCTAGCAGAGGGAGGCCAGTTACAAACAATATACACAATAAATATACGTGAAAGGATAAGAGCTGTGGTGAATGGCACAGCAGAGTAAAAAGACAGGAAGAATGGGTAGAGTGCAGGATGCAGTATTAGACAGGGTGGTCCTTGGAAGTCTAACTGAGAAGATGGGAGCTGAGGAAAATCTTGAAGGAGGGAGTTAGCTGCCAGCTCCCTGGATGTGAGCTTTCCTGGAAGAAACATTGGCTAGAGCAAAGTCCCTAAGGTGGGGGTGTGCCTGGTGTGTTCGAGAGATAGCAAGGGAGCCCATGTGGCTGAGCAGGATTAAGAGCCAGCGAGGGGAAGAGGTGATGGAGAGCCAGAGCAGTCACTTGAGGGCCAGAGTCCCAGAGTAACAGGAGGCCTGAGTAACTGGCAGGATGGAGTTATCCTTGGCTAAGATGCAGAAGGCTGGTTGGCAGTGAAGATCAGGAGTTTGGTTTGGGTTACCTAAATTGGGAATCTAATATTGAATTACATATTAAGATTCAAAAATTCTGAAAAGAGACTGGTGGCACATGGGTGATATTTAAAGCGTGGCCATCAGCTGACAGTCGGGATAACAGAAGGGACGGAAGAGAAAGGAGAAAGTATGAAATAGTTGTCTAGGACAGGTCAGTAAACTTGCTTTTAAAGGGCCACAGCATAAATATTGTACACTTTGCAGCCATAGTCTCTGTCACAACGACTCACAACTTTGCCATTGTAGTCTAAATGCAGACATAAACAATAAATACACCAATTTTCCAGTCATCTTCCATGGCTGTGTTCCAATAAAACTTTATGCACAAAAACAGGCATCCAGCTCCCGGGCCATAGTTTGCTGACTTCTGTTGTGAGAGAATGGAGGAATGATAGGCTAGGGAAGTACAAAGATAATGATTGCCTACAGCATTAACAGTCCATTCGAGCTTTGTGGCCACGTATTGACAATGAAAATGCCAAGTTCAGCCACATAGGTACAGGGACAGTGTAGATGGAGAATTGGATCCATTATGTTTTGCCAGGTAATATGTTGAAGTGATCTAAGGGCAAGAGAGCTGAGGGTCTATGAGAGGTAGTGATTATAATGATTGACTGTGGAGTTTCAGCTGAGTTAGGAGGACATCTGAGGTTGAGGATCAGCAGATGGGCATTCCCAAGGGATTGTTGGAGTCAGAATACCACATGGTATGAGTTGGAAAGATAGGATGTGGTGGTCTGAGAATGAAGGAGTTGCCATTATTAGTAAGCTTAAGGTAGGAAGTGTGAGTGGCTGATGTATGTGGAGGACAGGATCATTGGAGCAGAGGAGATCAAGAACCAAAAGGCCAAAGTAAGAGGATCAGCTCTATATACCTAATCACCAAGAATTAAGGTAGATGGCCAGGTGCGGTGGCTCACACCTGTAATCCCAGCACTTTGGGAGGCTGAGGCAGGCGGATCACCTGAGGTCAGGAGTTAGAGACTAGCCTGGCCAACATGGTGAAACCCCATCTCTACTAAAAATACAGAAAAATTAGCTGGGCATGGTGGCAGGTGCCTGTAACCCCAGCTACTCGGGAGGCTGAGGCAGGAGAATCGCTTGAACCTGGGAGGTGGAGGTTGCAGGGAGCTGAGATTGCGCCATTGCACTCCAGCCTGGGCGACAAGAACGAAACTCCGTCTCAAAGGAAAAAAAAAAAATTAAGGTAGGAATGGAGTGACAGGGCACTTTTTCTTGATGATTCTAGATAGGGCCTCAGAATCACTTCCAGTTGTTAATGCAAGACCAGAAACCTGTTCATCTCCAGGTTATTGGTGTGTGCAAATGACAAGGATTAGAGTAGGGAGAACTGCATACACAGAAGCACCAAGCATGATGCAGCTTTTTACACCTGTAAGTGGTCAGTACTGCTGGTAGAGAGAACTAGGAGAGAGGAAGGTAAAAAGTCATCTAGTAATGGGGACTCTAAAAAGTGAGCAAAGTTTGGGGATAGCTGAAGGAAATGAGAAAGGAAACTGACAGGAGATGATGAAAGAGCATTGACTATGGCACCAAAGACCCCAGAGGGGTTAGAATTCGTGGATTTACGTGGCATCCCACAGGTTGCCACCCAGTATGTAACAGAGCACTATTCTAGGAGGCATGAAGGATTTAAATTGTGTGTGTGTGTGTTTGTCTGTGTGTTATATATGTGTTTCTACCCACAGAGAGCTATCAGGTTGTTGAAAGACAAGATGTATCTCTGTGAAACAGTAACAACATAGAGTGGTAATTGTTCTAGAACTTAGATAAGAATGAACATTTGAAATTTCCGTAGATTTTAGTCTTGGTATTGGTCTGGAAATGGGTTATGATGAATCTACCATAGTTAATATTAAACCCTGGTAATCTAGGCATTGTTACCTTAATTATAGCAGAAAGTATTCTCTTTTTATTCATAGGATTATAAAACAAGAGATGTGACTGATGATGTGAAAAGTATTATAAGATTTGTTCAAGAACATAGTTCATCGCAAGGAACGAGAAATATAAAACATGTAGGTCCTTCTGGAAGATTTACTATGAATATGCTGGTCGACATTTTCTTGGGTAAGTCATCTGTTTTGAGTGTTTGAGTTACATCAATTGAAATTGAGCACTAAAGAATTTATTACAAGTACATAGAAAAAAATCACTTTTGTCTATTTTCTTATAAAACTTGAGTTTCTGAATAAAACTTTTAAGTAACAAAAGAAAGTCAATTATTATACTATTTTATATAATGTATACGTCACTAAGTTGAGATGGTTTCACATACAAAGAAGAAAATAATAAAGCTTATGCAAGTTCATCTGAGTGAGTGGAATATAACTATTAAAATGTTAGTAAGGAAATAAAATGAGGATTAGACCCATAACAGCATAGAGAATAGGAGAGAGACTATTATCAGATTAGAGCCTTTAAAAATCTCTTAGGGGCAGGCATAGTAGCTCACTCCTGTAATCCCGGCACTTTGGGAGCCCGAGGCGAGTGGATCACCTGAGGTCAGGAGTTTGAGATCACCTGGCCAACATGGGAAACCTTGTCTCTACTAAAAATACAAAATATTAGCCAGGCGTGGTGGCAGGCACCTGTAATCCCAGCTACTTGGGAGGCTGAGGCAGGAGAATCGCTTGAACCCGTGAAGTAAAGGTTGCAGTGAGCTGAGATCGCACCATTGCACTCCAGCCTGGGCAACAAGAGTGAAACTCTGTCTCAAAAATAATAAAAATAAACAAACAAACAAACACAAAAATTAGCCAGGTGTGGTGGTGGGCGCCTGTGATCCCAGCTACTCAGGAGGCTGAAGCAGGAGAATCTCTTGAACCCAGGAGGCAGAGGTTGCGGTGAGCCGAAATCACACCATTGTACTCCAGCCTGGGCAACAAGAACGAAACTCCGTCTTGAAAAAAAAAAAAAAATTAGGAAGTGGATGGAAGCATGTTAACAAATAGAACAAAATGCAATAAAGCCACAATCCAAAATGAATGTAGGGAAGATTTATAACAGAAAAGGTCCCTTCAGCCAGGCAAAACCCCAACACTAAGCATCAGTCTGGAAGTCTAGAGGTACGAGAGGGTAGGAGTGAAACCAGGGGAGCCAAAATTGGAAAGTGGGGCTAGACATGGTGGCTCACACCTGTAATCCGAGCACTTTGGGAGACCTACGTAGGAGGATTGCCTAAGCCCAGGAGTTCGAGACTAGCCTGGGCAACATGGCAAAATACCGTCTCTACAAAAAAAAAATTACAAAAATTAGCCAGGCATGGTGGTACATGCCTGTAGTCTCAGCTACTCAGGAGGCTGAGGTGGGAAGGTTTCTTGAGCCCAGGAGGAGGAAGTTGCAGTGAGCCGAGATCACGCCACTGCACTCCAGCCTGGGCGACAGAGCAAGACTCCGTCTCAAAAAAAAAAAAAAAGAAAAATAGAAAACGTGCCCACAAAAGAACTGCATAGAATGCCTGGAATTGACTCAAGAACAAAAATAAACGAAGTGATTGCCTAAAGAGTAGAAGGGCCGCTGAATTAGGGGTCAGAGCCCCTAAGTGGCATCTGGGAACTGCCCGGCCTACCTAAAGTCTGGTCCCACCTACTTACCCTAAAGCAAACCTGACAAATATCCCCATTCAGGGAAGGAATTTGGGAGGAAGTAAATCTAGATAGAAAATAACAGAAGAAACCCACTTAAAAAGTTTCACATAGTCCCTGAAAGTTACATAGAAATGAACGGTAAAGGCCGAGCTTGGTAGTTCACGCCTGTAATCCCAGCACTTTGGGAGGCCAAGACAGGTGGATAACAAGGTCAAGAGATGGAGACCATCCTGGCTAACACGGTGAAACCCCGTCTCTACTAAAAATACAAAAATTAGCTGGGCGTGGTGGCGGGCGCCTATAGTCCCAGCTACTCAGGAGGCTGAGGCAAGAGAATCGCTTGAACCTGGGAGGTAGAGGTTGCAGTGACCCAAGGTCGCGCCACTGCACTCCAGCCTGGCGACAGAGCGAGACTCCATCTCAAAAAAAGAAAGAAATGGACAGTAAAGAGGAAGACCAAATAAATAGAATATTTGACCCTGGGTGACAGAGATAATTGAAAATAGTAGTTTGGGAGAGAGGGGAGAGAAGACTCCTTAATATCGTCTTAAAGAGTTTTTACAATAAAGACTTAAATAATAACTGAATAATGGACAAGAAATAAAAATGAGAAAGAGCTGTCAATTTTAAATGATTGACAAAGTAAATTTAGTGGAGAGGTTGGAAAATAAAGTCAAGAAAATTTAGGAACTGATCAAAATGATGTATGGAAAATAGAGAAAGCATAGAAAGGATTAATCCTCAGTAGATGTAAAATCTGACAAAAATTTTGGAAATGGAAAATAAAGGGAATTATCAAACCAATGATATAGGAAAACTTCCTAGAATGGAAGACATAAAAGTTTTGGATTAAAATGCTCACTGAATGCCAAATAAGATGCCTGTAAAAAAAAAAAAAAAAAAAAAAAAAAAAATTTAAGACATATGGCCACGAGATTTGAGAATACTAAGAGTTAAAGACATGTCAAAGAGGAAAAACTTTTCCTCAGCCCTCTTAGGTTCATTCATGGGACCTGCAAATTAAACCAACAAAAAACAGATTAGCAAGGGAAAAGACAGATTTAGTCATGTGTGGATAGGAGTTCACAGAAAAATGTGGTTCAAAGGGGCAGTTAGAATGTGGGGCTTATATACCATCTTAATAGAGGAAGGGGAGAAGGAGGAGGGTACTTATGGAAAAACAAATGACTGTTAGGAAAGACAGATGGACTGTTAGGAGACCAGATGGGAGATACAAAGTTTTTATGACAATGTCTGTTTAAGTGTGGTGTGAAGTCTTATCTCTGTTTAAAAGGGTCAGCTTTCCCTGGTTTTTCCCAGGGAGGGAATTTATGACAACCGAGTTCTTTTGGGAGGCCCTGCTTTTTGGCAGATAAGAGATTTCAGATGCCTTCTGCTCAAAATAATTTTTATGCCACAGTGGCATATTCTGGACCCCTTCAGAGACAATCCTGAAAGCTCTGGAAAGAAAACAGGAACCCAAACCAGACTGACGTCAGCTTAATATCAGCAATCCTGGAGACTAGCAGGCAAAGAAAGTGAGCGCACGTCGTGATTTGATAAGTGGTGGAACCCACCCATGGGTCCAGTGAAGAAAACCCATAGTCACAGTCAGGCAGCAGGGCCAGTAAGCAATCCATGCAGACTAACAAAAGTCAGGAGGAGGCTGGGCATGGTGGCTTACGCCTGTAATCCCAGCACTTTGGGAGGCTGAGGTGGGCGGATCACAAGGTCAGGAGTTCAAGACCAGCCTGACCAACATGGAGAAACTCCGTCTCTACTAAAAATACAAAATAAGCCGGGCGAGGTGGTACGCACCAGTAATCCCAGCTAGTCGGGAGGCTGAGGCAGGAGAATTGCTTGAACCCAGGAGGCAGAGGTTGCAGTGAGCCAAGATCATGCCATTGCACTCCAGTGTGGGCAACAAGAGTGAAACTCCATCTCAAAAAAAAAAAAAAAAAGGAAGAACAGGGCCCACCCAACATAGAGAGTAAGAAAGGAATGGTTTTATTGATAACAGTGAAGAATGCAAATGTTACTTCTCAACCAAAAAAAAGGAGAGAGGCCCTTAGAAACTCCAGGAAAAAGATTATACAAGAGAGCAAGATCAAATATAAAACAAAGGAAGTTGTGGCCAGGCGCAGTGGCTGATGCCTATAATCCCAGTACTTTGGGAGGCCAAAGTGAGTGGTTCACTTGAGGTCAGGAGTTCGAGACCAGCCTGGCCAACATGGCAAAACCTCATCTCTACAAAAAAATACAAAAATTAGCTGGGACTGATGGTGTGCACCTGTAATCCCAGGAGGCCGAGGCAGGAGAATCACTTGAATCTGGGAGGCAGAGGTTGCAGTGAGCTGAGATCACACCACTGCACTCTAGCCTAGGTGACAGAGCAAGACTCCATCTCAAAAAAAAAAAGTTGTAACATGACTTTGAGGAATTGGTAAAATGTACGAAAAAAAATCCATTTGACATGGATGTGGTAAACATTCTCCTTTTGGTTCCATAAGAGTCATGACATTGTTCCAATTAGGGAAGGAAATTTGTCATCATGTAAACAACGATTGAAATCAACATATAGACCTAAACATGGTTACGGGACAGAACAGGATGTAAATGTTAATACTGATGATATAAAAGTAAAAATACAATCACTAAAAGTAAAAGAAGGCATACAGGGAAGGCTTGGGTACTAATAACATCTCACATTGTGGGAAGGGATAGTGGTCAGAAGTTCTATCTAAAGTTAGAAACATAATTAGTACATGACCCAATAATATCATATAACTAGCAAAATTCAGAGAAGAATAAAACAAAGTGGGGATGGTATGAATGAGATAAAGCCTCATCTTTCATAGTAAAGGGGCAAGGGCAATAGATAAATGTCAGGCTTTTTGGACAGAAGGCAAGATTTCAGGTCCTTCTGTGTGTAGGTAACCACCTGAAGAGCTGAAAACAAAAACTGTTTAAAAAGTGATTCCCTTGGGGAAGGGAAGGATGAGTCAGGGGAATGTTGCTTTTAATTATAAACCTTTCTGGCTGGGTGCAGTGTCCCATGTCTGTAATTCCAGCACTTTGGGAGGCCAAGACAGGCGGATTGCTTGAGCCCAGGAGTTCAAGATCAGCCTGAGCAACCTGGCGAAACCCTGTCTCTACCAAAAATACAAAAATTAGTCAGGCGTGGTAGCACGCACCTGTAGTGCCAGCTACTCCAGAGGCTGATGTGGGAGGATCACTTGCGCCCATGAGATCAAGGTGTCAGTGAGCTGTGATCCCGCCACTGCACCCCCAGCCTGGGCAACAGAGCAAGACCCTAACTCAAAAAAAAAATTGTATTTCAGCCAGCTTTCTTGGTTGTCCTCAGCAGTAAGGTTGATCCATGTCACTGAGCCTATCATTAGCAGAACAGTAGTCCTGTTTCTGTAATGTGGCCTTTCAGGGATACAAATTACTTAAAGAAAATTTTGAATAATTCAGGATATATAGCCAGAAGCCATTTGAAATTGACAATAATATAATTATTTGGAACTCTTTAAAACAGAGCTAAAGCTTTACATAATAACCATTAATTCTGATTTCTATAAATGTCACAAGGTCTCTTAAGTAGATTGTTACAATAAAATTGTGTTTATAAGGAAGACATTAGCAGTCATAGCAGCTTGTGAATGAAACAAAGGATCCAGCCAACTGTGCCTCTTAGCTAGTAAGAGAAAGAGGGAAGTATGTGTACATATTCCTGTCTTCATCTCTCCCCTTGAGCATCTTATAGGGTGTTGTGCTTTTCTTTTAGAATTTGAATAGGCTTCATTAGTGAGGGTGACAAAAAGAATAGACTTAAATACTTGGATTATAAACTAGTAGCAGTTTTGATAACCAGGGCCAGGGATAGTATTTATAAAACTGATTGTCAAAAATGGATTGTAGCCAGGCTCAGTGGCTCATGCCTGTAATCCCAATAGTGTGAGAAACCAGAGTGGGAGGATGGCGTGAGGCCAGGAGTTAGAGACCAGCCTGAGCAATATAGTGAGACCCTCGTCTCTACAAAAAAATTAAATATTATAAAATAATGTAAAGAGTGTCATTGGATTGTTTGCAACTCAATGGATAAATACCTGAGGGAATGGATGGCCCATTCTCCATGATGTGCTTATTTCACACTATATGCCTGTATCAAAATATCTCATGTACTACACAAATATATACACCTACTGTGTACCCACAAAAATTTAAAAATTAATAAATGCTAGATGCACTTAAATATTTAAAATTTTTAAATTAGGTGGGCGTGATGGCCTGCACCTGTTATCTCAGCTAGTCAGGAGGCTGAGGCAGGAGGATCACTTGAGCCCAGCAGTTTGAGGCTGCAGTGAACCATGATTGCACCACTGCACTCCAACCTCCACAATAGAGTGAGACCCTGTCTCTAAAAAAAAAAAAAATTGTAACTAGATAAGTAATGCACAGTTGTCCTAATACATAGCACAGTGATAGAAAGCTATTTTGGTTTATGTAAACTCTTCCTTTGATTTATTTGCTCCAATATAATTTTGTTGCTGTTTTTTGTCCATGTGTATTGTAAAAAGATAAGGAAAAGTACATACAACCATAGAAATTTTAGCGTTCTACTCAAATACTCTCATTTTACAGAAATGACTGTCTGTGCCAGGGGTTTGTGATCTATCGCATCTGTCCAAACCTGTCCATAAATGACTTTTTAGCCTCTTCTATTTGAGGGCGATGATATACCTACATTTGCTCATCTTACTTCCTGTACCTTCTTATCAGGGAGTAAGAGTGCAAAACTCCAGTCAGGTATATTTGGAAAAGGATCTGCTTATTCACGACACAATGCCGAAAGACTTTTTAAAAAGCTGATACTTGACAAGATTTTGGATGAAGACTTATATATCAATGCCAATGACCAAGCGATCGCTTATGTGATGCTCGGAAGTAAAGCCCAAACTGTACTAAACGGCAATTTAAAGGTATAGTATTGTTCATGTTTATTTTATTATCTCACAATGAGTGAACCAAAATATATTATTGTGAAGTATAGTGTCTTTGTCCAAGCTTATAGATACTGAATTTATATGTACTGTTCTATATGAACATATTCTGTTCTTCTTAAATTGGAAAGAGATCTTAAAATTCAACCCAAGTAATGTGACACCTGTCAAAAGTAATTTAATGGGTTATCAGGTCACTAAATCTTTATATATTCATTAAAGAAACATTTATCAAGAGGCTATTCTATGCTTGACACTGGAGATACAAAGATGGAGAATGCACAGCCCCTGTTCCCAGTGGACTCACTATCTGCATGACAGAATAGAATTACCCCCAAAAAATGCAATTAAGCATTAAATAAAGCCCCTGTATGGGTACAAGTGCACATATACCCACTCCTATGATTTTTTTCTCTCTCATAAAGGTAGACTTTATGGAAACAGAAAATTCCAGCAGTGTGAAAAAACAAAAAGCATTAGTAGCAAAAGTATCTCAGAGGGAAGAGATGGTTAAAAAATGTCTTGGAGAACTTACAGAAGTCTGCAAATCTCTGGGGAAAGTTTTTGGTGTTCATTACTTCAATATTTTTAATACCGTCACTCTCAAGAAGCTTGCAGGTGGGTACGCATGTATCCTTTGTTACGTGGCACAGATTAATAGGCCGAAAGTTAATCTTGCTAGGGAACTCCTTAAGTGATAAATATATCTCAGTGGTTTGTTTCTTTTTGGGGTTTGTTTTGAGACGGGGTCTCACTGTGTCACCCGGGCTGGAGTGCTGTGGCATGATCATGGCTCACTGCAGCCTCAACCTCCTGGGCTCAAGTGATCCTCCCGCCTCAATTTCCCAAGTAGCTGGGACTACAGGTACATACCAGCATGCCCAGCTAATTTTTGTATTTTTTCGTAGAGACAGAGTTTCACCATGTTGCCCAGTCGGGTCTCGAACTCTTGGCTTCAAGCGATCCTCCCACCTTAGACTGCCAGAGTGCTGGGATTACAGATAGGCGTGAGCCACTGAGCCTGGCCTCAGTTGTTTTAATTATTTTTATTTAATCTCTGGATTAAAATCTCAGAGAAACAATTGAAACTTACTCTTTTTTTGTTTGTTTTTGAGACGAAGTTTCACTCTTATTGCCCAGGCTGGAGTGCAGTGGCGCGATCTCAGCTCATCACAACCTCCACCTCCCAGGTTCAAGCGATTCTCCTGCCTCAGCCTCCCAAGTAGCTAGGATTACAGGCATGTGCCACCATGCCCGGCTAATTTTGTATTTTTAGTAGAGACAGGGTTTCTCCATGTTGGTCAGGCTGGTCTCAAACTCCCGACCTCAGGTGATCCACCCACCTCAGCCTCCCAAAGTTCTGGGATTACAGGTGTGAGCTATCACGTGCGGTCGAAACTCTCTTTTTTTTTTAAGGACATCTAAAGACCATTGAATATTAAACTCATTCTTAAGATAAAATACGTTCTTTAACATATATATAGTACTTTGTTATATATGGTATAATGGTACCCTATATATGTTATATATGGTATAATTTTAATTACAGCTCTGTGCCCATTTGAAAAATACATATAATCAAAGTAAATGGTGGGTGCATGCCTGTAATCCCAGCTACTCAGGAGGTTGAGGCAGGAGACTAGCTTGAACCCAGGAGGCAGAAGTTGCAGATATTTGTACATAACACAGCTAAACACTATAAGGCAAGCAAATAATCGGCACAAATAATGAATTGATGTCTGGTTTTAGAAATTACAATGATCTGGCCGGACGCGGTGGCTCACACCTGTAGTCCCAGCACTTTGGGAGGCCGAGGCAGGTGGATCATGAGGTCAGGAGTTCAAGATCAGCCTGCCCAAGATGGCAAAACCCGTCTCTACTAAAAATACAAAAAATCAGCCGGGCGTGGTGGTGGGTGCCTGTAATCCTAGCTACTTGGGAGACTGAGGCAGGAAAATCACTTGAACCCGGGAGGCAGGGCTTCATCATGTTGGCCAGGCTAGTCTCGAACTCCTGACCTCAGGTGATCCGCCCGCCTCAGCCTCCCAAAGTGCTAGGATTACAGGCATGCCACCGCGTCTGGCCGGATTATTGTAATTTCTAAAACCAGACATTACTTCATTATTTGTGCTGATTATTTGCCTGCTTTATAGTGTTTAGCTGTGTTATGTACAAATATCTGCAACCTCCGCCTCCTGGGTTCAAACGATTCTCCTGCCTCAACCTCCCGAGTAGCTGGGATTACGGGCATGCGCCCACCATTTACTTTGGTTATATGTATTTTTCATATAGGCACAAAGCTGTGGATAATAAAAATCAATGTCCAAATCAGTAAAAAAATTATTTCAATAAAAGCACTGTGTCATAGTTTAATTAGCAGAATTTTTTCTTCCTTAATAGTCCATAAAGTAACAGTATCTTAATATAGTTGGCATCTTAGAGTCAGTGAAATATTGTAATGACCAATTGTAATATTGTAATGGGCTGGGCGCCGTGGCTCACGCCTGTAATCCCTACACTTTGGGAGGCCGAAGTGGGCAGATTGCCTGAGGTCAGGAGTTCGAGACTAGCCTGGCCAACATGGTAAAACCCCGTCTCTACTAAGAATACAAAAATTAGCTGGGCATGGTGGCGGGCGCTTGTAATCCCAGCTGCTTGGGAACCTGAGGCAGGAGAATTGCTTGAACCCAGGGGGTGGAGGTTGCAGTGAGCCAAGATCGTGCCACTGCCCTCCAGCCTGGGCGACAGAGCGAGACTCCATCTCAAAAAAAAAAAAAAAAAAAAAAAAATCTGAAGAGCTAGTTTCCTTATGAAGAGATTATGTTTTATGCTTCCTTGAATCTGGATATAGCACACTGCTATGTCTTTAGTTAATAAATACTTACTGGTCTGAGTTATTTCCATGGGCAGATAGCCCAACCCAGAATTTCAGTAGTAGAGTTCCTGGAAAACAACGTCTTCATATAGTTGACCAACTGGGCTATATTACCTTCCATGTTCTTCTTCATAAAATCTCATAATCATCACCTTCTCTCTTCTTCATTCCCTCTCCTACCATAATCGGTCATTACAATATTTCACTGACTCTAAGATGCCAACTATATTAAGATACTGTTACTTTATGGACTATTAAGGAAGAAAAAATTCTGCTAATTAAACTATGACACAGTGCTTTTATTGAAAGAATTGTTTTTTACTGATTTAGACATTGATTTTTATTATCCACAGCTCTGTGCCTGTATGAAAAATACATATAATCAAATTACTGTAGGTACTTACAAAAGTTCATATTCAAAGCCTGACTCTTCTGAGTCACTTTTTGACTGAGTTGTCCATGTCTTTGTTTTTCCCTATGTCATCACTAACATTCTCATTAGCCATAAGGCATTTCCAGAGTGTTCCACTATTTTCCCCAGGATTTAATCGAAACCTCTGTTATCAGTTCTGTTTTGAAGGTGGTGGTTTCTTGATGATACCAGAAGGTGTCAACAGAAGGTTGTACATCTCTCAGTAACAAAAATGTAATGCTGCCTCATCTACTTCGGGCATCTTCTTTCTTAGGTCACGTAAAGTACTTGGTTGTACTTGCGAGAAACTATGGAATTGTGGGCATGTGTCCTCAGAGACAAATAGTGCTTGGGTTTTTTATGTTTTGCTTTGTTTTGTTTTTTTGGAGATAAGATCTTATGCTGTCACCCAGGCTGGGTGCAGTGGTTGAACACAGCTCACTGCAGTCTAGACCTCCTGGCCTCAAGTGATCCTCCTACCCCAGCTTTCTGAGTAGCTGGAACTACAGGCATGTACCACCATGCTTGGCTAGCTTTTTTATTTTTTTGCAGAGACAGGGCCTCACTGTTACCCAGACTGGTCTCATACTCTTAGGCTGAAGCAATCCGCCCTGTCTCAGCCTCCCAAAGTATTGGGATTACAGGCATGAGCTACCACGCTCAGCCAGATAGTGCTTTTCTTAATGCCAAATGTATTCCCTGCTACTCTGTTTCAGAACTTTTCTGCATTCACAATCACTTTTTTAATGCTAATCACAGTATAGTCTTTTTGAAGACATGTCATGGCAGTTAGACTCAATACATGAGGTACAAACAGTGCAGTCACTTTGTTGACATGCTGACAGTACTAATAGCTATGACTAAGTTCTCACAAGCATGAGCAGTAACAACCGCAAGGCAGCTGCCATTTAGCCATCAGCAGTTCTTAAGACACATCTTGACCTCAGGAATGCTAAATTGTGAAAAGGTGTGTGTCTTGGAATTGATGAAATTTGGTATTTTATGATATGTTATTTCTAGGCGATTAGTGTAGTTTCTTAACTGTCCTCCTTACCTCCAGCTGTGAATGTGATGTACATTTCAATCTTTCAAAAACTGGTAAAACTACAACAGCTTCCCAGATAAAGTATACATTTAATCAAGGGTCTACATTTCTTCCTGCCTTTCCTGCTTTATCTTCCATTAAACCCCCTTCATAAACCTTCTGTTCTGTCCACAGTCTCTTGCTTTTCCTCTAAACTTGGGAATGATGTGAAAATCACAGATGGGAAAGGATTTGAAATCCACTCTTTGCTCAGCTCAAATACATAGGAATGATTACTCCCTCACTACCCAGAGCCAGTGCATCAGTCAGTCCTACAGAGCCAGCCTCCAAAACTCACCCAAACTTTGCTTCACTGTGTCTCCACTACTGCATTCCAGTTCACTCCATCCTCACTCGCTCCTGCAATGGCTTCCACCAGGCTCCCGGATTCTACTCTTTCCTTTATAGTCAAGTTCTTATACAGCAGCCAGGGTGACCTTCAAATGACAGGCTTGTCTAGCTGCAAGACTGATATGCGACCTCTATGCAGAGGACTCAGCCGGCTGCTTGTTGCCTCAACCCACATGGGGAAAGAATGGAGGAAGAAAAGTTTGTGCTGGAGGAAGTAACCATTTGGTTATGCCATCTAGGGTGGGGTATACAAGTCTGTAGTGCAGAGAAGAGGCTGGAGCTGGAAATAGAAATGCAGCGTTCTCAGTCAAGAGAGGGCACACCAGTCTCAGCTAGATGAGTATTGGCCATGCAAACAGTGGGCAAGAGCAGGTCTGCTCCACTCCACGCACTTGGCACAGGTCCCACCCTCAGCTTCCTCCTGCCCTGGCTCTTGCCCTTGCTCTGCCCTGGCCTATGCCGCTGGAATTGGATGGTGGGTTCCTGCCCTCTGTGCCTGTCTGCTGCCTCTGAGGTGCTAACTTTGCCTTTTACGAAATTGGCCTGTGTTCCCAGTACCCTGCAGTTAGTTGGCACTTAGCAGACATGTGCTGAATGCGTGAATGAGCATGAATTCAGTGGGTTTTCTATGGGTGATAATTTAAATTCCTAATTTTATGCCTTTGCACAGAATCTTTATCTTCTGATCCTGAGGTTTTGCTTCAAATTGATGGTGTTACTGAAGACAAACTGGAAAAATATGGTGCGGAAGTGATTTCAGTATTACAGAAATACTCTGAATGGACATCTCCAGGTTAGTATACAGCCATATGTGTTCTCTAAAAGCCTGTTTAATGTGAAGTAATGCATCTCACTGAATTAGAATGATGCAGTTTCCGGGTTGTGTGAATGCTTCCTACACCTCGTCACACTAACATCCAAGTCAGCCCCCAGTGGTGTGCCAGTCACCTCTGAGAGGACACTAGTGCTTATGCCCCCTGTGGGTGCCAGTTCTAAACTTACTCATAGTATCCAAAAGGGGACCTTTGGGCCCAGGGGTTGCTGGTTCCTGTAATGCAAGTGCTCAAGGAATCAGAGCCCTGGGTGCCAGTTCCAGATCTGCCACCATGTCATGCTGTGTGATCTTTGGCAGGCCACCAATAGCCTCTTTGTGAATCAGGTTCCTCCACCAAGGAAGGAACATGTTATCTGACAAACATGTCTAAAGATAAAATTTAAGACTAGTGTTTAAATGTTTTGGAGAAATGAGCATGCAAGTAGAATGTTGTTATTGTTAGTCATTGACAGAACCTGCCTGAGTGCATCATTATCAGACATTCCCAGAGTCATGTTAGGCCTGTCCTGTGGCACCTCTAATCGTGAGCTTCATCATCATTACAGCTTTAGAAATCATTGACTGGAGGAAAAGGAGAACAACGAAGCATTTTGTTGTAGGTGATATTGAGAGCACAGAAGTCTTCTGCTCTCTGATAACATCACCACGTAATAGGACACAACAAACAAGCCCGGTTCAGTGTTCTTCCTGCTTCCAGACAGGCAGTGTGGGGGTCTTCCCAAGGATGATGGAAATGATGAGCAGGATGGGATGAGATAGTTCAAGTTCTCTCTTTACCCAGTCGCTTTTTTTTTTTCTTTTTTTTTTGACAGAGTCTCACTCCAGGCTGGAGTTCAGTGGCACAATCTTGGCTCACTGTGCCTCCCAGGTTCCAGCAATTATCCCACCTCAGCCTCCCCAGTAGCTGAGACTACAGCCATGCACCACCACACCTGACTCATTTTTGTATTTTTTTGGTAGAGATGGGGTTTCACTATGTTGGCCAGGCTAGTCTCGAACTTATGACCTCAAGTGATCCACCCGCCTCAGCCTCCTGAAGTGCTGGGGTTACAGGCATGAGCCACCACACCTGGTCAGGTTCTCATAAATTCTTCTATATGGTAATTAGTCCATTAAAAGCCTTGTTCCGAATACATTTTGACAGTGAGCCAGGGTTGGAGCAGCCATGGTGGAGTCCTGTGCCCTTCATGCTGCTCCTGTAGGGTGGCCTGTGGGACAGGCCAGACCAGCCAGGAAATGGAGACTGGGTCCCCGTGTGACCTATCTATAGGGAGGTTTCATGCTTTTTGGGTGCCTTGGGATGCAAATACTTATGGAAATTACCATCTTCTTTGCAAATGTGTGCTTTCATGCAGTCTCACCTCCCGCATAATATGTGACATGTTCAGCCATATTGTGCAAAGACAAGTTTTTTTGTCTGTAAAGAGTAAAATAGGGTCTAGAATTTTCTTATGCTCATTTACTAAGAAACTATTGTTCAAAGATGAGATACAGGACTGTTTGTTTCCCTTATATTGAGCTAATTTTTTCAGCATATTTAAAATAAGTAAAATTGCCTGCCATCTTTATAGCACTTGATACTTTTTGAATTGCCTACCAGAACTAATTGCCCAATCAACAACAGGAACACAGGCCATATGCGACAGTATGAGTTAAACCTCATGTCTCTAGTTAACTTCAAGACTATCACAAATTTTTTAAATGAATTCTGATTCTCTTTTGTTAAAAATGAATTGCCATTGAACACTTTGGGGCTTTGTGAAGTAAAAAAAGGTTTGGTTCTTGCTGAATTGTTGAATCCATATGGCAGGGAAGCAGCTAGGTATCTGCTAAAATGGGCCCCTGCAGTGTGTCTCTTCATATACACTAAAAACACATGGACCAGTGCGACATCACCTGTAAACATCTGCATTTTCCATTTGTAGCTGAAGACAGTTCCCCAGGGATAAGCCTGTCCAGCAGCAGAGTCCCCGGAAGAAGTGCCACTGAGGAGCTCGACAAGGAAATACCCGTATCTTCCCACTACTTTGCAAGTAAAACCAGAAATGAAAGGAAGAGGAAAAAGATGCCAGCCTCCCAAAGGTCTAAGAGGAGAAAAACTGCTTCCAGTGGTTCCAAGGCAAAGGGGTATGTTTTGTGACATCTTTTGCAATACAGGGAACAAGGGAAGAAAGGACAAAAGTGCAACAGCTCTGCCTTGCTTTGAAGGATTTATTAAAATAAGCCATTATTAAATATTGCTAATGGAGTGACAGTTGTTAATGGAGTGACAATTAAGGTTTCATCCAAAACAAAAATATTTGCTTCAAGAAACAACAAAAAATATTTGCTTCAGATGTTTAAAATATCTACTGACTAATAGTTATGACTAAAGTTTTCTTTCTTTTTTTTTTTTTTTTTAATTTGGGGACAAAGTCTGGCTCTGTTGCCCAGGCTAGAGTGCAGTGGCGCAATCTCGGCTCACTGCAACCTCTGCCTCCTGTACTCAAGTGATCCTCCCACCTCAGCCTCCTGAGTAGCTGGGACTCCAGGTGTATACCATTACTCCTGGCTAATTTTTGTATTTTTTGTACAGATGGGGTTTCCCCATGTTGCCCAGGCTGGTCTCAAACTCCTGAGCTCAAGTGATCAGCCCACTTTGGTCTCCCCAAAGTGCTGGATTACAGACGTGAGGCACCGCACTCAGCCTGACTGATGTTTCTTGTTTGTAAAGATGTCTTCCATGTTGATCTTCCCTTAGATATTTGTTTGCTTGTTTGGGATGATTGCTCTTCTTAAGGGACTTTTCCACCTAAAATCCTATAAATCATACAGTAGCTGAATAAATAACAAAGGGTTTTGTGTCCTCGTGGCTTTTACGATTCTGTCAGTACTTGCTCCACTGCTTTTATTGCTGCAGAATCCCATGGATCTCCACCTTGAGGCGCATGCACACTCCCTGCCTTTCATTAACACCTGGGAGAATCGACCTCCCAGCCTTTGCAGGGGTAGCGAGAAGAAGCCACAACAGAGAAACCAAAAGTTCAGTCAAGCCAGGCCTGTTTAGGGGTTGCGTAAATGGCTTCTGTCTTCCCCTTCCCACGTTTTCCTGGGCCGCTCGTCTGGGACATGTCTGTTCTGGGCGCTTTCTGCACACCAGGGGAACAACAAAGATAGCATGGTCTGATCTGTGTGATGATCTTGGCAGTGTCCTTCTTTCTTCATAATTACATTGTTTCTGATAGCCCCTTTGTGGTTTTCTGCCAGGGCACCCTCTGCCTTCTGGCTAGTAGGTTAGGCCTGGCAGGAGGGAGACCATTGCATCAGTCTTGAGAACGTGTCCCCAAAGTAACTGTATATTGTAACAGAATTGCTTGCAGAAAAAAGAAACCAAAAAAAAGTCCACAGTCAACTTTTGCAAGCTGTTGTGTTTTCTTTTGCAGTTTTTCTACCTCTTGTCCTTCTGAGTAATAAAAAACAAAAACTGAGTGGGGAAAGAGAAAGGAAGGCAGACATTACCAAATTGTCATTTTCTTGTTAAGTCCATAAATAAAATCTTGTATGTGCTAATCCTCCTGCCAGAGTACCAAAATTAAAGGCATTAGAAAACGTTAGTTTAATTTTGTGATTTTGAGTGCGCAAGTGATCAGTAAATGTTCTTCAGTGAGGATATTTTCTTATTTCCATCATTTATTCCTCCGCTTTGGGAAATACTCATTTCCTCAGTAACTCACACAGAGCCGGAGACCTTAAAAGGCATCTGGCTCAACACCCCGGGTTTTTGAAGAGGAAGCTTAGGCCTGGCCTGGGGAGGGCTTATCAGAGGCCAACCCTGCCTGGTCTCAATTTCAAAGGTAGAAGCGGACACTGGCCTGCCCACACCTGCCCGGAGCACGTTCACTTCTGCATGTTGCCTGTGGAGACTCCTAAAAAACATGCCTGGTCTCCCATCTCATTTTTATGTATTAGAACAAAGCAAACCATATTGCTATTGGCTCCCTTATTTAATTTTCACAACTTTTGTTAGAGTGAAGCACTTTGCAGCATCACCTGGAACGTAATCTGATGAGAAGCAGTAAAGCTCACGCTCGTACCCATTTCCATGCTTGCTTTCAGTGAGCCTGGGTGCTTAAGATGGGATTTGTTGTTGTTGTTTTGGAGTTTCGCTCTTGTCACCCAGGCTGAGTGCAGTGGCACCATCTCGGCTCACTGCAACCTCTGCCTCCCGGGTTCAAGCTATTCTCCTGCCTCAGCCTCCCAAGTAGCTGAGATTATGGGTGCACGCCACCACGCTGGGCTAATTTTTGTATTTTTAGATGGGGTTTCACCATGTTGGCCAGGCTGGTCTCGAACTCCTGAACCCAGGTGATCTACTCACCTCGGCTCCCAAAGTGCTGGGATGACAGGCGTGAGCCACTGTGCCCAGCCAAGATGGGATTCTTTTTTAAGCCCTACCAGCTAAAGCCAGTGCACTGTGTGACTTTGTGTTACCCTTGGAGCAGCCTCTTTTTGCTCCACTCTCCTTTCCATGGACCCAGTCTGCTCCCCGGACTGAGAGTCCCTGTGCAGTGAAAGAATAAATGTGGCTCTCTGCCAGCAACCTCACCTCCCCACCCTACCCTCGGAGTTTTACATCTTCAGAACAACACACAATGAACCAGTTGTGTTCTGGGCTCTCTGAGTGGGAGTAAATGGATGGCCCAGGTGAAATGGAGGCTGCTATTGGCAGATTCATTCTGTAAATCAACATAAACAGCAGGTTTTCTCTCTGGGCTTAATTTCTCAGCAGGAAATCAGCATAGGGAAACTTCAGGCTGCATCTCTGCCAGTTTAGCAGATCTCTGCCAGTTCTGCAGTAAAATTGCCTTGGAGCCAGAGTTTAAGTCATGGAGCTCCACCAGAATGTCATTACCCACAGGCTGTGGCTCTATACCCTCAATTCAGACGGGAGGCTACTTGTATGCCCTGATGCCATGGAATTAATGTTGGGCCTGACATCAGCCTGGTTACAGAGCAGCAGGAAAGGCTTCTGCGGGTAATGCTGCCCACGGTCATCACTGTAAACATGCCGGCCCCATGGTTTTGTTTGTTTTTATTTCATTTAGGGGTGGGAAGGGAGCTGTTATCTTAAGGTCTGCAAGGAAAGCGAGATGCTGGAAGGACTTGGTAATCGGCTGTGGCGGCTTCTTCCTTGGCTTTAGAAGGCAGCGAGTGGGAGGGAGAGCTGGCAGATCTCTGGGTGTAGGCAGGTGAGCCAGGGAGCTGCTGGACACGGCCCTGACAGAGGGCCGCATCTGCAGCCTCCCTGGGGCTGGCCGGGAAGACGCCCAGCTTTGCCACTCCTGGCCACCCAGCTCCACCCCACGCGTGCTCACCCCACAGCTGCCTTGCTCCGGACTGTGCAAGTCCAGTCATTCCGGGGTGCCTGTCAGCAGGGAGCTGGGGCCTTACAGCAAGGTGTTTCACTTTTATTTGGTCAGAATAGATGAGGACGTGTGGACCTCAGCCCCTCTTGTAGCCTCTGGTTGTAGGCTGCCGAAGGTGTGGGTGGAGAGAGCGGCGGTGGGTTGGTCACAAGTCAGAAAATTAAGAAACAGTCCTTCACATGTCAGAAAGACAAATCCGGAACACATTTATATGAAGGGCAGCAGTCCTTTATTCCATAAGTAGTAAAGGAAACTTACCTTACCTAGGGGGTTCGTGGGCAGAAAATGCACGAGGACACATTAGGCCCAGGGAAGTGGTATCGTAGCTCTGTGCAGGTTGAGAGGAAGAAGGTCATTCATTTTTGGTTTCATTTAACATTTTGATTTTTTTCTTTGTCACATTTCAGGGGGTCTGCGACATGTAGCAAGATATCTTCCAAAACGAAATCCTCCAGCATCATTGGATCCAGTTCAGCCTCACATACTTCTCAAGCGACATCAGGAGCCAATAGCAAATTGGGGATTATGGCTCCACCAAAGCCTATAAATAGACCGTTTCTTAAGCCTTCGTATGCATTCTCATAACAACCAAATCTCAACGTACATAGACCCTCTTTCTTGTTTGTCAGCATCTGACCATCTGTGACTATAAAGCTGTTATTCTTGTTATACCATTTGAAATTTTTACTCGTCTCTATTAATATTTAAATAAATGCTGGGGAGTGATAGTTCTTCTTTTTAAAATAAACATTTTCTTTTGAATAAGCATGTTTTGCTGCCGCTGCAAGTGTTGTGGCCGTTGTTTCTCAGAACGTCTGAGGCAGCAGCTGAATCATCTCAGTGCAAGAGATTCTGAGCATAACACGAAACCCAGAAGCCAAAGGAAGAGCCACACGTGGGCCCTTGTGAAACTAAAGCTTTTTGTGTAAGACAACACAAACAAAATTGAAAGACAAATGACGGGGAAAAGAGGAGAAAATATATTACAAAGGATTAGTATCCATCGTACTAAATACCTGTGAACCAGTCAGAAATATCCCCGGGGGCAGGTGGACCAAGGATGTAAACGGGCTGGTCTCAGAAGAAGAAATACACATGCTCATGGCCGTGCGCGGTGGCTCACGCCTGTGATCCCAGCACTTTGGGAAGCCGAGGTAGGTGGATCACGAGGTCAGGAGTTTGAGACTAGCCTGACCAACATGGTGAAACCCTGTCTCTACTAAAAATACAAAAATTAGCCAGGCGTGGTGTACAGGCATGCCTGTACTCCCAGCTACTCAGGACGCTGAGGCAAGAGAATCGCTTGAACCCAGGAGGCAGAGGTTGCAGTGAGCCAAGATCATGCCACTACACTCCAGCCTGAGTGACAGAGCAAGACTCCGTCTCAAAAAAAAAAAAAAAGAAATATACATGCTCTGCAAATATGTGAAAATGGTCAATCTCCATGAATAAAAATATGATAAAACCATGTGAGACCATTCTTTTGCCTACAAATTATCAACACTGGATAATATCCCAGTATTTGGAGTCGGCAAGAAAGATTGGCAGATTGTTTGGGTGGGGGTGTGTGGCAGTCGCTGTAGTCCTTTGGTATTGTGGTGGCCACGTTTTTCAGGATGCTCCATGATGGGCCAATTGGCCCCAGCATCTTAGGTAGGATTTTGGCCTCTCTTGCCTGAACTCCAGTGGCCCCATTTTTGGAGACATGCCTTTCTCAGCTGTAGGTCACCTTTGTCTGGGTGCCACGCAGCGAGGAAGTGGCATAAGACACAACACACACCTCAGCCTGCCCTTTGTGTGGTGTTACCTGTGACCTTACTCAGGAGGGTGTAGCTGGGAAGACCCTGCCTGTGCCAAAGCCAAAGGTGTGAAGAGGGGGTTGATTGGAAGCCATGTGGCCTCCGCCTGGGGACTCAGTCCTGAGAGGGACCCTGCACCCACCCTGAGGACCCACCCTCGTGGTAGCACACTGACTTCCTGCCTCCTCGGCTGCCTGTGAGCCCCAACTGCCGCCTGTGGGCTTTTGGCTCCGCGTTTAATGGGGGGGACCGGCCAGGCGAGTTTGCTGAGGGCTGAGTGCCATTAGCACGGATGCGTTCCGGATCTGACATTTTCAGAGGCCATCCTTCTGGCCAGAAGAACCTTCTCTGGGGATGAGAAGTGGAAAGGAGACAAAGTAGCCAGAAGTTGAGACCCCTGGGGTAATGTCCCCAGCATGAGGCCACCTTGGAGAGTTGCTGATCCAGCCAGGGCATCTGGCAGGAGGCATGTCCGTTCCACCTGCTGCAGCAGCTCTGGCCTTGATGGTGGGGGTGGACTCCGGCACAGACAGTCACTGCTGGGCTCTGACCTCATCCACTCGTTCCTTCTGGAGTTGGAGCTTATCCCTCAGGGTCGCAGGCTGTGCCTCCAGGGGCTCCCAGGGCTGTGGGGGAAGAGATGAAAATAACGTGAGCGGGGCCTGAAGGTGGAGAGCAGAGGCCATGTGGGGCCCACACTACCTACAGCCCTTCCCCATGTCCTGGGAAGATGATGGGGTGACTCACCCCCGCCTCCCAGCAAGGAACCTGAGGCCTAGAGACCTCTGATTTGCCTAAGCTGAAATGACCACAAGTGGCAGAGCCAGGCCCCACACCCAACTCTTGAAAACATTCTAGGTTGGAATAGGCTCTGCTCAGTTTCTCAGGACCCAGGAGCAGGCACAGAAAATGCAAGTGGCCTCCTTCCTCCAGCTCATCTTCCAGTCCTCCCAGACCCCCCGGGGAAGCTCTGCATTCACCCAGTGCAACCCCAGGAGGGCAGGAGCAGGCAAACTTTCCCTGAACCGACGCCAAGGCTTTGAAGCCAAAGACGGGTCCATGGTGACAGCAAAGCTTCTCTGGGCTGGGCCCTGCTAGTGGCCCTCCATGGGCGCAAATCGCCACCACCTGGGATAGGAGAGGGCACAAGTCCACCAGGGAGTGCCAGCCTGGGACCCATCACGGGCCCATCCTCCCCTAGGTACAGGAAGGCCTGACTCTCCCACACTCATTTGTCACCCTTATGGAGGGCACAGGCAGGATTGGAACCTGGCTCTGCAGCTGCACATATGCCCTGCTGAGGCCCTCACACTACAGAACGCTGGCAGGCAGGCCTTGCTCACCTCCAGGGACAGAGAACCCACCACTCTCAGAGGAAAAGAACAAGCACGGAGAGCCCCTCACCCCACCGGCACCGTGCCAAGGGCTGTTTCGGGAACTCAGGTAATTCACTTCCTCCATCCCTCCCGCAGCCCTGGGAGGCAGGCACATGATGCTGGCCTTTTTTATGCAGAAACCAGAATTCAGAGAGGTTATGTAACTTGCCCAAATCCACACAGCTAGGAAGTGGTAGTAAGTAGGGTAACACACATCTCGATTTGCCCTGAAGAGTCCCAGTTTACATCCGTTGTCCTGGTGTGATAATTAACACAGCTCATTTTCATTCTCAAAAGTGCTCCAGTTCAGACAACAAGTTCAGTGGCATCAAGAATCTGAGCTCTTTCCCTGAACTATCCAACCTCTTCTCCCAACCCCACTTTCCACCCAGAGCCTCAGGGGCCACCTGCTGTCACCCGTTCGAAACTCCCGGCCTCTGCTGCAGGCTCCAGGGACAGAGGCTGCAAAATTATCAGCCAGCATCGCTGAGCTGTGGCTTTTCTCCAGAAGAGGAAGCGGAGGCTGTGGTCCAGGCCTTCTCGCTCTTCTTGAGAAACTGCTGCTTCTCCCACTCCTGCAGCCGTCTGGAACTCCTCTGAGGTCCCGAGGCCCACTCTGTCCTTCGGAGGCTCCCAGAGTCCCAGCCCGGCTCTTTCTCTGGCTCGGAGCTGCTGCCTGGGTGGGGAGCAGCAGGCAGCAGCTGTCAACCTCCCCCAGCCTGGGACCCCCCGCTGGCAGAGGCCTCTGGGCAGAGACAATGGCCGATGGGTCTTCTGTGGCAGCTGGGGTGGGATCCCCAGGGGCTCCAGCAGCCACTTCTCCCTCAGTGCAGCTGCCACAGCCCCGTGTGGCCTCAAAGCCAGGGCTCAGAGAAGCCAGCTGGTGGGGCGCACCCAGGGGACCCAAGCCTGGCCCAGACCCTGCTACGTGCTCCAGTTCATGAGTGCAGCAACCACTAGGAGGCAGGGGCTCAACTCTGCAGCTGTGCAGGGCAGACCCAGGACTTCGGGGGCGAGCCCCTTGGCCTGCAGAAGGCTCCTGCTTTCCAAAACGCACTCACTCTGCTGTTCCTCCCACCCCGGAAAGGCTCCTCGGCTGGCCCATGCTCCCTGTTGGCAGGAGAGGAAGGAGGAAGGGAGAAAACCCTCCCTGGTTGGGGTGGGCTGTGTACTCTGCCCCACAGGGTCACCAATGGGAAGAAGGACAGGACAAGAAGGTAGACAGAAGCCAGAAGTAGAGTCCGGAAAGCCCCAGCCATGGCGACGCATCCCCGAACAGGCCTGAGGCTGGTCCCTCTAGCTAGCCAAGGTGAAGCTTGAGGTTTTGGCATCATCACAGCTCCACTGTGTGGTTCCACAGCCCCACAGAGGGTTCGGTGACCCTTGGGAAGGTGCCAGGATGGCACTCTGATGGTCTCTAGGCTCAGGTCTATTCAGGATGTGGGAGTTCACCCCAGAGAGGCTGTCTGTCCCCATGGGTCCCACACTCAGGGCCTGTCACACACACAGGCCACAGGCGTCTGCCTGTCCTGGCCCCATCTACTCAGTCCCTGCCAGGAGCCACAAGGCCCCATGAAGGTCAGGCCCTGGCACTATGCCTGGGCCAGGAGTGGAGCAGAGAGCTCAGGTCCCTGCTTCCTGTTGGGAAGACTCTCCTCAGTAGGATAGAACCTGGAGCAGGGACCCTTGGCGTGGGAGGTGGCAGTGGTGCCCCGGGAACTGCTGACGCGGAGTAAGGGTCTGAAGAGCCACCACTACCAGACCTGAAACCCCCGCCTGGAAGGAAGGACATCAGAGACACTGAGGGACTCTGGGACTTCTGCCCAGAGCCCTGCTCGGGCTCAGAAAGGGGTGGCCCCCTGCGCTGTGGCCCCCACCGCTGTGGGAGCATTGAGACGCTGTGACGGGGAGGCAGTTGACACTGCTAACCCCGAAGATGAACTCAGCAGTCAGCACCAGGGAGATTGGAGGTCAGCCCACGCCAGCCCCACCACAGACACCCGCCTGCATGGCTGGATGTGCATATGAGGACAGAGACCTGTGCAGCCACCGTCGCCACCAGGTCCCTTGCACCCAAATGAGAGCCAGTCTGGAGTGGGCGGGACCCAGCCCCTTCCTCAGCCACCGAGTGCCCTTGGCAAGTTCCGTGGCCTCTCAGAGTCCCAGTGTCTCATCTGTACCATAAACATGCCACTTGGTCCTGGCCTCCAGGGCTGCTGCGGCATCCTTTTGGTCAGATATTCCACAAACATTTCTTGACCAGAGCAGAGCTCCAGGCATGGTTCAGCCTTCAACCCGGGCACAGGCAGGGAGGGAAACGCCCCAGGGGGAGGAGAGAGCAGTGTTGGAGTATGTGGGGTGGGGGTGAAGACCCCAGGGCACCTGGGCCAGCAGGAGTTGGGGAGGGTGCCCAGGGGGCTGAAACGGCCAAGTGACCTCCAGGCTGACCATCCCAGTGTCCAGCCACCCCCGGTGAAGCCACCCTGTGCTCTCCTTTGTGGTCCCTCCTCACCTAGGAAGAGCAGAAAGGACACAGTGCCCACCCGTGGGACCCCCTTCCTGAGCAGAAAGTGCCCCGTGCCAGCCTGGCCACCGCCTCACTGTGAGGATATGGGCACTCTAGGCTGGGCCACCTGCCTGTATGAGCTCCAGCCCAGCAAGCGGCACAATGGGGATGACCCCAGCACACCTGCCAGGACCCCCGCCCCACAGGGCCTGCCACTCCCTCCACAGGCCTCGGCTTAGGGTCTGCACCTTTGCCCCAGATCTGGGTTCCATCCCCAGGGACTTGGCACACAGCTTGTTGGATGGATAGATGAGCGTATGGGTGGGTGAGTGGGTGAAGGGGCACTGTGAAGACATCTGTCTCACTGCCTTCTCATGGGAAGATAAGATAGAAGGAGGAGATGGGGCCTCAGGCCGACAGGGCCTTAAAATTCTGCAGCCCCATGGCCAGCACCAGGCTAGTGGGGATGGTGCTCCAGGTCACCAAAGGCTCCCTTGTTACTTCTGCTGGCTTCATCTGGACAAATAGAAACTGCTTACCAGCTGGCTTCAGTTTTCACTTAGATTTTGTTCCTTTTTTTTTTTTTTTTTTTTTTTTTTGAGACAGAGTCTTACTCTGTCACCCAGGCCAGAATGCAGTGGCGTGGTGGCGTGATCTTGGCTCACTGTAACCTCCGCCTCCTGGGTTCAAGCGATTCTCCTGCCAAGTAGCTGGGATTACAGGCATGCACCACCACATGTGGCTAATTTTTGTATTTTTAGTAGAGACAGGGTTTCAGCGTGGGGGCCAGGCTGGTCTCACACTCCTGACCTCAGGTGATCTGCCCACCTTGGCCTCCCAAAGTGCTGGGATTACAGATGGGAGTCGCCATGCCCAGCCTAGGTTTCCTTTTCCTTTCTGTTTTTTATTGTTGCTGTTATTGTTATTGTTGTTGTTGTTGTTGTTGTTGTTGTTTGAGACAGAGTCTTGCTCTGTTGCCCAGGCTGGAGTGCAATGGCACGATCCTGGCTCACTGCAACCTCCGCCTCCTGGGTTCAAGCAATTCCCCTGCCTCAGCCTCCCGAGTAGCTGGGATTCCAGGCGCAGGCCACCACACCCGGCTAATTTTTTCTATTTTTAGTAGAGATGGGTTTTCACCATGTTAGCCAGGCTGGTCTTGAACTCCTGACCTCAGGTGATCCACCTGCCTCGGCCTCCCAAAGTGCTGGGATTACAGGTGTGAGCCACCGTACCTGGCCTAGGTTTTCTTTTGCTTGTGTACTAATGCTTTTGGCTGGTTGGCATCTTGTTTGTGCTGAAATAGCAAGCCAGTTTCCTCACTTTGGAGCTTCATTGTCTATCATGTGAAGATGTTCATAACCACCAGTGTCTGCTTCTAGCTCTCTTTCCTATCCTTTGCTTCCGGAATTTACTTGTGTGTGAGGAAGGCTTTTGTGGGGACCAAGGTACATGGAGCAGGTGGGAGGTGAAAGTTTGTCACTGGGTCCTACCTGTGCAGAACTTCAGTCCCAGCCGAGAAAGCAAGGGCCAAGGCAGTAGTTCTCAAACTTGTGTTAGCCTCAGTCACCTGGAGGGCTGGTTGTAGCATGGCTTCCGATGCAGCAAGTCTGGGGTGCACCCCAAGGGTGTGCATTTCCACTGGGCCTCCTGGTGGTCCTGATGCTGCCAGCCCCAGGTAAATACAAACCACAGCTGCCGGGAATTTTAGCATCGAAGTCTTGGGCAAGGCATTCTCCTCTCCTTCATCCTTGGTTTCCCATCTGCAAAAGTGAGGGAGTAGGGTGCAGTGGCTCACACCTGTAATCTCAGCACTTCGGGAGGCCAAGGTGGGAGGATCACCTGAGCCTAGGAGTCCGACACCAGCCCAGGCAACATAGCAAGACCCCCGTCTCTACAAAAAAATTTAAAAAATTAGCCCAGCTGGTGATGTGCTCCTATAGTCCCAGCTACTCAGACGGCTGAGGCAGGAGGATCTCTTGAGCCTGGGGAAGTTGAGGCTGCTGTGAGCTGTAAGCCATGACCATACCACTGCACGCCAGCCTGGGCAACAGAGTGAGACCCTGTCTCAAAAAAAAAAGTGAGGGCATTAGACTCTGTGACGGCTGTCACCTCCATCCTCAAGTTGGACAGGCCTGTCGGGGTGGGCTGGGGATCCGCAGGAGGGAGGGTGTTTGAGAATGTGGAAGTGGAACAGCCTTGCACGGGAGCCATTTTCAGGAAAGGGACTCACGACAAAGCCAGGGTTCTAAGCCCCTTCCAACACCAAAGGGCCTCTTAGAGACAGACTCAGAACTTAAAGGGAGACTCGACAACCGGGAAGCAATAAGCAAAAGCACCACTCCCAGCAGGCATTTTGCAGTGTGTGAGAGGCAAAGGAAACCTCCTTTAAAACTCTGGAAACAAGCATAAACTGATATTTCCCAGGCCCTGCCAGCCTGGGAGTCAAATGAGGTCATGTTACCACCCAAATCTGCCTGAGAACAGAGTCCTGTCTCCCTGCCGGGCCAGGCAAATGCCACTTCAAGATACAGTCCGTTGAGAACCCCTAGACTGGGACCTTAGGCTGCAACGTGTGATGAAGGCTTTCTAGAAAAATGCAATTGCAGGGTTTGTCTAGAGACTGCTCTTCTTGCCTGGGCCCCAGCGGGATCCAATGACCTGAGCGGGGAACAGACTCAAGTCCCAGAGCAGGATGGGGGACAGCCTCACCTACCAATTTCTTTTCTTTTTTTTTTCTTTTTTTTGGAGACAGGCTCTCGCTCTGTCACCCAGGCTGGAGCGCAATGGTGCAATCTTGGCTGACTGCAACCTCTGCCTCCTGGGTTCAAGTGATTCGCGTACCTCAGCCTCCCAAGTAGCTGGGACTACAGGTGCCAGCCACCACGCCCAGCTAATTTTTGTATTTTTAGTAGCAACAGAGTTTCACCATGTTGGCCAGGCTGGTCTTGAACTCCTCACCTCAGGTGATCTGCCCGCCTCAGCATCCCAAAGTGCTGGGATTACAAGCATGAGCCACCATGCTAGGCCTGCAATTTCTTAGACTATTGAATGGCCCCGGAGTCAGATTGCTTGGGGTCAAAGGCCACTTTTACCACCTGCTGTGTGACCTTGAGCCCTTGAGCAAGTTATTTAACTTCTCTGTGCCTCAGGGAGCTCATAACAGCACTATACTGTGGGGTCGTGCCAGATCTGTCCCATAGACCCTGACCAATGGATGAAATGAGTACTCAGACACAGGTATGCAGTGTAAGAGCAGCTAGGTGACTGCCTGGCTCTAGTGGCCAGAGAGCAGCCCCAAGAAGCTGGAGCTGCTTGCTTTTATTCAGTGCAGGCACAATGCCGAAAACCTGGAGCCAACACGACCTGCAGGTAACTAACAATTACTGTGGCCAGGCACGGTGGCTCACGCCTCTAATCTCGGCACTTTGGGGGTCAAGGCAGGTGGATCATGAGGTCAGGAGTTCAAGACCAGCCTGGCCAAGATGGTGAAACACTGTCTCTACCAAAAATACAAAAATTAGCTGGGAGTGGTGGCAGGCGCCTGTAATCCCAGCTACTCGGGAGGCTGAGGCAGGAGAATCGCTTGAATCCTGAGGGGGCAGAGATTGCAGTGAGCTGAGATAGTGATACTGCACTTAAGCCTGGGTGACAGAGTGAGACTCTATCTCAAAAAAAAAAAAAAAATTATTGTTCCCCTTTCAGTGAACCTCACACGCTCATGATCAAAGGTCAGTTCCTGGTCAACATAAACAAGCCTTTTAAGATAAATTCCCCCACACTCCCTTGTACCTATTCCTTGCCCTCTGCCTCAGGGTTATAGAACAGCTACCTTCAGTTATTCTCCCCCAAGGTTCTGCAAAACCTTCTGACCTTTCAGAAGGAAACGGAGTGTCTGGCTGTCAGTGAAGGTTCTTGTACTGTAATATGTAGACACTGTATGTACTTGTTGTTTGCCACATATATTTGTGCAGAAGTTGATTGGTGAATAAACCGGACATCATTTTCACTCAGTGGGTCTCAGCCATTCTCAACCTAATCCTTTTATGGAATCAGTCTCAAAAAAAGAAGCCTCCTTCAGGCATGGCTACACCCAGCTATCCAACCATAATGTAAGCATCCAGGTTTTGGAGCTCTAGAAATTGGCGGAACAGGTAGACTACACCCCGTAATATAGGTCTCAATCCAGGCTCTAGGAACCCCTGGAAAATCCTGAAATAGATGTCACAGGGTATCTAAACCCCTCAAGTGCATGTATTATTCTTGTGTGTCTCTGCAGATTTCTGGGAAGGGGACCACCATTTTTCTCAGGTTGTCAGAGGAGCCAGCAACCCCCAAAAGTTGTAAGATTCTGCCTCAGGGAAGATGATGCAGGCCTCAGCAGGTGCCCTCAACAGCACAGGCACTCCCAGGGACACTCTGGGCACCCCCAGGCACCAAAGCACTGGGGCAAAGATGAGAGTGGCTCACTCCACATCTCCTTTGCTGAGAGCCAAGCCCTCTCCAAAGCCAGGAGAAAACAACAAAATCGGACGGCAGTGCACACTCAGAAGCATGAAACCCTGGCGAGGAAGCATCATTACAATTAGCCGTGACGACAGGCTGCCTATGATATTAGGACACACAGTGGTTCTGCGTCATCACAAACAGCAGGGGGTTCAGGAGGCCGCCGGTCGGCAGGGGACAGGACATGGTGAGAGGTGACAGTCTGCGGGCAGCCCTCGCTCGCTCTTGGCACCTCCTTGGCCTTGGTGCCCACTCTGGACAGGCTTGAGGAGCTCTTCAGCCCACCGCTGCGCTGTGGGAGCCCCTTTCTGGGCTGGCCAAGGCCGGAGCCAGCTCCCTCAGCTTTCAGGGAAGTATGGAGGGAGAGGCGCGGGCGGGAACCAGGGCTGCCCGCGGCGCTTGCGAGCCAGCGTGAGTTCCGGGTGGGCGTGGGCTCGGCGGGCCCGCACCAGGAGTGGCCGGCCGGCCCGCAAGCCCCGGGCAGTGAAGGGCTTAGCACCTGGGCCAGCAACTGCTGTGCCCGATTTCTGGCCGGGCCTTAGCTGCCTCCCCGCGGGGCAGGGCTTGGGATCTGCAGCCCGCCATGCCTGAGCCTCCTCCCCAGCGCCCTGGGCTCCTGCGCGGCCCGAGCCTCCCGGACGAGCGCCGCTCCCTGCTCCACGGCGCCCAGTCCCATCGACTGCCCAAGGGCTGAGGAGTGCGGGCACACAGTGCAGGACTAGCAGGCAGCTCCATCTGCAGCCCTGGTGCGGGATCCACTGGGTGAAGCCAGCTGGGCTCCTGAGTCTGGTGGGGACTTGGAAAATCTTTATGTCTAGCTAAGGGATTGTAAATGCACCAATCAGCACTGTGTATCTAGCTCAAGGTTTGTAAACACACCAATCAGCACCCTGTGTCTAGCTCGGGGTTTCTGAATGCACCCATCGGCATTCTGTATCTAGTTAATCTGGTGGGTACTTAGAGAATCTTTGTGTCTAGCTAAGCGATTGTTAATGCACTGATCTGCACTCTGTATCTAGCTCAAGGTTTGTAAATGCACCAATCAGCAGCCTATATCTAGCTCAGGGTTTATAAATTCGCCAATCAACACTCTGTATCTAGCTAATCTAGTGGGGAGGTGGAGAACTTTTGTGTCTAGCTCAGGGATTGTAAATGCACCAATCAGCACCCTGTTAAAACGGACCAATCAGGTCTCTGTAAAACAGACCAATCGGCTCTCTGTAAAATGGACCAATCATCAGGATGTGGGTGGGGCCAGATAAGAGCATAAAAGCAGGCAGCCCAAGCTGGGAGTGGTAAACCGCTGGCGTTCTGTTTCGTGCTGTAGCGTTTCTGTTGTTTCGCTGTTTGCAATAAAGCTAGCTGTTGCTCGTTTTCTGGGCCTACAGGGCGTTTATAAGCTGTAACAGTCACTGTGAAGGTTTACAGCTTCGCTCCAGAAGCTGGTGAGAGCAAGAACCAACCGGGAAGAACGAACGCTCCAGACGCGCCGCCTTTAGAGCTGTAACACCGCGAAGGTCTGCAGCTTCACTCCTGAGCCAGCAAGACCACGAACCTACCAGAAGGAAGAAACTCTGAATGCATCCGAACGTCAGAAGGAACAAACTCTGGCCACGCCGCCTTTAAGAACTGTAGTATGCACCGCGAGGGTCCGCGGCTTTTTTCTTGAGGTCGGTGAGACCAAGAATCCACGAATTCCGGACACAATGGGACTTGCATGCAGTCAATGGGGCAGTTCGGACCAAAGGGCCAGAGGTGGCACCACAGCTGCCCTGAGGCCTTGGTCTCTCTGAGCTTCGCTCTCGCTTGAGAAAGGGGATTCCAGGGAGGATGGGTAGCGGTAACCTAGCTCACTTTCCTCCACGGTTGTGGTGAAGAGCCCAGAAGCTATGGATGTGGGCGACGCATTCGAGGTAAGCTTCAGAAGCAGCGGGTGCTAGGTAGCCACATTGACACCCGGCACCAGCGCTTCCTCCTGGGGGCTCCTGGGTCCAAGGGGTTCGTGACAGTCCCTGCCACAGGGATGTAGAGTCTGCAATGTGCAAACGTGCTTTGTACGCATTGGCATCCTGGCAAGCTGTAACCCTTGTCATGATTCATGTTCCCCGGGGACACATGGGGGCCCCTGTGGGCACACCCCTACACCCCGCTTTTGGTTAGGGCTGTGCCAGCAGAAGGCTGGGGCTGGACAATAGAGGGGATGTTGGGGCTGGGTGGGAGGTAGGAAAGGAGAAGGGGAAATTTAGCAAGGAAAGAGCAGAAACGTCCTAGAGAGAAATTAAATTGTAATTTTGTGGTGAACAGCGAGAGTTGTTTTTCCCATATCCTCACCGAAAGATTCCAATACAATCTTTGCCACCTTGTGTCATGGATCTATTTTGAGCTCCGTCGCGGTTCCTGAGCTCCTGTGCTTAGAGTGCACCAGGCTGTGCCTTCCTGATTCAAGTCATTTTTTTTTTCCAAGGTGGAGTCTCGCTTTGTCGTTCCAGGCTGGAGTGCAGTGGCATGATATCAGCTCACTGCAACCTCCACCTCCCGGGTTCAAGTGGTTCTCCTGCTTCAGCCTCCCAAGTAGCTGGGATTACAGGTGCACGCCACCACGCCTGGCTAATTTTTGTGTTTTTGATAGAGGTGGGGTTTCACCATGTTGTCCAGGCTGGTCTCAAACTCCTGGCCTCAAATGATCTACCCAATTAGGCCTCCCAAAGTGCTGGGATTACAGGTATGAGCCGCCGTGCCCCGACTTGCGATTTTTGTATCTCAGCTCAGCTCTTCACATGAATTCATTCTCACAACCGTGGGGGATTGGGGGGGGGGGGGTCCAGTAGCTTTTCCCTTTTCACAGCCAAAGCAGCTGAATCACCAAGCCTGTGAAACAAGTAAAGGAAGATCTGCCCGATGTTCACCAGGCTGGCCCTGCCAGGTCACTGCAAAGTGGGGCAAGATGAGAACAGGGTCAGGGGCTGATGACACCCAGGGCGCCCCAGCAGGACATCCTGGCCCAACTGCTCTCCAGGGTCTCCGCCCAGGGTTGCGGTCAGAGGGCCAAGCTTTGCTACTAGTCATGGCCCAAGTAGCCTGTAGCTTCTTCCCCGGATGAATGTGAGATCCTCCCAGGAAGGCCTGATCCGACCTAATCCCAGTCTCCCCACCTTTTCTGTTGCTGCTTCCTTATCCGGATCTCTCCACCCATTGCTCGGCCCACGCTTACCGCTGGGCTCAGCTCTACTCCGGTACTGCTGCCCGAACAGTGCGTGGATGGGAGCGGGGCAGGCACGAGGGGAGGTGGAGGGGTCACTGCTCCTGGGAGGGCTGGGAATGGCAGTGAGCCCGTGGTCTGGCCACCCTCCCTCCGTGAGGTTCAAGATCAAAGTTCCCATGGGAAGGCCACGACCATTTCTTCTGTGAGGCCCAGAAATCGGAATGGGTTCCTCATACTAAAGGCAAAGACCTTCTTGGCCAGGTGCGGTGGCTCCTGCCTACCAGCACTTCGGGAGGCCGAGGCAGGCGGATCACTAGAGGTCAGGAGTTGGAGACCAGCCTGGCCAACATGGTGAAACGCTATCTCTACTAAAAATACAAAATTAGCCGAGCGTGGTGGTACATGCCTGTAGTCCCAGCTACTCTAGAGGCTGAGGCACGCGAATTGCTTGAACCCCGGAGGTGGAGGTTGCAGCGAACCCAGATCATGCCACTGCACTCCAGCCTAGGAGACAGAAAAAAATATTAAAATTTAGCCAGGCGCAGTGGCTTATGCCTGTAATCCCAGCACTTTGGGAGGCCGAGGTGGGCAGATCACGAGGTGAGGGGATCGAGAACACTCTTGCTAACATGGTGAAACCCTTTCTCTACTAAAAATACAAAAAATTAGCCGGGTGTTGTGGCACATGGCTGTAGTCCCAGCTACTTGGTAGGCTGAGGCAGGAGAATCACTTGAACCCGGGAGGTGGAGGTTGCAGTGAGCCGAGATCGCGCCGCTGCACTCCAGCCTGGGCCACAGAGCAAGACTCCGTCTCAGAAAAATAATAATAATTAAAATAATTAAAAAAAAAAATTTTAAGACCTTCCTGCCCCCTGAAGTGAGCCACCCTGATCCCAGCCCCCAGGTCTGGAGTCAGCATTTCCAGTTCTTCAAACCTGCCTGTTGCTGACGTGCTGGGTGACCTTGGGCAAGTCACTTCACTTCTCTGTGCCTCAGAGGCCTCACCAATAGGATGATCCTCATTGGAAGCTGATAATCAAATCCGCCCATCCACTTGGACATTCCAGGACTATTCAATTTCAGTGCCATATGGACTTATATAAGCAGGGCTGCATTTCTTTAATATGAGTAAAACGCAAATACTCCTGGTGGATGAGTCAGCACTTCTAAACCCCAAGCCTGCTCAGGCGCATCACTTGGGCGGGAGGGAGAGGTCCCACCCAGACCCACAGACCTCTGCTCTTGGGGTGGACAGGCCCTGGAGATTTGCATTTTGCGGAGACTGCTGAGGAGGGGAGTTCAGACTTCAGAAGGCCCGATGAGGGGAGAACTCCCCCATCCCAATACCTGACCACATGCACAACAATGACAAATTTTGGGGGAAAGAGTGAGCCAACAGGCCGAGGTGGGTGGATCACCTGAGGTCAGGAATCCGAGACCATCCTGGCAAACATGGTGAAACCCCATCTCTACTAAAAATACAAAAATGAGCTGGCTGTGATGGTACGCTTGTGGTCCCAGCTACTGAGGAGGCTGAGGCAGGAGAATTGCTTGCACCCAGGAGGCAGAGGTTGCAGTGAGCCGAGATCTTGCCACTGCACTCCAGTCTGGGTGACAGAGTGAGAAGGGGCCTCCAGGGTTATGGTGTTCAACTGCTGGGGTGAGGAGTAGGGCAGAAGGGGCTGGGCACAGGATGTTTAGGGGATGACAGGACAGAGAAGCCCTGTGGCCCCCAGCAGGGTGGCCTTAGCCGGGGGGACTTCCCCACCCACCTCTGCACACTCAGGCTACCCAACTGAAAACAATGCAGCCTCAAAACTGCCCTTCTGCGGGGAAGACAGGCAGGTTCCTGTAGCAGAACAAGTAAAACGTCAGGAGTTAGCTAACCGAGCAAGATGAAAAAAACTTGCAACGCCACCCTACACGCAAGTGCCAGGAAAGGGAAGGAAATCACACGCGGGCACAGCTGAAAGCCAGTAGAGCCAAGGACCTGAGCGGCTTTCTTGGAACTGATAGCTTCCCGCTAGACGAAAGTGAATGAGAATATGAACCAGGTATAAAAAGCACGAGCCAGGTGCAGTGGTGCGCGCCTGTCAGCCCCACCTGCTAGGGGGGCCAGGTGGGAGGATCACTTGAGCCCAGGGGTTTGAGACCAGCCTGGGCAACCTTGTGAAGCCCCATTCCTTAAAAAAAAAAAAAAAAAAAAAGTGTTAAATGAAAAGAGCACAAAGAAGAGATGACAGGCCAGGCACAGTGGCTCATGCCTGTAATCCCAACACTTTGAGAGGCCAAGGCGGGCAGATCACCTGAGGCCAGGAGTTTGAGACCATCCTGGCCAACATGGTGAAACCCTGTTTCTACTAAAAATACAAAAATTAGCTGGGTATGGTGTTGGGCGCCTGTAATCCCAGCTACTCAGGAGGCTGAGGCAGGAGAATCGCTTGAACCTGGGAGGCAGAGGTTGCAGTGAGCCAAGATACCACCACTGCACTCCAGCCTGGGTGGCAGAGCAAGACTCCGTCTCAAAGAAAAGAAAAAAAGATAACCAAAAAAAAAAAAAAAAAAAATTACCAGGAAATGCAAAGAAACTGCAGAGGGGAGGAAACGCATTAACCAAAACAGGACCATGACACATCTAAAAACAGAGTTACAACATAGTACATGCATCTGAAAAGCAAGGGAATAGTGTGTGAGAGAAACTTGAAATAATTGCAATGAATTTAGAGAAAAAGAACAAATAAAACAACTAGAAAATGATCATTATGGATCCCAGACCTTCCAACATCAGGGTGACTGGACTCCCTGAAATAAATTATCCAACAACTAAAACAAAAGGCTACTTAGAGAAAGTCTTCCTGAAACGAAGAAGCAACTCTACAGATGCGAGGGCACAACTACTCCAGGGACGCAAATTCAGAATGACCAACATTGGAACATACTGGCTGAGGTAGTGAACTTTTTTTTTTTTTTTTTTTGAGACAGAGTTTTGCTCTTGTTGCCCAGGCTGGAGTGCAATGGCAAGATCTCGGCTCACCACAACCTCTGCCTCCCGGGTTCAAGCGATTCTCCTGCCTCAGCCTCCCAAGTAGCTGGGATTACAGGCATGTGCCACCATGCCCTGCTATTTTTGTATTTTTAGTACAGACAGGGTTTCTCCACGTTGGTCAGGCAGGTCTTGAACTCCCAACCTCAGGTGATCAGCCCGCCTCAGCCTCCCAAAGTGCTGGGATTACAGGCATGAGCCACTGCGCCCGGCCAAGTTACTAAACTTTAAGGATAAAAACCTCTTCAGGCACCTGGACAAAATGTCGTTAAAGAATGGAATGGAAGGCTGGGCTTGGTGGCTTAAGCCTGTGATCCCAGCACTTTGGGAGGTTGAGGCGGGCAGATCACCTGAGGTCAGGAGTTCAAGACCAGCCTGACCAACATGGAGAAACCCCCCTGTCTACTAAAAATGCAAAATTAGCTGGGCATGGTGGTGCATGCCTGTAATCCTAGCTACTGGGGAGGCTGAGGCAGGAGAATTGCTTGAATCCAGGAGGCAGGGGTTGCTGTGAGCGGAGATCGCGTCATTGCACTCCAGCCTGGGCAAGAAGAGCAAAACTCCATCTCAAAAATAAATAAAAATAAAAATACAAAAATTATCCAGGCGTGGTTGTGCGTGCCTGTAATTCCAGCTACTTGGGAGGCTGAGGCAGGAGAATCACTTGAACCCGGGAGGCAGAGGTTGCAGTGAGCCAAGGTCACACCACTGCCCTCCAGGCTGGGCAACAAGAGTGAAACTCTCCTTCAGAAAAAAAAAGAATGGAATGGAATCTATTTCAATTTCAATATAAGGCTAAATGCTGATAGCCAGGCGTGGTGGCTCATGCCTGTAATCCCAACATTTTGAGAGGTCAGGGCGGGTGGATCACTTGAGCTCAGGAGTTGAGACCAGCCTGGACAACATGGTGAAACTCTGTGTACAAAAGTGAGCCAGGCATGATGGCCAGTGCCTGTAATCCAAGCTACTGGGGTGGTTGAGTAGGGAGAATCACTTGAACCCGGGAGGCAGAGGTTGCAGTAAGCTGAGATCACACCATTGCACTCCAGCCTGAGCAACAGCAAGACCCCATCTCAAAAAAAAAAACAAAAAAATGCGGCCAGGCGCGGTGGCTTATGCCTATAATCCCAGCACTTTGGGAGGCCAAGTCAGGAGGATCACCTGAGGTCGGGGGTTCGAGACCAGACTGAGCCCAGGAGGCAGAGGTTGCAGTAAGCTGAGATCACGCTGCTGCACTCCAGCCTGGGTGACAGAGCTAGACTCTGTCTCAAAAATAAATAAATAAAAAAATAAACCTTGACAAAGTAAAAATATCAGCATCAAAATCAGCTGGGGTGGGCAAGAGGAAGAGGGAGGATGTTTGAGGGGAGTGGTCACCTTTTTTATTCCAAGAAATGAGTGATCCTGCTCAAAGTGAAACATCTGAGTTTTGCCCCCAAGACTCCAACGTCTTAATGAATTTCATAATGTTTTTTCTTAACCATGAGAAATTCATTATGAAGTAATAGCTCTTGTGGAAAGTAAATATTTATCTAAGATTCAGCAATTTTTCTGGTTTTTTTTTCCTTTTTTTTTCCAGATACAGGGTCTCACTCTGTTGCCCAGGCTGGAGTGCCGTGGCACAATCATGGCTCACTGCAGCTCTGAACTTCCGGGCTTCAGTGATGCTTCCATCTCAGCCTCCTGGGTAGCTAGGATTACAGGCGGCACATGTTCCCACACCCGGCTAGTTTGTTTGTTTGTTTTGAGACAGAGTCTGGCTCTGTTGCCCAGGCTGGAGTCCAGTGGCACAATCTTGGCTGACTGCAACCTCTGCCTCCCGGGTTCAAGTGATTCTTCTGCTTCAGCCTCCTGAGTAGCTGGGACTACAGGTGCACACCACCATGCCCAGCTAATTTTTTGTATTTTTAGTAGAGACGGGGTTTCACCATATTGGCCAGGCTGGTCTGGAACTCCTGACCTCGTGATGTGCCCAGCTCGGCCTCCCAAAGTGCTGGGATTACAGGTATGAACCACCGCACCCAGCTGATACCCAGCTAGTTTTTAAAAATTTTTTTGTAGAGACAGGGGTTTCACTATGTTGCCCAGGCTGGTCTCAAGCTCCTGGGATCCTCGCACCTTGTTCTCCCAAAGTGCTGGGATTACAGGTGTGAGCCATAGCACCTGATCTGTCTTTTTTTTTTTTCTGTTAAACTCAAGTAAAATAGAATATATTTAGTTTAAAATAGAACGGGTACGGTGCAATCTAATCTAAAATTGTTTGGACTTACCTTTCTCTGAACTGCAGGGGCAGAAGGAGGGTGATCCCTTTTCTCCCCATGTAAAGGGTCATGACCGGCACCTCTATTACAAAAAACAAGTTAACAAGGGAAAAGAATAACAGGCTTATTACATGCACATGAGACATACAAAATATGAACTCAAAGAAGGGCCAGAAGGTTGAGGAGAGGAAAATGGAGAAATGAATAGGCTCAGTGCTCAGACAGTGGTTAGCAAATGACTGGGAGCTGAGTGGGACAAGTTATGGGAAGGTGAGGGCGGAACTGCAAAGGAACAAAAGTTGGATTTGTTTGTTTGTTTGTTTTGAGACAGAGTTTGGCTCTTGTTGCCCAGGCTGGAGTGCAATGGTGCGATCTCGGCTCACTGCAACCTCTGCCTCCCAGGTTCAAGCAATTCTCTTGCCTCAGCCTCCGGAGTAGCTGGAACTACAGGCACGTACCAGCATTCTCGGCTAAGTTTTTGTATTTTCAGTAGAGACAGGGTTTCACCATGTCGGCCAGGCTTGTCTCAAACTCTTTACCTCAGGTGATCCACTCGCCTCGGCCTCCCAAAGTGCTGGGATTACAGGCATGAGCCACCACACCCAGCCAAGACAACCACAGTTCTTTTACTGTTGTTGTTTTTTGAGATGGGAGTCTCCCTGTGATGCCTGGTCTGGTCTCAGACTCCTGGGCTCAAGTGATCCTCCAGTCTCAACCTCCTAAATAGCTGGGATTATAGGTGCATGCTGCTGTACCTGGTTTTGCAATTCTTTTGGAAAGAAGCTTTCTTAGTCAGATACGGAATTCCAGGAAGAGTCCCTCCCTCTGTAGGGAGGGTACAAGACAAGGTTAGGCAGCTTTGCAGGCCTCTCAGCATGTCAGAGCCCCAGTCTGGGGTATCACTTTCTGAGCCCCAACCTTCCTATCCCTCTTCATCTCTCCAAACTTCTCTGTGTAGATGGCATTCCCCAAGGTTAACACGAATAATGGGCTATAGTAAGCATGTACTGAGCACCAGAAGTTTTAGGTGCAGCAGAGAACAGAGCAGATGAAACCCCTGCCTTCATGAAGATATCATTCCTTTTCTTTTTTCTGGGGGGGACGGAGTCTCACTCTGTCACCCAGGCTGGAGTGCAGTGGCGCGATCTCAGCTCACTGTAACCTCTGCCTCCCAGGTTCAAGCAATTCTCTGCCTCAGCCTCCCGAGTAGCTGGGATTACAGGCACCCACCACCACGCCCGGCTAATTTTTGTATTTTTAGTAGAGACAGGGTTTCACCATCTTGGCCAGGCTGGTCTTGAACTCCTGACCTTGTGATCCACCCTCCTCGGCCTCCCAAAGTGCTGGGATTACAGGTGTGAGCCAATGCATCCAGCCCGAAGATGTCATTCTAATGGGAGGAGTTTGTTACTTCCTTCTTTGTACTTTTCTGTATTGCTTGTTTTGTTTGAGAGTTAGCATATATCTTTTTTTTTTTTTTTGAGACAGAGTCTCTCTCTGTTGCCCAGGCTGGAATGTGGTGGCATGATCTTGGCTCACTGCAACCTCCACCTCCCAGGTTCAAGCAATTCTCCTGCCTCAGGCGCCTGAATAGCTGGGATTACAGGTGCACGCCACCATGCCTAGACAATTTTTGTGTGTGTGTATTTTTAGTAAAGATGGGGTTTCACCATGGTGGCCAGGCTGGTTTCAAACTCCTGACCTCAAGTGATCCACCTGCCTCAGCCTCCCAAAGTGCTAGGATTACAGGCGTGAGCCACTGCGCCCAGCCAGCATACATCTTTTTTTTTTTTTCTTTTCATGAGACTGGAATCTTACTCTGTCGCCCAGGCTAGAGTGCAGTGGTGTGATCTTGGCTCACTGTAACCTCTGCCTCCTGGGTTCAAGCAATTCTCCTGCCTCAGCCTCCCAAGTAGCTGAGATTACAGGCATGCGCCACCATGCCTGGCTGATTTTTGCATTTTTAGGAGAGACAGCGTGCGCCACTGTGCCGGGCCATATATCATTTATAAAAACAAAGGCCGGGCGCGGTGGCTCCCGCCTGTAATCCCAGCACTTTGGGAGGCCGAGGCGGGTGGATCACCTGAAGTCAGGAGTTTGAGACCAGCCTGACCAACATGAGGAAACCCTGTCTCTACTAAAAATACAAAAATTAACCAGGCGTGGTGGTGGGCACCTGTAATCCCAACTACTTGGGAGGCTGAGGCAGGAGAATCACTTGAACCCAGGAGACGGAGGTTGCAGTGAGCCGACATCATGCCATGGCAGTCCAGCCTGGGTGATGGAGCGAGATTCCATCTCAAAAAAAAAAAAAAAAAAAAAAAAGAAAACAATTTACCTTCACACACACACATAAACACACACATCCACGGAGGATGATTCTTCTGAACAGCTGGAGTTGGGAAGCACTACATTTGAAGCTGGATGAGTCATTGACACTCTTCTGTAAACAGGGTTTTCAGGAAGACAGCGTGGGGACCCAGAGTCTCTGGAGGTCCCAGCTAAAGATAAGATTCCCTGCGGAGCAGCTGACCCTGGGAAGAGCTGAAAAGGGAAGCTGGTTCCCCTGGGTATTTAGTCCGTCTTGGAAGAAAGAACCATCCAGGCTATTTTGTGAGGCCCTCTTGCCAGAGATGCTCGTCTCAGTCCTGATCCTAAGCCCCTGCCTCGTTGGCATTGGTGAGCCCCCTAAGCCCCATCCACTTCCTCCCCCTCATCACCCATCTATCTCTTAATTGGGGCTCTGACTCCTGCCCCGTCCACTGTGCCCTCACTCTGGCCACACAGGTCTGCCCGCTGTCTGGCTGTTTTTTTTTTTGAGACAGAGTCTCACCCTGTCACCTAGGCTGGAGTGCAGTGGCATGATCTCTGCTCACTGCAACCTCTGCCTCCCAAGTTCAAGTGATTCTCCTGCCTCAGCCTCCCGAGTAACTGGGACTATAGGTGTGTGCCACCATGTCTGGCTAATTTTTGTATTTTAGTACAGACGGGGCTTCATCATGTTGGCCATGCTGATCTCGAACTCCTGACCTCAAGTGATCTGCCGCCTCGGCCTGGCTAATTTTTGTATTTTAGTACAGACGGGGCTTCACCATGTTGGCCATGCTGATCTCGAACTCCTGACCTCAAGTGATCTGCCGCCTCGGCCTCACAGAGTGCTGGGTGACAGGCGTGAGCCACCACGCCCAGCCAACCACTGCCTGGCTTTTGCAGGTGCTTTTACCTCCACCAGAATCTCCTCCCTCCCCTCCTTCCCTCACCCCTAGGCTTTGAGGCCTCCTTTTCTGGAAGGCTTCCCCGGACCACCTGGCTCTGCCTTGGTCCAGTGACTCAGAGGCTCAGAGCCGGCAAAGCCTTGGGGCCTTGCACCCGGGAGGCAGGAAGGCACACGGGCCCTGCCTACTGGGTGACCTTGGCCAAGTCCTTTGCCCTGGATGACTCTGTTTCCTCATCGGAAAGATAGGGGCATCATGGGCTGCTTGATAGGAATCAAGAAGATAACGTGTGAAACGTTAGCTATTTTTAGTTTCAGGTTTGTTGGAAAGAATGACAATGAGATGAGCTTACAGGAAGGGGGAATGAAAGGGGGAAATCAAGTCAGTGAGGGAAGAATGTGATAAAAAGTTTAAATGGAAATTTAAAAAACCTAACTCTTCTGGGAGGACAGAGGCTCCCTGTGGAGCCAGTTGAGGGTCTGTGGGGGTCATGGGGGCACCGTCAGGGCTGGGTCCAGGCCTCCAGGCCCAGTGGGACCTCCCTTCTCGGCCCCCTTCTCTCTTTTTTTTCCTTTGAGACGGAGTCTCACTCTGTCACCCAGGCTGGAGTCCAATGGCACAATCTCGGCTCACTACAACCTCCACCTTCCAGGTTCAAGCGATTCTCCTGCCTCAGCCTCCCAAATAGCCAGGACTACAGGCATGTGCCACCACGCCCGGCTAATTTTTGTATTTTTAGTAGAGATGGGGTTTCACCATGTTGATCAGGCTGGTCTTGAACTCCTGACATCAGGTGATCTGCCCACCTCAGGTGATCTGCCCGCCTCGGCCTCCCAAAGTGCTGGGATTGCAGGCGTGAGCCACCGCGCCTGGCTCAGCCCCCTTCTCTTTCAGCTCAGGCCCCCCTGCCCCTGCAGAGCCTTGGGAAGTGTCACCCCACACCAACTCCACCAGCTCCTACAAAAGCACCCCCAAATCATACCCTCTAGGCACCGCAGCAAAAGCAGCTTCAGGGCAATCCCCCAGCACAACCTCACCCCTTCCTGAGACTGGTGGGTGAGCTGAGGTCACCCTCTGCTGCCAGCAGGGCTGGGTAAATCTCGGGGCAGGCGGGGGCGAGGGCGGGGGCTGTCACCGCGGTGTTGCCTGACACACCCTCCTCCCCAGCTCAGGAAATTGTGAGGTGAACTCTTCCCCTCCAGAGCGCTGTCTGCTGTGAAGGCGGCTCAGGCCCCCAACACACACATAGCAGGTGACAGGTAGGGCCCAAGCACTGGAGCCCCCGCTCCTCCCTGAAGACCAATCAGGGCATCTCTGGGACTCTGTTCCTGCTCTCCCTGGTCTGCACGCTCCCCCACCCTACAGTTCCCACCGGGCAAAACTTCGGTCAGAATCACCTTTATTGCACAGCCATTGTGTACACCAGGCGCTCACCACACATACAAGGTCGGTGGATTGTCCCCATTTTACAGATGAGGGAGCAGAGGCAGGGAGTGCAGAAGGGGCCACTCGTGGCCACACAGCGGGGACTGGCAGGCCCATTGGCTTCAGCAGACTCCTCAGTCCCAGTGCCAGGCAAGGACTAGAGCCATGGAAAGCAGGGATGCTGAGTCTCTGGGGCGTGTGGGGCATCCCCAGCTGATGCATTTGTTGCAGCCTCTAGGGGCGTGGAATAGGCAAAGTGCTCACATGGGGTTGCAAGAACTGATGCCCCCACCCCCCACGTTGTGAGTACACCCCATGGAACCTCGTTCTTTTTTTGAGACAGAGCCTCACTTTGTTACCCAGGCTGGAGTGCAGTGGCATGATCTCGGCTCACTGCAACCTCCGCCTCCTGGGTTCAAGTGATTCTGCTGCCTCAGCCTCCCAAGTAGCTGGGATTACAGGCATGTACCACCATGCCCAGCTAATTTTTGTATTTTTAGTAAAGACGGTTTTGCCATGTTGGCCAGGCTGGTCTCGAACTCGTGACCTCGGGTGATCCGCCTGCCTCAGCCTCCCCAAGTGCTGGGATTACAGACATGAGCCACTGTGCCCAGCCCCAAACCTCATTCTTTTTACAGGGTCCCAGCACTCTATTGTATGGATGTCCAGAATCACCAATCCCTGCTGTTGGACATGTAGGTTATTTCTAGTCTTTTGTTAAGACAAGCGGTATTGTGATGACTACACTATCCTACATCCCTTGGCATGTGGGTGTGTGTAGGATAAATGTTCTGGGCACCAGGCTCCAGCAGGCCCCACGAACAGGACTCTGGGCCTTATGCCAGGAGGGGGAAGATTCAAAGAGGGCCCCTCACCTGGGTCTGACCCAAACCCACACCAAAGCCAGCAGGTCGTCCAGAGCTGATTCCCTGGGAAGCCTGCCCAGGAACCACCATCGGGCTTTCTTATTGTGAGAGCTTTTTTTTTTTTCTCTCCTTTGGCAGAGCGCAGCGCTGGGCTCCAGCCCTGATGCAGAGGTACAAAGCTAGTCTGGGCAGATTGTTATGCAAATCAAAAGAGGAAGCAGAGCTAGGGGAGCAGAGGAGCTCCTGCTGGGCTCTGCCAGGGAAGAAGCTGCAGTAGGAGCCCCTACGTAGGCCCTGCAGGAGGCCTGGGGTTCAGGAAAGGGCCCGCTGACCATCCGGTGCAGGGAAAGGAGTCCAGCTCTGGCCTGTGCCCCTCAGCTCCACCTCCTGCATTCCTAGGAGTTCTCCAGAGGATCCGATGGGAGCTCAGAACCAGCCCCAACAGGTACTGTGACGTGATGGCCATTTTCCTTCCTTTTGCCACTTGGGCCTCCCCCCACTGCAGGGACGTCCCCTGGGGCGTCTCTGTGCCCATGCCCCATTGGGCGCCTCCTCTCAGCCCAGCCCCCTCCACATTGTATTGTCTCCTTAGCCATGAGCTCCATGAGAGCAGGGTGTGCTCAGGTCACTGTTGTCTCCCCAGTGCCCGGCACAGTGCCTGGCACATCACAGATGCCCAGTGCTCCTACAGCAGCGAACTCCCCTGACAGCACCACATCCACGGGGAGCTGAGCCTCAGGGAACAAAGTGGTGCCTGGCTGAGGCACCCACGCGGGGCCTGTTCTTTTGTTTGAGATGGAGTCTCACTCGTTACTCAGGCTGGAGTGCAGTGGCGCAATCTCAGCTCACTGCAACCTCCACCTCCTGGGTTCAAATGATTCTCCTGCCTCAGCCTCCTGAGTAGTTGCGATTATAAGCATGCACCACCATGTCCAACTAATTTTTGTATTTTTAGTAGAGACGGTTTCACATTTTGGCCAGGCAAGTTTCGAACTCCTGACCTCAGGTGATCCACCCACCTCGGCCTCCCAAAGTGCTGGAATTACAGGCGTGAGCCACCGTGCCTGGCCTGGACTTGTTCTTGAGGATGACGGAACGGGGGTTTTGCTGTTAGCCCAGCCAACAAAATGGACAAGAAAGAGGGGTAAGAGAAGTGAGATCCTTCCCGCCAGAGCCTGAGGCTAACGCAGGCCACGCTGGGCCTCATGCTCCAGGCCAGCCTGGAAGAGCCCAAAGCCAGTTTCCTTCCAATGCAGTGTATATTACCCAGCATTCTTGGATGGAAAGTCCAGTTTCTTTTGCTTTTTTTGTGTGTGCACTTCAGGAATTTTTTAAGCTAATTGATTGGAGGGCTCTTGTGCCTAGGAATAGCAATCGTAATAAGCTTTTGTTGAATCTCCCTGGTTTCAGACCAAGGCTGTGAATGTCCCAGCTCACTTCTGTTCTTGGTGAGCTTTGCTTGTGTTTGTGAACAAGGTGAATTCATTAAACACAGCAGTGGCCCCTGCCCAGTGCTGGCTCCCTAAAACGACCACTTCAATTGCACTGACCCAGATGCAATGGATTCCACCGCAGAAGTGCATTTAACTCAAATGCAAACATAACTGGAAGGTGACACAGAGTCCTGAAATCCCTGGTTGTGCAGACGCATCAATGCTTAGCCACTGGTCACTAGCACGTTTTCATTTTCCTCCAGCCTCTCCACCCTTCATGAATGGGGGCTGAAAAATGTGTCTATTGCAGCAGCTCCTGGTGGTCTGCTCTGATAAGGATTTGCATCAGGCTACTGGTTGCTCAACAGCCGAGAAGAGCAAGCCTCCAGGCCTCTGCACGCATGCCTTCTGCCTGGTGAGCCTCTCACTATTATCCTTCTAAAAGACACTTCAAAAAGAGGCAAAATCATGACTTCCATACATAGATTAAAAAAAGAGTATGTGTTAAATATTTTATTCTACTCCTAAACAAATTTAAGGAAACCAGGCAGATGTTACAACTGGTTCAAATGAAATCTAAAGAACAGACAAATTTAATAATCAGGAATATGGAAAAGAACATGGAAATGGGGGCTGGGCACAGTGGCTCATGCCTGTAATTCCAGCACTTTGGGAGGCCGAGTTGGGTGGATCACCTGAGGTCAGGAGTTCGAGACCAGCCTGGCCAACATGGTAAAACCCCATCTCCACCAAAAAAAAAAAAAATTAGCTGGGTGTGGCGGCACATGCCTGTAATCCCAGCTACTCAGTAGTCTGAGGCAGGAGAATTGCTTGAACCTGGGAGGTGGAGGTTGCAGTGAGCCAAGATTGCACTATTGCATTCCAGCCTCAAAAAACAACAACAAAAACACGCAAATGGGGGCAAAGCTAGGGAGGGGAGAGTCAACTGGTCTCCTACTGGAGTTTGGAATCTGCAGGTTTATAGACAAGCAAAATTTTGCATTGCTATCACTAACCTACAAGTTAAAGAGTTGTAAGTAGTCTTCATAGAATGGAGTCAGATAATCCAAGGGAGGTCCTGGAGAGTCTAGATAATGCACAGTTTTTCAAAGATGTACAAATATTTTCAAAGATGTACAAATATGTACAACTCTGACCACCGACGTCCTTCACCTGGCCAACTTAACCCACACTTCCTCCAGGAAGCCATCCCTGATGCCCAGACTGGGTTCAGTGCCAGCCCGTGGGCTCCCTCAGTGCCTTGAATTTCTGATCACACTGTTCTGTCTCCCCCATCAGATCTATGAGATTTTTCTTTTTTTTTTTTCGAGACAGAGTCTCACTGTGTCACCCAGGCTGGAATGCAGTGGCGCGATCTCGGCTCACTGCAAGCTCCGCCTCCCGGGTTCACGCCATTCTCCTGCCTCAGCCTCTCCGAGTAGCTGGGACTACAGGCTCCTGCCGCCACGCCCGGCTAATTTTTTTGTATTTTTAGTAGGGACGGGGTTTCACTGTGGTCTCGATCTCCTGACCTCATGATCCGCCCGCCCCGGCCTCCCAAAGTGCTGGGATTATAAGCGTGAGCCACTGCGCCCGGCCTTCATGTCCAGCTAATTTTTAAGTTGTCAAGACAAGGTCTTGCTTTGTTACCCAGGCTGGTCTCGAACTCCTGGGCTCAAGCAATTTGCCTGCCTTGGCCTCCCAAAGTGCTGGGATTACAGGTGTGAGCCATTGTGCCTTGGCCTGATCTATGAGATCCTTAAAACAGAAGCTGTGTCTTACCCACCTCTCACTGTGCCTTTGAGAATCAAGGGACACGTGGTTGAATGAATGAATGAATGAGAGAAAAAATGAACAATACAGGGTCCTCAGCCAAAGTGGCCCACAGGCCCCTATAAGCCAGTAGAAGACTGACGAGGCAGCTGTTGAAGGTCTGCATGTGTACCTGTGAACACAGACAGGCTTCAATCTTCTCAATCTTAATAAGGGCTCCTCAGAAATGAAGCTCAGGGAGCAAACAAACATGGGAAATGATGGCTAAACACAAACAGGTGGGTTTTGCTTTTATTTCCTTTTAACCATAGGACTCCTGAGTCCTTGTAATATATAGTAAAGGGTCTTGCTCTGTTGCCCAGGGTGGAGTGCAGTGGCACAATCACAGCTCACTGCAGCCTCCAACTCCTGGGCTCAAGCCATCCTCCTGCTTCAGGCTGCTGAGTAGCTGCGACTACAGGTGTGCACCACCACACCGAGCTAATTAAAAAAAAATTCTTTTAAGAGACAAGATCTCACTATGTTGCCCAGGCTGGTCTCAAACTCCTGGGCACAAGCAATCCTCCCACCTCAGCCTCTCGAGTAGCTGGGACCACAGACACACGCCGCCACACCTGGCTAATTTTTGTATTATTTGTTGAGACAGGGTCTCTCTACGTTGCCCAGGCTAGTCTCAAACTCCTGGGTTCAAGCGATCCTCCTGCCTCATCCTCCCAAAGTGCCGGGATTACAGGTGTGAGCCACTGTGTGCAGGCTAACAGCCTTTAATATATTAAAGTACCCCAGGAGGGAGAATGCGATGTTTCCATGTTTTCCTTATCTGACTATAAAACAATTTTTTTCATGGACCAGAGACGATGGATTCACTGAGTTACTGTGAGGAAAACACTCAGCATCGTGCCTGGTATAGTGTGCACTTCATAAATGCCAACCATAGCATGATTCTTTATAAAAGCACCAGCTGCATTTATGGAGCAAATGCCTTTGCTTGTGTCATCTCACTTGACCGGCACAACCATAAAGCCAGGCGAGGAAGATGAGGCAGGGGACGAAGAGGATATATCACATAGGAGGTGAAGTCACTAACCCAAATCGTTGCAGCCAGCAAATGGTCAGAATTCTTGGACCAGGTGTGAGGCCTTAAGAGAACAAACTAGCCCAGGGCTTGGCATGAAGTAGGTGCTTAATAAAGACTGGTTTTGGCCAGGTGCAGTGGCTCATGCCTGTAATCCCAGCACTTTGGGAGGCTGAAGCAGGAGGATCACTTGAGCCCAGGAGTTCCAGACCAGCCTGGGCGAAATGGCGAAACCCTGTCTCTACTAAAAATACAAAAAGATTAGTTGGGTGTGGTGGCGCATGCCTGTAATCTCAGCTATTCGGGAGGCCGAGGCAGGAGAATAGCTTGAACCTGGGAGGTAGACTTTGCAGTGAGCCAAGATCGCACCACTGCACTCCAGCCAGGGCAACAGTGCAAGACTGTCTCAAAAAAAAAAAAAAAAAAAAATACTGGTTTCTACCATGCCTCCCTCCTCCCTCCTTCCCATTCAGCCCAGAGGTTATGGCAGGGCAGACAGAGCTCCAGGCCAAGGACCCCCAGGTGGATGTGCAGAGCAGACCCAGGCTGAGGCCAATCTTTCCACCCTGCAGTTCAGCTCCTCCCTTCCCTTTCTCTTCCCAGTCTTCCTGAACCTGCACCTGGCCTCTCTGCACACCCCCGGGTTATTTGGGGAATGTAAGAACTTCTTATTACTCCCTTATTACTTCTCCTTGTCCATCCTGGTGATAGTGCTTGACTCTCAACACACAAAAGGGGCTTTAAAATGATCCTTTGAAAAAATAATTTTTTGCTGGGCACAGTGGCTCACGCCTGTAATCCCAGCTCTTTGGGAGGCCAAGACAGGTGGATCACCTGAGGTCGGGAGTTCGAGACCAGCCTGATCAACACGGAGAAACTCCGTCTCTACTAAAAATACAAAATTAGCCGAGCGTGGGGGTGCAGCTCCTCGGGAGGCTGAGGCAGGAGAATCGCTTGAACCCAGGAGGCGGAGGTTGCGGTGAGCCGAGATCATGCCATTGCACTCCAGCCTGGGCGACAAGTGTGAAACTCCGTCTCAAAAAAAAGAAAATAAAGAAGAATTTTTAAAAATTCTTTTTTAGAGACAGGGTCTCACTCCATCACCTAGGCTGGATGTCATCATAGTTCACTGTAACCTTGAACTTCTGGGCTCAAGCAGTTCTCCAGCCTCAGACTCCTGAGTAGCTGGGACCACAGGTGCATACCACCACACACGGCTAAAACTGGTTCCTTTTTTTTTTTTGAGACAGTGTCTTGTCCTGTCCCCCAGGCTGGAGTGCAATGGCACAAACACTGCCCACTGCAGCCTTCACCTCCTGGGCTCAAGCGATCTTCCCCCACAGCCTCCTGAGTAGCTGGCACCACAGGCACGTGCCACCATGCCTGGCCTATTTTTTTTTTTTTTTGTAGAGATGGAGTCTCACTATGTTGCCCAAGCTGGTCTCACTCTCCTGGGCTCAAGCCATCCTCCTGCCTTGGCTTCCCAAAGTGCTGGGATTAAAGGCATGAGCCACCGTGCCTGGCCTAAAAATGGTTTTGATTCAATGAGTGAGTAAATGAAGCCTGTACCCAGGGCCTGCCAGGCCCCCTGGGGCTGCCCACGGGGTAAACACAGACCCACACGGAGCCCCACTCCAGGCCTGGTCGAAAAAAATGCTGCTCCAGCTGAAGGCTTGCTCAGAGAAGTGACTCAGCCTGAGCACCCAGATGCAACTTCCACGTTTTATGGACTGAAGGTGCTTTCATAACAGCTGGTGACGATGAGCCAGAGGCGGGCTGTAAACAGAGCGGTGATCTGGTCCCAAACACCCAGGTCTCAGCCCCCACCCACAAGCAGGGCCTCTGAGGCTGTGGCTTCTCCACACTGGTGCTGCTTTGTGCTGGCAAATAGCACAGGCCCCCAAAATGACCTGGAGGCTCACCCATGCCACCTCCTTAACTGAGGAGGCAGATGAGTGACAGGGCCAGACCTGCAACCTCAAGGGCCTGACTGTGCCCTCCCTAGCTCCCCTGGGCCTGGGAGCCTTCCATGAACCTGTGGCCTGGGACCAAGAGCCTGGGGGGCCTAGCGATGTGTCTGGTGGGGAGCGGGGAGTGCTGCCACACTGGGGAAGATGCCCCAGCAATGACAGTCCTGCGGGGGGGGTGTGGCACAGACTCACTGAGACACAGAACCCTGTGAGCAAGGGGGGTTTTACTTAATCCTCCCTGAGGACTCAGGTGGACTGCAGGCAGTGGGGTAGCCTCGCCTCTCACTCATGCCCACCCACCCCTTTGCTCATTCATTCAGACAAGAGTGGATTGAGTATTTTCTTTTTTTTTTTCTTTTAAAGACAGGGTTTTGCTCTGTCACTCAGGCTGAAGTGCAGTGGCATGATCTCAGCTTACTATAGCCTCATCCTCCCGGGCTCAACCAATCCTCCTGCTTCAGCCTCTCAAAGTATTGGGATTACAGGAGCAGGCCACCGCGCCTGGCAAATTGAGCACTTTCTATTTCTTTTCTTTTTTTTTTTTTGAAACGGAGTCTTGCTCTGTCACCAGGCTGGAGAGCAGTGGCACAATCTCAGCTCACTGCAACCTCCACCTCCCAGGTTCAAGTGATTCTCCTGCCTCAGCCTCCCAAGTAGCTAGGATTATAGACACGTGCCATCACGCCCGGCTAATTTTTTGTATTTTAGTAGAGACGGGGTTTCACCATGTTAGCCAAGATGGTCTCGATCTCCTAACCTCATGATCCACCCACCTCGGCCTCCCAAAGTGCTGGGATTACAGGCGTGAGCCACCGCGCCCAGCCAAATTGAGCACTTTCTAAGTGCCCACCTATCAGCGTCACCCCAGGCTTTCCCGTCTCAGCCAGTGGCTCCACTATCCTCTAGCTACTTTGGCCAAAAACCACAGTCATCTTGAATCCCAATTTTTGCTTCACCCCCACATCCAATCTTTCAGCGAGTCCCATCTGCTTTACCTCAGCACATCAACATCAGTGCGCTCAGCGCACTTCCCAGCCATCTCCCAGGCCAGGCTGCTAACCTTCTGCCTGGTCACCGTAGCTACCACCAGCTCCTCCTCACCCTTTGGCCTTGGTCTCTAAAACCCATTCTCCTCTCATCAGAGTGACCTCATCCCAGCATCATTCTGACCATTTCTCATCTTAAAGTCCTCAAAAGGGTCCTATCAGATATTAAAATTTTTTAAAGAAATTAAGACAGAATGGCTTTGACATCTGGCTATAAAAAAAAAAAAAAAAAAAGGTGGGTCGAGTGCAGTGGCTCATGCCTGTAAACCCAGAACTTTGGGAGGCCAAGGTGGGATGGTCTCTTGAGCCCAGGAGTTTGAGACCAGCCTGGGCAACACAGAGAGACCCTGTCTTTACAAAAACAAAATTAGCTGGGTGTGGTGGCACATGCCTGTAGTCCTAGCTACTTGGCAGACTGAGGTGGCAGGATCACTTGAGCCTGGGAGGTTGAGGCCGCAGTGAGCTGAGATCCTGCCACCGCACTCCGGCGTGGGTGACAGAGTGAGAGCCCATTTAAAAACAAACAATAAAGGGGAAAAAAAGGACAGAACAGGAGCCCGGAGACAGAACTTTGCATAAATGAGAATTTGCCGTATGACAGAGAGGCGTTACCAACCAGTGGGGAAAAGATAGACTTTTTTATAAATGGCGTTGGGACAAGTGGTGATCCATATGGGAAAAGTAAAATTAGAATCCCACCTAACTCCACACACAAAACTCCAGGTGGAGTCAGGGCTTACATGTGAATAACAAAATTTTAACACATTTAGAAGAAAATATAGAAGAATATTTTTATGACCTCAGGGTAAGGAACAATTTCTTTTTTAAGTAAACTTTTTGTTTGATTACAACATGCATAGTGTACAAGTCATAAGGGTGCTGCTTGATGAAATTTCACAGTGACCCCAGCTGTGTACCCAGCATCCAGATCAACAAGCGGGATATAAGGCCAGGAACGGTGGCTCACGCCTGTAATCCCAACACTTTGGAAGGCCGAGGAGGGCGGCTCACAAGGTCAGAAGTTTGAGACCAGCCTGGCCAATATGGTGAAACCCCGTCTCAACTAAAAATACAAAAATTAGCCAGGCATGGTGGCACATGTCTGTAGTCCCAGCTACTTGGGAGGCTGTGGCAGAAGAATTGCTTGAACCTCGGAGGTGGAGGTTGCAGTAACCCGAGATCGTGCCACTGCGCTCCAGCCTGGTGACAGGGCGAGAATCCGTCAAAAAAGTAAATAAATAAAAAAATACAACAACAACAAGCGGGACATAGCTAGTGCCTTCCAAAGCCCCCATGTGCCTCTTTCTTCCTTTTTTTTTTTTTTTTTTTGAGATGGAGTCTTGCTCTGTCGCCCAGGCTGGAGTGCAGTGGCATGACCTCGGCTCACTGAAACCTCCGCCTCCTGGATTCAAGCAATTCTCCTGCCTCAGCCTCCTGAGTAGCTGGGACTACAGGCACCTGCCACCATTCCCGGCTAATTCTTTTTGTATTTTTAGGAGAGACAGGGTTTCACCAGTTGGCCAGGATGGTCTCGCTCTCCTGACCTCATGATCCACCCACCTCAGCCTCCCAAACTGCTGGGATTACAGGTGTGAGCTACCACACCCAGCCTCTTTTTTTTTTGAGACAGAGTTTCACTCTTGTTGCCCAGGTTGGAGTGCAATGGCATGATCTCGGCTCACCGCAGCCTCCCCCTCCTGGGTTCAAGTGATTCTCCTGCTTCAGCCTCCCCAGTAGGTGGGATTACAGGCATCCGCCACCACACCCGGCTAATTTTTTTTTTTTCTTTAGTAGAGACAGGGTTTCTCCATGTTGGTCAGGCTGGTCTCAAACTCCCGATGCCAGGTGATCCGCCTGCCTCAGCCTCCCAAAGTGTTGGGATTACAGGTGTGAGCCACTGTGCCCGGACTTTTTTTTCTTTTATTTTCTTTTCTTTTTTTTGAGATGGAGTCTCACTCTGTTGCCCAGGCTGGAGTGCAATGCAATGGCGTGATCTCAGCTCACTGCAACCTCTACCTCCCAGATTCAAGTGATTCTCCTGTCTCAGTCTCCCAAGTAGCTGGGATTACAGGTGTGTTCTACCACGCCCAGATAATTTTTGTATTTTTAGTAGAGACAGGGTTTCACCATGTTGGCCAGGCTGGTCTTGAACTCCTGACATTAAGTGATCCACCTGCCTCAGCCTCCCAAAGTGCTGAGATTACAGGTGTGAGCCACTGCACCCAGCTCCTCATGCCTTTTGACAGGAAAGAATATCTTAGGCACAAAAGGTATCAGCTACAATGGAAAAAAATTGATGAGTCTGATGATATTGACATTTAAATCTTAAGTTCAACAAAAAAATGCCACAGGATTAAAGGATACGCACAGCTGAGCACCATGACTCGTATCTGTAATCCCAGCACTTTGGGAGACTGAGGCAGGCAGATTACTTGAGCTCAGGAGTTGGAGACCAGCCTGGGCAACATGGCAAAACTCTGTCTCTACAAAAAATACAAAAATTAGCCAGGCGTGGTGGTGTATGCCTATAGTCCCAGCTACTTGGAAGGCTGAGGTGGGAGAATCACTGGAACGTGGGAGGCAGAGGTTGTAGTGAGCTGAGACTGGGCCACTGCACTCCAGCCTGAGTGACAGAGCAAGACCCTGTCTCAAAAATAAATAAATAAATAACAGATATGCACAATATGGAGGAAACATCGGCAATATAATCAGCAGATTGGTATCCAGAATATGTAAAGGTCTTCTGCAAATCAAGAAGCGAGACAACCAACCCAACAGAAAATTCGGCACAGGTTATGAACCTTATAGGAAAAAAAAGCCTAGATGGCCAATAATCATATGAAAAAGAGGCTCTGGGCTGGGCATGGTGGTTCACGTCAATAATCCCAGCAATTTGGGAGGCCAAGGTGGGAGGATCACTTGAGTCCAGGAGCTGGAGAACAGACTGGGCAGCAAAGTGAGACCTCGTCTCTACAGAAAACAAAATAATTAGCCGGGCATGATGGTGCATGCCTGTAGTCCCAGCTACTCTGAAGGCTAAAGCAGGGGGATGGATTGAATCCAGCAGATGGAGGCTGCAGTGACCTGTGATCATGCCACTGCATTCCAGTCTGGGCAACAGAGTGAGACCCTGTCTCAAAAACAGAAAAAAGGCTCTGTCTCCACAGTATCAGAGAAATGTAAATTTTTTTTTTGAGATAGTCACCCTGTTGCCCAGGCTGGAGTGTAGTGGTGCAATCTCAGCTCACTGCAACCTCCACCTCCTGGGTTCAAGCAATTCTCCTGCCTCAGCCACCTGAGTAGCTGGGATTACAGGTGTGCACCACCATGCCTGGCTAATTTTTGCATTTTTAGTAGAGACAAGTTTTTGCTATGTTGGCCAGGCTGGTCTCAAACTCCTGACCTCAAGTGATTGACCCACCTCAGCCTCCCAAAGAGCTGAGATTACAGGCGTGAGCCACTGTGCCTGGCTGAGAAAGGTAAATTAAAACAACAAGGAGATATTATGTCTCACCCATCAGATAATTTAAAATGGAAGAAAACATAAATGCTGATATTATTAAATGTAGACCCAAATGAGACTCCTTAAAAACACCAGCTCAGGGCTGGGTGCGGTGGCTCATGCCTGTAATCCCAGCGCTTTGGGAGGCCGACACGGGTGGATCACGAGATCAGGAGATCAAGACCATCCTGGCTAACACGGTGAAACCCCATCTCTCCTAAAACTACAAAAAATTAGCCGGGCGTGGTGGCACACACCTGTAGTCCCAGCTACTCGGGAGGCTGAGGAAGGAAAGGTGGAGGTTGCAGTGAGCCGAAATCACATCATTGCACTCCAGAGCTGGTGGGTTTTTGTCTGTTTGTTTGAGACGAAGTCTTGCTCTTTTGCCCAGCCTGGAGTGC